>NC_072426.2:78141666-78456111 GCF_028878055.3 Symphalangus syndactylus
AAAAAAGGAAAAGAAATTAGAGCGGGGCACTTTGGCTCATGCTTGTCTTGTAGTCCCAGCACTTTGGGAGGCCAGGGCAGGTGGATCACGAGATCAGGATCAAGACTAGCCTGACCAACATAGTGAAACCCCATCTCTACTAAAAGTACAAAAATTAGCTGGGCGTGGTGGCACCCACCTGTAATCCCAGCTACTCAGGAGGCTGAGGCAGGAAAATGGCTTGGACCCGGGAGGCGGAGGTTGCAGTGAGCCGAGATGGCGCCCCTGCACTCCAGCCTGGGCAACAGAGCGAGACTCCATCTCAAAATAAATAAATAAAAAAAAAAAAACCAATGCAGGAAACCGAGAGGAGAGGTTTGGAAGGTGGTTTAGTGAGGTAATCCATATTTTCTGATGATAAATTGGCACCCAGTCAATTTATTCATCAGAAGGGAATACATCAGCCTGGAGTGGTGGCTCGCCCCCGACCCTGTCAGCGTCACCAGCAGCGCGGATCCATGAGCCAGAAGCCTCTAGGGCGCCTAAGTCAGGGGGTGGGTCCCCGGCTGCAGGAGGGCAGGAACCGACGCTCAGTGCCACCCTGGAGGCTGCACGGTGCCCAGCGCCAGCCAGGGTCCAGCTCCTGGATCGCAGGTCGAGGAGGGGCCACGGGCGGCTCACTGCAATCTCCACCTCCCGGGTCCAAGCCATTTTCCTGCCTCAGCCTCCTGAGTAGCTGGTATTACAGGGATGTGCCACCATGCCCGGCTAATTTTGTATTTTTTTTTTGGTAGAGACGGGATTTCTCCATGATGGTCAGGCAGTTCTGGATCTCCTAGGCTCAAGCAATCTGCCCCGCTCAGTCTTCCAAAGTCCTGGGATCAGGACTTTGCGATCCTGAGCAGATCGCTTGAGCCTAAGAGTTCCAGACCGGCCTCACCAACATGGAGAAACCCCGTCTCTACTAAAAAAATACAAAATTAGCCTCCACCGTGGACTCAGGTGCAGCTCCCACCTGAACATGGCACACGGCAGCAGGGGCTGCAACCTCGACCCTGTCAGCGTCACCAGCAGCGCGGATCCTTGGGCCAGAAGCCTCCAGGGCGCCTAAGTCAGGGGGTGGGTCTCTGGCTGCAGGAGGGCGGGAACCGACGCTCAGTGCCACCCCGGAGGCTGCACCGTGCCCAGCATCAGGGTCCAGCTCCTGGATCGCAGGTAGAGGAGGGGCCGGGGCGGCTATGTCAAGCGGGCCATGTGGCATGGCGCCCCCCACGTTGCGCTCCAGGGAGGCCCGCCAGCCTGGCAGCGCCTCAGCAGCAGTTGCCACCTGCACGCGGTGCCCGGAGAACGCGGCCAGGGCGCCTCCTCAGCCTGCTGAGCTGCGCATGCGCTGCTGGCTAACGGCTCTGCTCAGCGCATTTCTACTGAGAGAGGCCTGAGTGTGCGAGAGCTTGGCGAACACAGAACTTTTTACGGGTATCGAGGCGGTGCGTGGACTGAAGAAGGGCGAGGGCCATCGGCTGGGGTTGGGGGGGGCGTGGCTAGGAAGGGCGAGCCGTAAACGAAGGCCAACGGTGGGGGCTGGGGAAGGGCGATCGGGAGGCGCGGGCTCTCTAGCAGGTGGCCGCAGCCATGAAGGGGCTCCTTCCCGCCGCTGGCAAGGGCGTGCGAGGCCCGGAGCGCCTGAGCCCCTTCAGCGAGCTAGTCTATACCAGCAACGACTCCTACATCGTCCGCTCCAGGGATCTTACTTAAAAAGATCCATAAAGCTGCCTGCCTGGGCCAAGTCCAGAAGCTGGAGAAGATGACAAAGAGGAAGAAGACCATTACCTTAATACAAATGACGCCCAGAAGAGGTACCAGGCCCTGCCTGAGCCGGGGCTGCAGGAGGAGGTGGCGGCGGTGGGAGGATCGCCCCTTCAGAGTCGGGGGCTAGGGGGCCTGGGGACGAAGGGAGCAGGTGGAGGAGTAACGGGCGGCGGGGCGGCCATTCTGGGCCCTGGGGTCTAGGCCTTCTTCCTGGGCAGGCCCCCCAGGCTTGGGATGTGGGCGCCCTGCAGGGCGGAGGGCCCAGGCCACCTTAAAATCAACCCAACTGTAGCTGCTTTCTCTTTCACTCCCACTTCCTCTCACAGAGCACTGTGTAGAGAATTTTAAAGTGATTTAACTCACAAAATTAAGTACATACAGGGTTTTACTTTTAATGTACAGGTTTTAAAAGATAATGTTAGATACATCATGAAATGGTGCATAATGATATAATTCCCATAATATATGTACTTCTTGGCTAAAAATTCTCTGGATGAAGTCCAATATCCATTTTGGTATCAATGAATGTCTATGTAAATATGTTCTTTGCTGAGGGACCTTAGAAGGAAACTTCGAGGTGGGAAGATGGTTTATGTTCTTGAACTTAAGAAGACTCATTTTTCTCAAGATGCAAGTTCTTTATCAGTTTTACGTAAACCAAATAAAGCTATCAACGTTTTAACATTTTTTAAATTACACAGGCTGTCTTTTACCATTGTGATGACATTTTAAATATTTTGTAATGGAGTAGAAAAGTCTTGCCCTTCTAGATATCAAAATGTGGTATTAATTTGCACAAGATGGGCTGGGAGTGGTGGCTTACGCCTGTAATTCCAGCACTTTGGGCTGCAGAGGCGGGCAGATCATCTGAGGTCAGGAGTTCAAGATCAGCCTGGCCAATATGGTGAGACGCCATCTCTACAAAAATACAAAAATAAGCCGGGCATGATGTCGGGTGCCTGTAATCCCAGCTACTCCGGAGGCTGAGGCGGGAGAATCGCTTGAACCCGGTAGGCGGAGATTGCAGAGAGCCGAGATCCCACCACTGCAATTCAGCCTAGGTGACAGAGTGAAACTCTGTCTCAAAAAAAAAAAAAAAAAAAAATCACAGATTGTTTAATAACAGCTGAAAAGACAGGTAAATGAATACAACAGAATAGAAAATCCAGAAACACCCAAATATATGTAAGAATTTAGAACTTGGTAATGGTCACACTTTATACCAGTAGGAAAAGAATTAGTTTCCTAAGTGAAATGCCTGCTTTTTGGAGAAAACTAGATTTTTATGCCACAAAATAAGTTCCTGTTGGAATATAGATTAAAAGTTTTTAATGTACAAAATGATAAAAACACCAGAAGAAAACATAAATGCTTATTTACACAGATACATTTTTATGTTGACAAAACCTTTCTAAGAAGCTCGGAAGCAAGCACTCTGAAGGGCAATTTAGTAAAACAAAAATTAAATCACCCTGCATATGAGAAAAAATAAAAGGCAGCATACTTGTAAAAATATTTACTACACATGTATGTGTGTGTGTGTATACATATTAGATTTAAAAATCTTGGCTTTATAGAGAATTCACTCAAATCAACAAAAAACCCTTTAATTTAAAATTGGGAAATTTAAATTAGAGATCTAAATTGCAGATCTAAAAAAGTACTTGGCCTCTAATTAAAAATTGGGCAAAGTCCTCTTTTAAGATCTGCAACTGACCTATGCGCACAGGAAATAATATTTAGTGTTCCTGGTTAGAGAAGGCATTTAAGTTAAAAAAGGAATCAAATACTGTTTTCTATCCACAAAGTTTGTGAGGATAAAAAGCAGTGATATTTGTAGTACTCCTTAAAGTTTAAGTTGCAGATGACTTCAAATAGACAATTTGATGGTAAGTACCATATTTAAAAAATTGTATATGCCCATTAGTGATCAACTCTATTATACTAAAATATTTTTAGAAAATAATGAAACATACATGCAATTTCTTTTCTGAGCACTGCTTAAAATATCAATGTATTTAAAAGAATCCATTTAATGGCTCTTATAAATACATTTCAGTGAGTTTACGGCATGGGATAATATGTGACCACTCAAGCTAGAAATATATACAGAAGTATGTTGACATTCGAAAATGTATTTTGGTGTACCAAGTGAGGGTAAAGTTCCGTTTGACTGTACATACACATAGACTATGGTCTTGTGTTATCTGAAATTATTTACAAAATATAAAATTTGTTATTTGAGGACATTTGTTTTAATATAAAATGTTTTTTCTTTTTATTATCTTTGATTTCTGCATTGAGCATGTACAATGTTACTAGTAAAAGTTTATTATTAATAAAATAATTTTTGGGAAGAGAAGCAATGTGAATTTTGCACAGATAAAAATAGTTTCTCACTTTCTATATTTTAATTTTTATTTTTTGCGGATTAGTATATTCTGTGAACTTTTAGCATCTTCAGAAGAGAATCTTTTTATCTGTGCTTATTGATTTACATATACATTTTATTAGAAACATTTTTATTATATATAGATTTATTACATATATGTCAATAACTATAATCATTTTAGTGTAGTTTTATTATTAGAAAAATAAAAGAGCAAACATAAGTGCTTTATTTGTAGCAGGTTTTTAAGATATTGAACTTCTCAACTGTATTGATCCATTCTTATTTCTTATTTTTTTATTCTGTATTTTTTATTTTTTATTATTATACTTTAGGTTTTAGGATACATGTACACGATGTGCAGGTTTGTTACATATGTATCCATGTGCCATGTTGTTTTGCTGCACCCATTAACTCGTCATTTAGCATTAGGTATATCTCCTAATGCTGTCCCTCCCCCCTCCACCCACCCCACAACAGTCCCCAGAGTGTGATGTTCCCCTTCCTGTGTCCATGAGTTCTCATTGTTCAATTACCACCTATGAGTGAGAACATGCGGTGTTTGGTTGTTTGTCCTTGCGATAGTTTACTGAGAATGATGCTTTCCAGTTTCATCCATGTCCCTAAAAAGGACATGAACTCATCATTTTTTATGGCTGCATAGTATTCCATGGTATATATATGCCACATTTTCTTAATCCAGTCTATCGTTGTTGGACATTTGGGTTGGTTCCAAGTCTTTGCTATTGTGAATAGTGCCGCAATAAACATATGTGTGCATGTGTCTTTATAGCAGCATGATTTATAGTCCTTTGGGTATATACCCAGTAATGGGATGGCTGGGTCAAATGGTATTTCTAGTTCTAGATCCCTGAGGAATCGCCACACTGACTTCCACAATGGTTGAACTAGTTACACTCCCAGCAACAGTGTAAAAGTGTTCCTATTTCTCCACATCCTCTCCAGCACCTGTTGTTTCCTGAATTTTTAATGATGGCCATTCTAACTGGTGTCAGATGATATCTCACTGTGGTTTTGATTTGCTTTTCTCTGATGGCCAGTGATGATGAGCATTTCTTCATGTGTTTTTTGGCTGCATAAATGTCTTCTTTTGAGAAGTGTCTGTTCATGTCCTTTGCCCACTTTTTGATGGGGTTGTTTGTTTTTTTCTTGTAAATTTGTTTGAGTTCATTGTAGATTCTGGATATTAGCCCTTTGTCAGATGAGTAGGTTGCAAAAATTTTCTCCCATTCTGTAGGTTGCCTGTTCACTCTGATGGTAGCTTCTTTTGCTGTGCAGAAGCTCTTTAGTTTAATTAGATCCCATTTGTCAATTTTGGCTTTTGTTGCCATTGCTTTTGGTGTTTTAGACATGAAGTCCTTGCCCACGCCTATGTCCTGAATGGTATTGCCTAGGTTTTCTTGTAGGATTTTAATGGTTTTAGGTCTAACATTTAAGTCTTTAATCCATCTTGAATTAATTTTTGTGTAAGGTGTAAGGAAGGGATCCAGTTTCAGCTTTCCACATATGGCTAGCCAGTTTTCCCAGCACCATTTATTAAATAGGGAATCCTTTCCCCATTTCTTGTTTTTGTCAGGTTTGTCAAAGATCAGATAGCTGTAGATATGCGGCATCATTTCTGAGGGCTCTGTTCTGTTCCATTGATCTATGTCTCTGTTGTGGTACCAGTACCATGCTGTTTTGGTTACTGTAGCCTTGTAGTATAGTTTGAAGTCAGGTAGCGTGATGCCTCCAGCTTTGTTCTTTTGGCTTAGGATTGACTTGGCGATGCGGGCTCTTTTTTGGTTCCATATGAACTTTAAAGTAGTTTTTTCCAATTCTTTGAAGAAAGTCATTGGTAGCTTGATGGGGATGGCATTGAATCTATAAATTACCTTGGGCAGTATGGCCATTTTCACGATATTGATTCTTCCAACCCATGAGCATGGAATGTTCTTCCATTTGTTTGTATCCTCTTTTATTTCATTGAGCAGTGGTTTGTAGTTCTCCTTGAAGAGGTCCTTCACATCCCTTGTAAGTTGGATTCCTAGGTATTTTATTCTCTTTGAAGCAATTGTGGATGGGAGTTCACTCATGATTTGGCTCTCTGTTTGTCTGTGATTGGTGTACAAGAATGCTTGTGATTTTTGTACATTGATTTTGTATCCTGAGACTTTGCTGAAGTTGCTAATCAGCTTAAGGAGATTTTGGGCTGAGAAGATGGGGTTTTCTAGATATACAATCATGTCATCTGCAAACAGGGACAATTTGACTTCCTCTTTTCCTAATTGAATACCCTTTATTTCCTTCTCCTGCCTGATTGCTCTGGCCAGAACTTCCAGCACTATGTTGAATAGGAGCGGTGAGAGAGGGCATCCCTGTCTTGTGCCTGATTTCAAAGGGAATGCTTCCAGTTTTTGCCCATTCAGTATGATATTGGCTGTGGGTTTGTCATAGATAGCTCTTATGATTTTGAGATACGTCCCATCAATACCTAATTTATTGAGAGTTTTTAGCATGAAGCTTTGTTGAATTTTGTCAAAGGCCTTTTCTGCATCTATTGAGATAATCATGTGGTTTTTGTCTTTGGTTCTGTTTATATGCTGGATTACATTTATTGATTTGCATATGTTGAACCAGCCTTGCATCCCAGGGATGAAACTCACTTGATCATGGTGGATAAGCTTTTTGATGTGCTGCTGGATTCAGTTTGCCAGTATTTTATTGAGGATTTTTGCATCAGTGTTCATCAAGGATATTGGTTTGAAATTCTCTTTTTTCGTTATGTCTCTGCCAGGCTTTGGTATCAGGACGATGCTGACTTCATAAAATGTGTTAGGGAGGATTCCCTCTTTTTCTATCGATTGGAATAGTTTCAAAAGGAATGGTACCAGTTCCTCCTTGTACCTCTGGTAGAATTCACCTGTGAATCCATCAGGTCCTGTACTCTTTTTGGTTGGTAAGCTATTGATTATTGCCACAATTTCAGAACCTGTTATTGGTCTATTCAGAGATTCAACTTATTCCTGGTTTAGTCTTGGGAGGGTGTATTTGTTGAGGAATTTATCCATTTCTTCTAGATTTTCTAGTTTATTTGGATAGAGGTGTTTGTAGTATTCTGTGATGGTAGATTGTATTTCTGTGGGATCGGTGGTGATATCCCCTTTTTCATTTTTTTTTGCATCTATTTGATTCTTCTCTCTTTTCTTCTTTATTAGTCTTGCTAGCAGTCTATCAATTTTGTTGATCTTTTCAAAAAACCAGCTCCTGGATTCATTAATTTTTTGAAGGGTTTTCTGTGTCTCTATTTCCTTCAGTTCTGCTCTGATTTTAGTTATTTCTAGCCTTCTGCTAGCTTTTGAATGTGTTTGCTCTTGCTTTTCTAGTTCTTTTAATTGTGATGTTAGGGTGTCAATTTTGGATCTTTCCTGCTTTCTCTTGTGGGCATGTAGTGCTATAAATTTCCCTCTACACACTGCTTTGAATGTGTCCCAGAGATTCTGGTATGTTGTGTCTTTGTTCTCGTTGGTTTCAAAGAACATCTTTATTTCTGCCTTCATTTCCTTATGTATCCAGTAGTCATTCAGGAGCAGGTTGTTCAGTTTCCATGTAGTTGAGCGGTTTTGAGTGAGTTTCTTAATCCTGAGTTCTAGTTTGATTGCTCTGTGGTCTGAGAGACAGTTTGTTATAATTTCTGTTCTTTCACATTTGCTGAGGAGAGCTTTACTTCCAACTATGTGGTCAATTTTGGAATAGATGTGGTGTGGTGCTGAAAAAAATGTATATTCTGTTGATTTGGGGTGGAGAGTTCTGTAGATGTCTATTAGGTCCACTTTGTGCAGAGCTGAGTTCAATTCCTGGATATCCTTGTTAACTTTCTGTCTCGTTGATCTGTCTAATGTTGACAGTGGGGTGTTAAAATCTCCCATTATTATTGTGTGGGAGTCTAAGTCCCTTTGTAGGTCACTCAGGACTTGCTTTATGAATCTGGGTGCTCCTGTGTTGGGTGCATATATATTTAGGATAGTTAGCTTTTCTTGTTGAATTGATCCCTTTACCATTATGTAATGGCCTTCTTTTTCTCTTTTGATCTTTGTTGGTTTAAAGTCTATTTTATCAGAGACTAGGATTGCAACCCCTGCCTTTTTTTGTTTTCCATTTGCTTGATAGATCTTCCTCTATCCCTTTATTTTGAGTCTATGTGTGTCTCTGCACGTGAGATGGGTTTCCTGAATACAGCACACTGATGGGTCCTGACTCCTTATCCAGTTTGCCAGTCTGTGTCTTTTAATTGGAGCATTTAGACCATTTACATTTAAAGTTAATATTGTTATGTGTGAATCTGATCCTGTCATTATGATGTTAGTTGGTTATTTTGCTCATTAGTTAATGCAGTTTTTTCCTAGCCTCAATGGTCTTTAGAATTTGGCATGTTTTAGCAGTGGCTGGTACCAGTTGTTCCTTTCCATGTTTAGTGCTTCCTTCAGGAGCTCTTTTAGGGCAGGTCTGGTGGTGACAAAATCACTCAGCGTTTGCTTGTCTGTAAAGTATTTTATTTGTCCTTCACTTATGAAGCTTAGTTTGGCTGGATATGAAATTCTGGGTTGAAAATTCTTTTCTTTAAGAATGTTGAATATTGGCCCCCACTCTCTTCTGGCTTGTAGAGTTTCTGCCAAGAGATCAGCTGTTAGTCTGATGGGCTTCCCTTTGTGGGTAACCCGACCTTTCTCTCTGGCTGCCCTTAACATTTTTTCCTTCATTTCAACTTTGGTGAATCTGACAATTATGTGTCTTGGAGTTGCTCTTCTTGAGGAGTATCTTTGTGGCGTTCTCTGTATTTCCTGAATCTGAATGTTGGCCTGCCTTGCTAGATTGGGGAAGTTCTCTTGGATAATATCTGGCAGAGTGTTTTCCAACTTGGTTCCATTCTCCCCGTCATTTTCAAGTACACCAATCAGACGTAGGTTTGGTCTTTTCACATAGTCCCAAATTTCTTGGAGGCTTTGTTCATTTCTTTTTATTCTTTTTCTCTAAACTTCCCTTCTTGCTTCATTTTATTCATTTCGTCTTCCATCAGCGATACCCTTTCTTCCAGTTGATCGCATCTGCTACCGAAGCTTCTGCAGTCTTTGCGTAGTTTTCGATACTTGGCTTTCAGCTCCATCAGCTCCTTTAAGCCCTTCTCTCCATTGGTTATTCTACTTATCCATTCTTCTAATTTTTTTCAAAGTTTTTAACTTCTTTGCTATTGTTTTGAATTTCCTCCCGCAGCTCGGAGTAGTTTGATCGTCTGAAGCCTTCTTCTCTCAACTCGTCAAAGTCCTCCTCCGTCCAGCTTTGTTCCATTGCTGGTGAGGAACTGCGTTCCTTTGGAGGAGGAGAGGTGCTCTGTTTTTTAGAGTTTCCAGTTTTTCTGCTCTGTTTTTTCCCCATCTTTGTGGTTTATCTACTTTTCGTCTTTGATGATGGTGATGTACAGATGGGTTTTTGGTGTGGATGTCCTTTCTGTTTGTTAGTTTTCCTTCTACCAGACAGGACCTTCAGCTGCAGGTCTGTTGGAGTTTACTAGTGAGACCGCAAATTCAGCTGCCTGATAGTTCCTCTGGAAGTTTTGTCTCAGAGGATTACCCGGCCAAGTGAGGTGTCAGTCTGTCCCTACTGGGGTGTGCCTCCCAGTTAGGCTGCTTGAGGGTGAGGGACCCACTTTAGGAGGCAGTCTGTCCGTTCTCAGATCTCCAGCTGCCTGCTGGGAGAACCACTACTCTCTTCAAAGCTGTCAGTCAGACAGGGACAATTAAGTCTGCAGAGGTTCCTGCTGAATTTTTGTTTGTCTGTGCTCTGCCCCCAGAGGTGGAGCCTACAGAGGCAGGCAGGCCTCCTTGAGCTCTGGTGGGCTCCACCCAGTTCGAGCTTCCTGGCTGCTTTGTTTACCTAAGCAAGCCTGGGCAATGGTGGGCGCCCCTCCCCCAGCCTGGCTGCTGCCTTGCAGTTTGATCTCAGACTGCTGTGCTAGCAATCAGCAAGACTCCGTGGGCATAGGACCCTCCCAGCCAGGCGCAGGACACAATCTCCTAGTGTGCCATTTTCCAGGCCCGTTGGAAAAGTGCAGTGTTAGGGTGGGACTGACCCGATTTTCCAGGTGCCGTCTGTTACCCCTTTCTTTGACTAGGAAAGGGAACTCCCTGACCCCTTGCGCTTCCCGAGTGAGGCAATGCCTCGCCCTGCTTCGGCTCACGCACAGTGCGCTTCACCGACTGTCCTGCACCCACTGTTTGGCACTCCCTAGTGAGATGAAGCCGGTACCTCAAACAGAAATGCAGAAATCACCAGTCTTCTGTGTCGCTCAGGCTGGGAGCTGGAGACCGGAGCTGTTCCTATTCGGCCATCTTGGCTCTCCCCCCGATCCATTCTTTTAATCCATTTACCGCATGTAAGCTGCATGCCTATTGGGTAAAAGATACATTCTATGAACTCTCAGGACCGTTTCATCCTTAAAAATTTCACATTTACCTGCTCGGCCTGAGCAAAATGAGAGATTTTAAATTGGAGTATTAGGACTGAATCTCAATTGAAACTTTTCCTCTCATCTTTCAAAAAAAAAGCACTTCTGAAGTGAAAAACTAGTAAAATATAACTACCAACCATGATTTTGGAAATTTGTAATAGCTTTAAATAGTGATATGTATCATAGGAAATACCTAATTTACATGCATTCTATAAATCTAAATATGAGTTTACATACATTCTGTAAATCTAAACATGGAATAAGATGATCCATACCTATTTATTTGAATCTCAAGTTTTCTTTGGCTTGAAGCTTTTAAAATATTAAAGTACTTTGTTTTAATAATTTGTTGTTTTTATTTCAACTCTCCTTTTGCATAGTACTCTTAAAAGCTAAAATTTCTTTCAGTGTTAATCCTGTGACTAGGACTGCCCTCGTCCTGTTGTATATACCATATTCCACTTCTTGGAAGACACTGTGAATTGTGTGATGCCTCCTTATTTTATGCACCAATAAAAGACTGTTTAAGTTTCTGCCAAATATAGTTGTAGTAAATAATGAACCATAAGTGGCATTTCAATGTCAGAAATGTTAAAATATGAGAAATTGAGCATCTTAGAATCATTAAAATACAGTGTTATCTCTAACTTTTAAAACACACCACAAAGTAGGCATAATTGTACCATTTTACTTAAAATGTTGTCTTTGTTAAGTAGTAGTAATAATTATAATATCTAACAATTACTGAGCTGTTATATGTGCTAGGAACTCTCCAAAATACTTTGCATAGATTCTCATTGAGGCATTATAGTGATAACCTGTGAGATAATTGCTGTATTCATCTTCATTTTGTTGATGAGAAAATTGAGGTGCAGAAAGTTTAAGTGACAGCTAGAAAGTGAAAGATCTTAAAGTAATATTCAAGCCCAAGTAGAACTGAATCCAAAGGCCAAGCTCTTTCTATTCAAATAGGCCACTCTTTCATTAATGTAGTGAGTAATGAGGGTGAATGAATGTTGTACTTTCTTCAGGAGAATATTAAGTATTTGTTTTGAAGGCAGAGAAAGAGCATGGTATTTAATGCTTACAGTTACATAAATCCTTGTATGTTTTGGGACAGTGGACTAAACTTTGCCAAAAAGTCCTCTCACTCTCGTAGGACTGCTCTACACTGGGCCTGTGTCAATGGCCATGAGGAAGTAGTAACATTTCTGGTAGACAGAAAGTGCCAGCTTGACGTCCTTGATGGCGAAGACAGGACACCTCTGATGAAGGTAAATAGTAGCCAGATTTTTCAGCAGGAGATGGATTTGGTTTAAATACATAGAATAAAAATGAATTTATCTCATTGAAATACAACTAGTTTTGAAACCTGTGGAATATTTATTTTGATTTCCTATAATTTATAATTTATAATAATTTACAATTTATATTATAAATTATACAATTTACAGTAATTCTTGCCTTAATACTGACAGGCTCTACAATGCCATTGGGAGGCTTGTGCAAATATTCTGATAGATTCTGGTGCCGATGTAAATCTTGCAGATGTGTATGGCAACACGGCTTTCCATTATGCTGTTTATAGTGAGAATTTGTCAGTGGTGGCAAAATGCTGTCCCATGGTGCAGTCATCGAAGTGCAGAACAAGGTAGACATTAACCAATGTTATTTTCAAAATATTTGAAATCCATTTGTTTTAACATTAACATATGTAAGGTTTTTTATATTTGGAAGCTCAAACATTCCTTGAATGAAAATAGTTTGAAAGAACTTAATTGTCTAAGATTTTACTTTAAATATTAATGTTTTTACAAGAACTATTAGAGAGTATGGCTTTTCTCGGCATTTATGATAAATATTTGAACGTGTTAAAGGTAAAACTTCTTCAGATATTCTTTCCCAACCAAGTTTTTTTTTCTTTCCAATTAGTGTAAAACTAGAGGAAAGCAAAATTTGCCTGCATAAATTGAGTCAACATGTAAAATTTAGGAGACATGCAGAAATCTGGATTTCCTCTTAAAGGATTGAATCTGGTGTCTCTTGAGCCCATATGACTGTTTGGTATGCTAAGAAGACATTCCAGCTTTACACAAAGCATATGTTTCCAGTTTGCTACTGTGCCCACCTAGTTACATCACTTACTCAAGTTACCTCTTTTGCCTCTGTAAGTATTTCAGTTACCAATTCCTCTTCCATAGTATATTTTGGTAAAGATTTCAAGGTATTCAAGGCAGTTGATAGGTGTTTATAATATATAGTTTGTTTTACATTAATTCATTAATAATGGGGTTGACTTCTAGAATTTAGAAGATTTTTTAAACAATGACTTTTCTTTATATAAACCGTAAAGAATCATCTTCTATTAGAATGCCTTTAAGCCTTTTTAGATTAATCATGGTTATATTTGAAAGGTTATGCATATTGCAGATAATATTATATCCTTCTCCTCAGAATTGTCCCTTAAAATTCAAGTGTTTTAGTGGCTTCTATTATGCTAATGCATATAGATGAGTTAGAACTTTCATTAATAAGCCATTTTATTAATATTTTTGGTATTTTGCCAAAAATTAAGTAGCGATTACAATAGAAACCAGAATAAAAATGGATTATTGCATTTTAAGAAGTAGATATTCATTAGAATCTGAGGATTATCATTATAATTGAGAATAAACTTTTATACTGAATTTCTAACAGCTGAGATAAAATTCTATTGTCTTGTAATAGGAGAAACCCCATGGACCATTTAATAGTAGGCAATCAAAGTTCATTTGAAGCCAATCTCTTTTAATTTAGAGTTGCTTCCTTAGTGACCCATGCAGAACAGGAGTGCCTGACATTGGCATCTGGGATCTTGGGATTATTGATAGAAGAGAATCAAGCGAGTTTGTATCACCCAGAGGAAACCTCCATTTTTCTTGGGAAGCTTGCAGAGTTGTATCCCTGAAATTCTAATTTGTCAAATGTTAATGTCTGCCACAAAAGTATATTGTCAAATAAGGGATAAGCAAATTTCAAGTCATTTATTGAATACTGGACATTTAATTCACAGTTTTATAATATTTCTTGAATGTAGATAATGGTAGAATCTGTTGGGGTCCAGTGCTTCTGGTAAGGTAATTATTCTTTGGCATATAGTTTAAGAAACACTAAATTAGAATACTAATTTAGTCGAAAACAAAGTATTTACTACTATGTCTTAGAGTTTAAGGATATAGAGATAAAAGATACAGCCCTTGCCCTCAATAATCTCTTGGTTTAGATGGGAAACCATAAAATCATTACAATATAATGATTTTTGGAGATAACCAGAGTTATGCGGTGATGCAGAGGCTGAATATTTATAGCGGACGGTGCAGTACATGGGAAAGCACAGAAAAGAGAGAAAGAAAGGACTGCTGTTGATTTACTTTCTATTTTATGTGTTTAAGTTCATAGGATATTATATAAGGTATTCAGTTCAGCTGAGAAATATGTAATTTCATGAATCATAAATTGTTTTGCTATTTTACAGGCTAGCCTCACACCACTTTTACTATCCATAACGAAAAGAAGTGTGCAAATTGTGGAATTTTTGCTGACAAAAATTGCAAATGCGAATGCAGTTAATAGGTGTAAGTGGTACAGTAGTTCTTTTTTTATTAAAAAATAAGTTGAGTAGTGTTCTAGAGTAATAACACTCAAGTCAGAAATATTAAATTAATAACATTTACTTAAAATTATTAGATTATGAGAAAATATCAACACAAATGATCAGAAGAAAAGCAATTATTTGGACTAGTCAACATAAAGAACAGTATATAGTAGGATTTATCTTCTCTTATTATATTGACTGATTCCTATGTGTAATCTGATGTTTTGGTTGCATTACCTTCGAAAGTGGTTCTGTATTAGTTTTAAGAAGTATGAACTTTTTTAGTTTACTTGGTAATTCAATATTGAATGATTAATACTTTTATAGTATTTTTCTAACTTCTGTTTTTTATACACTTTTTTAAAAATGCAGTATTTGCTGGGCATGGTAGCTGTTGCCTGTTATCCCACCACTTTGGGAGGCCAAGGTGGTTGGATCACTTGAGGCCAGGAGTTTGCGACCAGCCTAGCCAACATGGTGAAACCCCATTTCTACTAAAAATACAAAAATTAGCTGGGCATGGTGGCACATGCCTGTAGTCCCAGCTACTCAGGGGGCTGAGGCACGAGAATCGCTTGAACCTGGAGGCAGAGGTTGCAGTGAGCTGAGATCGTGCCACCACACTCCAGCCTGGGTAACAGAGCAAGATTCGGTCTCAAAGAAAAAAAAAAGAAAAATTAAATAGAAACAGAAGTTTAAAATCATTTTGTCTTTAGGATGACTGCTTTGTTTTCTTTGTAGAATATTAATTTTAGGTTATCCCTACGTGACTATTAATTGCTATCACCAGATACTGTGAATTTATTATTATTTTTCCTTTTTTATTCATAGTGTATTTTTATTTTTAATTTGTATGGGTGAAGGGAAGAAAGGCATCTTTAACTGGATTAACATTTTAGTTAATTAAGATAAGCCATAGGTGAGTAATAAAGAGAAAAGAGATAGGCTTTTGATTCACACAAGACTGAGTTTAATTTCTAGCTTCCTCACTTGATAGGTGTGTGAACTTGCAAACATTACTTAAGACCAAGTATGATTTTCTATATGAAAAGGAGAATAATAATATGTCCTTTAAGGACGATTGTGTTGAAGTAACATTATGAATATCAACAGCATTTAATTCAGGGTCTCATACATTCTTATCAGCATCATTAACTAAACGTAGCATGACTACTACTAATATCATTATTCCTAATATTATTTTAAGCCTTCAGATTGCTGTCACTTGTCTGACTTCTAGCTGATTTTGAAGTATAAACTATTATATCAGACTAAGGAACAAATAGATAATTTTTCATTTAAATCTTTGCCTCTTTTAGATTAGTGAACAGAGCATAATTTCTTGCCTCTCAAAGGACTTTATATTAGCCAATTCTAGTGTGCCATATCCCAGTGGGACATGAGTCTTTTTGCTCCTTCCTTTTAGCCTTGGTGGTGATTTACAAGGATAAACACTTGAGCACTCAAGATACTTGTGTTTGTTAGTACATGTAAATGGTTAATTCTACACTGTCAGGCACATATTAAATTGGTTCTGCTCATAATAATGAAGTTATCTCTTTGTTATTTTAGCACAGCCCTCATGCTTGCTGTATATCATGGATCATCAGAGATAGTTGGCATGCTTCTTCAGAAAAATGTTGACGTCTTTGCTGCAGATACATGTGGAGTAACTGCAGAACGTTATGCTGTTGCTTGTGGATTTCATCAGTAAGTGTTTACATTTAGAGGCTAGGTGAGATTTTATAGTTTGTTTCAGGTAGCTTTTGAATGACAGTGAGTTCATTTCATCAGCCAGAAACTAGGCAAAAAGCTAGACTAGTTAGAAGGAGTATTGGGTCCAGGATTCTTTATTTTAGGACTTTCAACAACTTTATCCCTAGGGATCCTAATGTTGTCTACTTGATTTTTCTAATTAGTTATTTGGGTCTTGAAATGTCCACTTTAGCAGAAAACCTGATAGTGTCGTCTGGGGGCTGTCTTCCATATCTAAATACTTGAATTTTTTTAAAAAATCTAAGGGGTTCCCTAAGTCCAAGGAAGACATTCTTTTTGCATAAGTCAAAAGGATTGGGGGCAGAAATCACCATTCTATTTATTTTGTTGTTTCCATTGATTCTGTTGCTGCATCATTGCCATTGAAACTGCACCTGCAGTCTGGTAATGATTGACCTTTGTGACCAGGATGCCCTTACTAACACAGATCCTTCAATCTTCATGGTGATCCATATGTAGACTTCAAAGTTATTACAGTTTTTTAAAGTTCACATACATATTCTCAGCCATTGTTTCCAAAGTACCAGCACCCTGCTCTGGCAGCTAGAACTTTTAGCTTTAGCCACACACATAGTGAGCAAATTGACCCTTCTCCTCCACTCAAAACCTGATGTGAAACCCACATCTTAGCCTGGACTTGGCCTAGACCTTCATGGTAAGTTATCCTTTGAATGACTTTTTTCTATTTTCTCTAGCAAATATTAGTTGTGATAGTTTAAACTGTAAGTCAGGTTGAAATAATGTTACAGGAAGAAATTAGAGATCCATTTTTATTTTGTTACCAGATCTATTTCCCTGGCACTTTATATCCTGTGTAGTGCCATTTTGTAAGTAGTGGAAGGTCTCATCTTATTCTGTAAGATCCCTTGTCATCTTTCCAAATTTGTAGTGGGTTCCAACTTGTGGTTATACCCTCAAGTGATTCTTTTTTCCTAAAAGTAAAAATCTCCCATGCTACTTGCATCTCTATCTGGAGTTTTTAAAATATTTTCAAATTCTGCATTACCATGAAGCCATTCAATAGACTTCACTCTATCTCAAGTAAGTTGGTTAGATTTAACAGAGCTAAGCCTCATCCATCATTGATCAGTCTTCAGGTATAAAAGTAGGGACTTGTGCTGGCTTCAGTGGTACGTATACTAAAATTGAAACAATGTCGAGAAGATCAGCATCGTCCCTGCACAAGGATGACACACAAATCTGTGAAGTGGTGCATATTTCTTGCAGTCCCCAAAAGGACATTTGACTACTTTCTAACTAGCTCCAAGGAAATGATGTGTCAAAGCAAAATGCGTGACACCAAGTATTGCAATTGTGATTTTCATACAAAAAATATTTATGTAAGGTGATGTATGAAATGAGATGTGGTGAGTAACACATAGGATCTTGTGTGCAGTATGCTGTTAGTAGGCATCTCAGAAATGAGAAAATACCAACTTGCATCTTCCTTGTGGAACTTACAAAAACAGTGGAGGGTTTTGTCTTCCACATCAGCTGGAAATGATCATAGTGACTAAGCATCATTCTATCAAAGATTTGTTGGTTCAGGTTTAAGGAGGTAGATAAAGAGTAGCAATAGTCCAAGCCAGATGCTGACATCTATTAGTTTTCTGCCCTTGGTGTGATTGATGAGCTCAGTAATAGAGGATAATCAGGTTATCCAATTTGATGAATTAATATATTTATAAATAAATTTCATTACAAATTATAAAATAGCTTAGATGCCTTGAATTACATGCCACAAAGAGTAGAACATCTAATAAACAAAAGTAGGAATTAATAACAGAAAACTGCAACATTTGAACATTATAACCTATGAAGAAACACTTTTTTAAAAAAATTAATTTTTTGTAGAGACAGGGTCTCCCTATGTTGCCCAGGCTTGTCATGAACTTCTGGGCTCAAGCAATCCTCCTGTCTCAGCATCCCAAAGTGCTTGCATCACAGGCATGAGCCACTGCACCAGGCCAACACATTGGGTTTTATTGGGAATTTTAAAATAGTTTCAGCAATCAGGTTCAAGAACAAATTATTTCATTGCTTTGCTATTTCTTTGAGCATTTTTAAAATGTTATCTTGTTAAATCTTTATAATACTCTAGTGAAATAAGGCTCTAAAATCCTCATTTTTAGAAGACATTGAGCCTAAGAGAAGCAACTTGTTCAAGAAAAAATACCTGTTGGTAACCGTGCTAGGACTTTTTCTGAGTTAGGGACATTTTCCATTAAGCCAAGCTAACTCTAGTTAATTTACTGAGTTATACTGCCCTAAATGCATGAGTATTTCATCTTTATTTCTTCTTTAATTAGAAGCTTAATAAGTTCATAGAGCTTACAAACTTAAAGTCTATGGAATAAGTAATGTTCTGATGTTAGCTCTGATATTGTCTGAAATATTCTAAGAACTTAATAAATTTGGTAAATGTTTTTTATAAAATCAGTGTTAAAATGGTAATTTTATTTATCACATTTTTATCCATAGCATTCATCAACAAATTTTGGAATATATACAAAAATTATCTAAAAATCATCAAAATACCAATCCAGGTAAGACTTCTGATAGTAAACTACCCTTGGTGGTGCTATCATAAGATTATGGAAGTGTTGATCACAAAAAAGGCAATTCAAAAAGCAATGTGTAAATAGCATGTGTTTACATATATGCATATATGTGGGTGTGTGTGTGTATATGTATATATAGTTTTGATTTGATTTTTTAGTTTATAATTCAGAATTAGTTAACAATTTAGTTGTAGGTAGTTTATAATCTCAAAAAATATTATCTGAAAAAATATTTGTTCAATTATGTTCCCTAAATCCTATATAATACTTTTGTATAAATAAGTAACACAAGTTTTAAGTTTGTATATTTCATATTTCCTCAACTGTTCTAACAACTTAGGCTTGTTATAAAATGTATAACCCTTGGTGTGATTGATGAGCTCAGTAATAGGGGATGATCAGTTTATCCAATTTAATGAATTAATATATTTATAAATAAATTTTATTACAAATTATAAAGTAGCTTACATGCCCTGAATTACAAGCCACAAATAATTGAACATCTAATAATGAAAAATAGGAATTAATAACAGAAGCCAAGATGGCTGAATAGGAACAGCTCCAGTCTACGGCTCCCAGCGTGAGCAACGCAGAAGACGGGTGATTTCTGCATTTCCAACTGAGGTACCGGGTTCATCTCACCGGGGAGTGTCAGAAAGTGGGTGCAGGACAGTGGGTGCAGCACACTGAACATGAGCCGAAGCAGGGAGAGGCATTTCCTCACCCGGGAAGCGCAAGGGGTCAGGGAATTCCCTTTCCTAGTCAAAGAAAGGGGTGACAGACGGCACCTGGAAAATCAGGTCCCTCCCACCCTAATACTGTGCTTTTCCAATGGTCTTAGCAAATGGCACACCAGGAGATTATATCCTGTGCCTGGCTCAGAGGGTCCTACCCCCACGGAGCCTCGCTCATTGCTAGCACAGCACTCTGAGATCAAACTGTAAGGCGGCAGCAGCGAGGCTGGGGGAGGGACGCCCACCATTGCCTAGGCTTGAGTAGGTAAACAAAGAGGCTGGGAAGCTCGAACTGGGTGGAGCCCACTGCAGCTCAAGGAGGCCTGCCTGCCTCTGTAGACTGCACCTCTGGGGGCAGGGCATTGCCAAACAAAAGGCAGCAGAATCTGCAGACTTAAACGTCCCTGTCTGACAGCTTCGAAGAGAGTAGTGGTTCTCCCAGCACGCAGCTGGAGATCTGAGAATGGACAGACTGCCTCTTCAAGTGGGTCCCAGACTCCCAAGTAGCCTAACTGGGAGGCACCTCCAGTAGGGGCAGACTGACACCTCACATGGCTGAGTACTCCTCTGAGACAAAACTTCCAGAAGAACGATCAGGCAGCAACATTTGCTGTTCACCAATATCTGCTGTTCTGCAGCCTCTGCTGCCGATACCCAGGCAAACAGGGTCTGGAGTGGACCTCCAGCAAACTCCAACAGACCTGCAGCTGAGGGTCCTGACTGTTAGAAGGAAAACTAACAAACAGAAAGGACATCCACACCAAAAACCCATCTGTACGTCACCATCATCAAAGACCAAAGGTAGATAAAAACCACAAAGATGGGGAAAAAACAGAGCAAGAAAACTGGAAACTCTAAAAATCAGAGGGCGTCTCCTCCTCCAAAGGAACACAGCTCCTCACCAGCAACAGAAGAAAGCTGGACAGAGAATGACTTTGACAAGTTGAGAGAAGAAGGCTTCAGATGATCAAACTACTCTGAGCTAAAAGAGGAAGTTTGAACCCATGGCAAATAAGTTAAAAACCTTGAAAAAAAATTAGACAAATGGCTAACTAGAATAACCAATGCAGAGAAGTCCTTAAAGGACCTGATGGAGCTGAAAACCAAGGCATGAGAACTACGTGACGAATGCACAAGCCTCAGTAGCCGATTCTATCAACTGGAAGAAAGGGTATCAGTGATTGAAGATCAAATGAATGAAATGAAGCCACAAGAGAAGTTTAGAGAAAAAAGAGTAGAAAGAAATGAACAAAGCCTCCAAGAAATATGGGACTATGTGAAAAGACCAAATCTACATCTGATTGGTGTACCTGAAAGTGACAGGGAGAATGGAACCGAGTTGGAAAACACTCTGCAGGATATTATCCACGAGAACTTCCCCAATCTAGCAAGGCAGGCCAACATTCAAATTCAGGAAATACAGAGAATGCCACAAGGATACTCCTCGAGAAGAGCAACTCCAAGACACGTAATTGTCAGAGTCACCAAAGTTGAAATGAAGGAAAAAATGTTAAGGGCAGCCAGAGAGAAAGGTCGGGTTACCCACAAAGGGAAGCCCATCAGACTAACAGCTGATCTCTCGGCAGAAACTCTACAAGCCAGAAGAGAGTGGGGGCCAATATCCAACATTCTTAAAGAAAAGAATTTTCAACCCAGAATTTCATATCCAGCCAAACTAAGATTCATAAGTGAAGGAGAAATAAAATACTTTACAGACAAGCAAATGCTGAGAGATTTTGTCACCAACATTTGAATATTATAACCTTTGGGGGTCTGTCCTGCAGACGGTTGAGACACATAACCAGATACTGATATTCAGTGAAAGAGCAGCAAGGATTCCGAGCTGATTACAGACACCAAGGAAGGTGCTGTAAAGAGTCAGCAGCCACAGCCCTGGCTAGCTGGCCTTGTGGGCATTTATTAGTAAAGTTTTAATGACAAAGGCTTTGAGTCAACACACCCGTGGGTAATTAACCTGGTTGTCCTGACTCCAGAGAGCCATCCTGCCCATGGGTGATCAAAGGTTAGTCTTAAGACCACATAAGTAAACAAGCTATTTAGATAAACTACTCTACCTTCCTTTGTACCCACTTTAAGCTATTTACACAAGGTAAGAATTAGGCTGCTTTCAGCCATAACCGTATCTTTAGACTTTTACAAAACCCTCTGGCCTTCCAAGAAGATTTATGTCTATGTCCTATAACTTCATATTAAAATGTTTCTCACCAGCGTGACTGAACTCTCACAATAACCTATGAAGAAACACGGTTTTATTGATTGATTGATTGATTGATTGTAGAGACAGGGTATCCTTATGTTACCCAGGTTGGTATTGAACCTCTGGTCTCTAATTTTTACAATAAATTGTTTGCATTTAGTAAATTAGAATTAATTACAGTTGAGTCTTGAGCAATATGAGAGTTAGGGTGCTGATCCCCCATGCAGCTGAAAATCTGCTTCATATGAAAATCTGTTTCTTTTGACTCCTCCTAAACTTTACTAATAGTCTACTGTTGACCTGGAGCCTTACTGAAAGCACAGTCAATTAACTCATAGTTTCTATTTTATATGTACTATATACTGTATTCTTACAATAAAGTGAGCTGGAGGAAAGAAACTTTTCTAAGAAGGAAAAATATATTCACTGTTGAGTGGAAGTGAATTATTTATACATAAAGGTCTTAATTCTTATTGCCTTCATGTTGAGTAGAGGAGAGATTTGTCTTGCTGTCTTGCAGTGGCAAAGGAAAAGAAAAATCTGTCTGTTAGTGGGCTCCTACAGTGAAAACCCATATTCAAGGATCAACTGTGTGACACAGTGACTTGTGTCACTGAAAAAGTAACTATCTTTAGAATTTGAATCTTAATAATACTTTCCTGGCACCATAAACAAATGTCAACGAGAATTACAAAACTTAGCCAGGGTGCTTCAGTACCAATAGGAAATTATTTTCCAAAGATACTTACTGAATGCAGAAGTCAGAAAAGCAATTCTTTGTTGAGAAGCGCAGGTTATGTTACATAGTGTTGTACCAACAAGGTCTCACGATTATCAACTTCATTTCCTCTAAGTTGAAACCAAATAAGATATATTTATTTCATTAGAACAAGATATGTTGTTCTATCTGCTGGATAATTTGTGTGTTAATAGTAATTTGTTATAACAAGATACTCTGTTTCTAATAGCCAAAATATTATCATTATAAGTATTCAAGTAGCTTAACTCTAGGCTCAACCAATTAAAATAAAGTTACAAAAATTTTTCATAATAACAAAAATGCTACTGTGATACCTAAATGTGACATAATGCATTGTGCAATATGAACTATATGAGCACATCTTTAATTTATTATATCTTTATTAAAGGACCTCTATAAGTTAGGTTTTGCAAGTTACAGGAGACAAAGATAGAATACCTATAGTTTGGGTCTTTAAGGTGCTCATAAAACAGTAAAGCTGTCCTTATTGAATTTCTGCATTTTTCCAACAGAATTTCCTAAAAAATGTTTTTTATTCATTTATCCACTTGTCCACTTAACAAATAATTGTCAGGTATCTTTAAGGTACTAAGCATCTTCCTGGTTATTATCATGGTCATTTTTTATTATTTACTACTTTATCAAGGTACTAAGCATTTTTCTTGTTATTATCATCCTTTTTTATTATTTATTACTTTATTTAGTGTTTACTCAGTGCCAGAAACTCTTTGGAAGCTTATAATTATTACTTATTATGTCATGTCATTACTGTATTCAGCATGTGTCAGACATTTTATATCCAAGGTGAAGAATTAAAGCTTTAAAAAGTTTGGTAGTGTCCAGGCACAGTGGCTCACTCCTGTAGTCCTAGCACTTTGGGAGGCCAAGGCAGATGTATTGCTTGAGCTCAGGAGTTTGAGACCAGCCTGACTAACATGGTGAAACCCGTCTCTACTAAATATGAAAAATTAGCTGGGTGATGTGGCCCACGCCTGTAATCCCAGCTATTTGGGAGGCTGAGGTAGGAGAATCGCTTGAGGTAGGAGAATCGCTTGAATTGCATTGAGCTGAGATCACACCACTGCACTCCAGCATGGGTGACTGAGTGAGACTGTGTCTCAAAAAAAAAAAAAAAAAAAAAGAGAAAAGAAAACTTTGGTAGTATTTAAGGAAAGCATACAGAATGAGTAGAAGTTGGATAGGTGAAGAGTCAGGAGGATTATATTTAGTAGACGAAAAATTTAAACAGATTGTATGTTTGGCAGAAGGAACATTTGCAGGAACACCTGAGGAGGCTGCACCCTTGGCAGAAAGAACACCTGACACAGCTGAAAGCTTGGTGGAAAAAACACCTGACGAGGCTGCACCCTTGGTGGAGGGAACATCTGACAAAATTTAATGTTTGGAGAAAGCGAACATCTGGAAAGTTTGAACAGTCAGCAGAAGAAACACCTAGGGAAGTTACGAGGCCCGCAAAAGAAACATCTGAGAAATTTACGGGAAGACCTAGGAAGATCGCACGGGAGAAAAAAGAAACACCTGTAAAGACTGGATGTGTGGCAAGAGTAACATTTAATAAAACTAAAGTTTTGGAAAAAGGAAGATCTAAGATGATTGCATGTCCTACAAAAGAATCATCTACAAAAGCAAGTACCAGTGGTGAGATGCTTGAGCGAACTTTGTAAGGTTTATTGGCACTTCGGGTTCCCTAGTGAAAAAAGTGTGATATGGGAGTATTTGGGAATGACTTGAATATCTAAATAAGGTGAGCTTAGTCAACACTTTTTAATAGTATAGGAATAAGTAGCTCTTATTCTGTAGGCCCTGGAAAAATTCTCACAGTTCTTCTGGCCGTAAATACTAGATGAACTAACTCACAATGGCTAAAACCATAGGAACCAAAGTTGTTTGGTGGTACAGGGATATCATAGGACCACACTTTTTTTTTTTTTTTTTTTTTTTTTTTTTGTGAGACAGAGTCTCGAACTGTCGCCTGGGCTGGAGTGCAGTGGCACGAGTGATCTCGGCTGACTACAACCTCTGCCTCCCAGGTTCATGTGACTATCCTGCCTTAGCCTCCCAAGTAGCTAGGATTACAGGTGTCCGCCACCACACCTGGATAATTTTTTGTATTTTTAGTAGAGGTGGGGTTTCACTATATTGGCCAGACTGAAACTCCTGACCTCATGATATACCCGCCATGGTCTTCAAAAGTGCTGGGAATTCAGGTGTGGAACCACCGTGCCCAGCCAGGATCCCACCTTTGGTTGGTTAATTAGCAACAGCTCCAATAATCATGCTCTCTCAAGACAATATTTAAAGGCTGGAAGGGCTGCTTTTGTTCACATGTTTCTTTTAAATAGGGAGAAAACTTGGAAGCTTGCAGTAATCTTCCTGTAACATTTTATTGGCTGGATTACACCACATGCTCATATCTAAACCGGTCACTAGGAAAGCAAATGTAATTACTGTGATTAGCTTGGAGTAATGATTTCTCTTTTTGAGATGGGATTGGGGTAATGGAATACTGAATATCTAAAGAAACTTGTGTTTCTGCAGCAAGAAAGAATAAATAATATCTATGCATAGGAAGCCAGCAATGTTTTCTGCAGGGATTCATTGGAAAAGTTTGAGCAGGGGAGTCACAAGATTAGATTAGAGTATCAGGGCATACTGGTTATGGTCTAAGGCAGAGATTGGCAAACTTTTCCTGTAAAGTGACAGATAGGGAATACGTTAGGCCGCTGGGCACGGTGTCTCACGCCTGTAATCCCAGCACTTTGGGAGGCTGAGGCACGTGGATCACGAGGTCAGGAGTTCGAGAACAGCCTGGCCAACATGGTGAAACCTCGTCTTTACTAAAAATACAAAAAGTAGCCAGGTGTGGTGGCGTGCACCTGTAATCCCAGCTACCTGGGAGGCTGAGGAAGGAGAATCACTTGAACCCGGGAGGCAGAGGTTGCAGTGGGCTGAGATCCTACCACTACACTCTAGCCTGTGTGACAGAGCAACATTCCATCTAAAAAAAAAAAAAAAAGAAATATGTTAGGCCATGTGGTCTCTATAACAGCTATTGAACTCTGCATTGTAGGGTGAAAGCAGTCATAGATAATGTGTGAGCAAACAGGCAAGATTGTATTCCAATAAAACTTTGTATAAAAAACCGTTTGGTAAGCTGAATTTGGCCTGTGGCCTATAGTTTGCTGGCCCTTCATATAGAAGAAAGATGGAGGGTAATTACATAAAAAGATTTAAAGACGAAGCTTTTGTAGTAGTTCATGCTATAGTCTTTTTTTTTTGTCACCAATATGTGGCCTAGTATCAATCTATTATAAAAGTTTGACCCATCCAGGATAAAAAGAATCAAGTTCAGAAGCTCAATTTACACATTTAAACATGTAGGTCTTTCTTTGCCATTATTTTATTTTGATTTCTTTTACTGCATTTTTTTTAACTTAAAAATAACTGTAGTAATTGGTAGGGTTTCTTTGTCCCTGTGAAAGCCATCAGTTAAGAGGCTGTGTCTAACTAGGAAATTTGAGTGAATTCACTTCAGAAGAATTTAGAATATTTCTGTTATATACTTGTTTTCTGTCTCATGGCTTTCAGTATTCCTTGGGCCTTGTATGGACCTTGATTTAATTCTATGAAATGTGGGAAATTTAGTTACTTAAGGCAGTCATTTTTCCTTTAAATTTGTAATGTTCCAAGAAGGCACAAGTTGATTCTGAAGATATTGTTGCATTAAGGAAATACTATCTCATTGTAATTAAAGCAGTTTTTAATTTATATGCAATACAAGTTCTTTAAGCTTATTTATCTAAAACACATACACACCAAATATACTGTCATAGCATATTGAAATTTAAAAGGGTTGGACATATATTTTGCTAATATCAAAAAGCTAATATTTTGGAGAATCTTATTTATTGATAAATCTTTTTTGAAGAAATGTGTAATAAAGATTGCTTAGCCAATCGAACTAAATAATACTAAAAAATAAAAGCTTAGAAAGTAATGAGAGCTGGCAGGTAATTAAAGTTATCTGAGTGAATAGCAAATATCTGACATAGTGTGCTTCACAGGAGAAGAGGATATGACTTCTTTCCTCTAAATAATTAATTTAGAGGAAATAATACAAATTAATCAAATTTTTAATTTTTTTGCATTCTAATGAATATAAAATTAATTTTTACATTTTTAAGATTGCAGCTCTAACCAATTGACTATAGAAGAGGTGGTGGTTATCTACCAATAGAATATACAGGCTGTAGAAGAAAGTCCACAGATTCATGAATGAAAATAGATTTGTATATGTTTTAAAAATTTATAATAATAAATGTTCTCATGAATGTATCTGTGATTAACCTTTTATAGATCAGAGGTTCCCATCAGAATCCAAACAAGAGGAAGATGAAGAATATTCTTGTGATTCTTGGGTACTGTGTATTGTTGATGTTATTCTCTAAAAATATTAATATTGAGTGATGTGAAAATATTAAGTCAGAGGCTTTGACTTGGTTTTCTTACCACTGCCTGTGCTCAGAAGAAATTCTGATATTTCTAAAAACATGCTTGGCTGGGCGCGGTAGCTCATGCCTGTAATCCCAGCACTTCGGAAGGCCCAAGGTGGGAGGATCACCTGAGTTCAGGAGTTTGAGACCAGCCTGGCTAATATGGTGAAACCCTGTCTGTACTAAAAATACAAAATTAGTTGGGTGTGGTGGCACATCCCTGTAATCCCAGCTACTCAGGAGGCTGAGGCAGGAGAATCACTTGAACCCGGGAGGTGGAGGTTGCAGTGAGCTGAGATTGTGCCATTGCACTCAGATCGGGCCATTGTACTCCAGTCTGGGTGACAGAGTGAGACTCTGTCTCCAAAAAAAGAAATACTTAAAAAATATATGTGTGCTTTTGTCAGGTTTGTCAAAGATCAGATAGTTGTAGATATGTGGCATCATTTCTGAGGGCTCTGTACTGTTCCTTTAATCTATGTCTCTGTTTTGGTACCAGTACCATGCTGTTTTGGTTACTGTAGCCTTGTAGTATAGTTTGAAGTCAGGTAGTGTGATGCCTCCAGCTTTGTTCTTTTGGCTTAGGATTGACTTGGCGATGCGGGCTCTTTTTTGGTTCCATATGAACTTTAAAGTAGTTTTTTCCAATTCTATGAAGAAAGTCGTTGGTAGCTTGATGGGGATGACATTGAATCTATAAATTACCTTGGGCAGTATGGCCATTTTCACGATATTGATTCTTCCAACCCATGAGCATGGAATGTTCTTCCATTTGTTTGTATCCTCTTTTATTTCATTGAGCAGTGGTTTGTAGTTCTCCTTGAAGAGGTCCTTCACATCCCTTGTAAGTTGGATTCCTAGGTATTTTATTCTCTTTGAAGCAATTGTGGATGGGAGTTCACTCATGATTTGGCTCTCTGTTTGTCTGTGATTGGTGTACAAGAATGCTTGTGATTTTTGTACATTGATTTTGTATCCTGAGACTTTGCTGAAGTTGCTAATCAGCTTAAGGAGATTTTGGGCTGAGACAATGGGGTTTTCTAGATATACAATCATGTCATCTGCAAACAGGGACAATTTGACTTCCTCTTTTCCTCATTGAATACCTTTTATTTCCTTCTCCTGCCTGATTGCTCTGGCCAGAACTTCCAGCACTATGTTGAATAGGAGCGGTGAGAGAGGGCATCCCTGTCTTGTGCCAGTTTTCAAAGGCAATGCTTCCAGTTTCTGCCCATTCAGTATAATATTGGCTGTGGGTTTGTTGTAGGAAATGATTCCCTATTTAATAAATGGTGCTGGGAAAACTGGCTAGCCATATGTAGAAAGCTGAAACTGGATCCCTTCCTTACACCTTATACAAAAATTAATTCAAGATGGATTAAAGACTTAAATGTTAGACCTAAAACCATTAAAATCCTACAAGAAAACCTAGGCAATACCATTCAGGACATAGGCATGGGCAAGGACTTCATGTCTAAAACACCAAAAGCAATGGCAACAAAAGCCAAAATTGACATATGGGATCTAATTAAACTAAAGAGCTTCTGCACAGCAAAAGAAACTACCATCAGAGTGAACAGGCAACCTACAGAATGGGAGAAAATTTTTGCAACCTACTCATCTGACAAAGGGCTAATATCCAGAATCTACAATGAACTCAAACAAATTTACAAGAAAAAAACAAACAACCCCATCAAAAAGTGGGCAAAGGACATGAACAGACACTTCTCACAAGAAGACATTTATGCAGCCAAAAAACACATGAAGAAATGCTCATCATCACTGGCCATCAGAGAAATGCAAATCAAAACCACAGTGAGATACCATCTCACACCAGTTAGAATGGCCATCATTAAAAAAGCAGGAAACAACAGGTGCTGGAGAGGATGTGGAGAAATAGGAACACTTTTACACTGTTGCTGGGAGTGTAAACTAGTTCAACCATTGTGGAAGTCAGTGTGGCGATTCCTCAGGGATCTAGAACTAGAAATACCATTTGACCCAGCCATCCCATTACTGGGTATATACCCAAAGGACTATAAATCATGCTGCTATAAAGACACATGCACACGTATGTTTATTGTGGCACTATTCACAATAGCAAAGACTTGGAACCAACCCAAATGTCCAACAACGATAGACTGGATTAAGAAAATGTGGCACATATACACCATGGAATACTATGCAGCCATAAAAAATGATGAGTTCATGTCCTTTGTAGGGACATGGATGAAACTGGAAAACATCATTCTCAGTAAACTATCGCAAGGACAAAAAACCAAACACCGCATGTTCTCACTCATAGGTGGGAATTGAACAATGAGAACTCATGGACACAGGAAGGGGAACATCACACTCCGGGGACTGTTGTGGGGTTGGGGGAGGGGGGAGGGACAGCATTAGGAGATATACCTAATGCTAAATGACGAGTTAATGGGTGCAGGAAATCAACATGGCACATGGATACATATGTAACAAACCTGCACGTTGTGCACATGTACCCTAAAACCTAAAGTATAATAAAAATAAATAAATAAATAAATAAATAAATAGAAGTGGCGAGAGCAAAAAGTATATATATATATATTTGTGCTAAGTACATTACTGCTTGGCAGTGAAATTCTGCTAATTTTCAGAATTAGTTTCAGACACTTGTGTAGTACAGTGTAAAAAATAAGGTTTAGAATTCACCAGTAATTCACATGAGTTCTGAGGTGAAATTTGACCAAAAGCTAAAGAATTACTCTGAGTCCATCTTTGGGCAAATATATGACTCAGTGGTATATCTAGACGTACAAAAGTTTTAATTGGATTCAGAGAAAAACAGTTTAAGCTGCAGTTTTGTACAACTTGAAACATAAAAGATAATGCTTGGATTGGAAATTATTGACATATCTGTATTGTCCAGTATAGATCTGAAGGAACATTTCAGGAGAAAAACATGCATAAAGAATAGGAAATCAGTGGGACTATAATAACAACAATTTGGTTGAGTAGTGTTTTAAAAAGTAGAAATTATTTTTACAGCTAGAACTCTTTGAGTCCGTTTGTGATAGTCATGCTTATAGCAACATAAGTATCAAATAATAGTGATATTGTCCAAGGTCACAACTATGGAAAGACACAGGAAGTGCCTGACCTCTTAGATCCAAGCCCCTGCTGCACATTGGTAACAGAAATGAGATGTCAATAGACAAGTAGACTTTATCTAATATGTCCATAGACAAAAAAAAGACTTTCTAATACTTGATTGCTTTCATTTAAACATAACATAAATATAAGTTTTCCTTTCTACTTTTTCATTTTATTCAAGTACTTTTTCCATCAGCAGATATTTTATCAAAAACATTTTGATTATTTTAGGCCCATTTACCTAAATAAAGCGGCTTCTACAATGTTCTGAATGCACTTTATATGACTTATTCTTAACATTCTTTTCATGCCATGCATCATTTTTAACACTAAATAATTCTATAATCATGAAGATTTTCAATGTTTAATGCAGTATGTATTTGCGGCAGCGCCCCTCTGGAGGGGGCACCAGCTGCAGGGAGTCTGTCTCTTGCAGACCCCTGACCCGGGGACAGATGAATAAAGTACACTGACACACAGATATTCTGCTCTGCCAGTCAGCTGAGGGTGTCTGAGTGGCTTACAGACTCCCTGCTGAGTTCTGTAAACAGTTGTGACTATGGCCCTGATCAGCTAGTCAGACTCGCATTTGTTCAGTATGATTAATTAACAAAAGCTTGAGTCAACACCCCTGAGTGAAAAGCACTTAAGCACCTGTGGTACATCAAAGGTTAGTCTTAATATTATATGAGTAAACAAGCTAGCTAGGTAAACTACTCTGCCTTCTTTATGACCACTTTAACTTGTTTAACTATAGGTAAAGATCAGGTTGCCTGCAACCATATCTATTACCAAAGTTATGCAAACTTCTCGGCCTTCTAAGAAGATTTGTGTCTATTTATATAACTATCTCTTTTTCCCACCAGCCTGATTGAACTCCAACATGTGTTATGGCAGGTAGCAGGTGTATTGTACTTGTTTGATGTGCCTTCTTGATTTTTGGTGAGGAAGATAAAGTAAGATATTTTTAAGTGAGCTACTTTTTGAAATATGCAGATGAGTTAAAATTTTTGTCAATGTTATTTATTTTTTATGCTCAGCAACGGAGTCAATGGCCACATGAAGATAACAGATAAGCTTTGATCCAGATAGCATGCGTGAGGTTTTCTATCAAAATGTTGTGATTTTCAATATGTGCCTATCCTTAAATCAAATTGCCTTTGAAATCAGAAATTGAGTTTAAAAAATATTTTAATTAGGAATTTTGATGCTTATGACGTTAAATTTGTAATTATCTATTGATATTACTTTTAACAGAGTCTCTTTGAGAGTTCTACAAAGGTTGAAGTGTATATACCTGAGTCTACTTATCAAAATGTATTCAAGCATATAAATAGAGAAGTAAAGGTAAGAACCATTTTTTATTTGAAAAGTCATTTAACCATGTTTGTCTAAATGCATGAGGATGGATATAGTCTAATAGCCAAATGAAATTACCCACTAAATACATAACATTGAAAAGAGAGGAGTAAAATGATGATAAGTTACATATCTTTTCAGGTGTTGGCAACAGGATATATACAGAGTGCAAAAAGAGAACTGAATTATTTTTTGAAACCAAGATACTCTAAGATGTGAGGAAAGTCAGGAAGTAAGGAAGAGAAAAGGAGTAAAAAAAGGGAATGAAGACTAAGGAAGACAGAGAGAGTACAGGGAGTTCATGAAGGAACAAGAAGGTTTATATAATAGAGGTGGCAAAATAAAATTTTTTAAGAAAAGATAGATGATGGTTAGAAAGATGGCAAGAATATAAAATGATCTTCCAGTACCAAAACTTGTCAGAAAATTATAGCTAAAGTTTTCTCACTTTTCCTGTCTTTCTCACTACTGGGAAGGCATATAGAGATGGAATTACCTGAGCAGGCAGAGTTGTGTTTTATTTGCAATAGGTGAGTATTAGCATATATGCATGGGTGTGCATCCACATAATTTGTCATACACACTTAGTATTGACCAAAAGTTATGAAACGTTAGAAAATCAGCTGAATACCTTGTTAAAGCACAGTGTCATTCAGCACAATTGAGTTTCTAAATTTTTAATAAGTTCTCAGGCGATGCTGATGCCAGTGGTCCTTGGACCTTGCTCTGAGTAGCAAGAGGAGAGGCCTTTCATGGGAAAAATGTGGAGGAAGAGCAATTGGATAGAAGGTCAAGACATAACAGGATCAAGAGGAAGCATTATATTGCTTTTATTTCTGAGTAAGCTTTTAGGCAGAGAAGAAGAAGAAAAAGAGAAACAGAAATTATAGATTTAAGATACTCTCAGGAAACAAGGAGAAAGGAAGTGATGAGAAAATAAATTGGAAAGAGTGCTGGATGGAAAGAATAAATTCTACAGAGTTAGAGGTTTATTTATTTTTTATTTATTTACTTATTTATTTTTTAGAAGACGTATTTTGAGGCAGATAACAGGGGACAAACAAGAAAGAAAGTAGCCAGGTAATTCTGGAGACTCTGAGAAGGAAAGTTGAATGAACTCACTTCAGATGCATTTAGATTATTTGCACTCCAGAAAGTAGACTGTGGGCACTCCAGAGACTACCGGAAGCAGGAGGCCTACTAGAATTGGGGTAACCACAGTGACTCATTAGGTTTCTCTGTTACAGTCAGGCATGACAAATATATATTTTGTTGATGTTATTTATTCAAATAGGATATATTTGAAACTAAGAACATTGGCTTTATTTTTAAGAAAGTGTGTTGTTTTGGTAAAATTGCCATTCCACAAAAATTTATTATAGACTAACGACACACAAAATCAGATGATTTACAGGAACTAAAAAAACATTGAATTTATACTTGAATAATAAGATTGCTTTTTAAAATAAATATTGTGATGACAACATAAAATTTATTTATGTTTAATATATCTATTGCAATTAATTTTTATATAAATATATCAATATTGAAAGCTTATTGTAAATTATTTCCATGGTGAGTTTTATACATCTTCTTGCATGAGTAGATCAGGGAGCATTCAGATGGATAAACTAGAGGATATGGAAATGTAGGCATATGATTACACCATATGTTATGGACAACAATGAATATTTATATTTAGTATAATGACCTAAGTATTTATCCAAGCTGATCAATTCATAACACTTCACTGATGAGATGTCAATTCTACATTCAGCTGAACTCTCATCGTAACTATGTACCTTTCCAAAGACAGGCCACATTAAAGAAAATGATGAATAGAATAATATAAATAATTCTAATGTGTTTCGTTAAGTATATGGTGTAGCATTCTATGTTCAGCTTTGACATTTATTTTCTCATATCAACCCTTTTTACACGTGAGACACAATCCCGCCTTTGAAGTCTTAACTGCATGATCTGTGAAACCTATACTTATATTTTCTTCAGTGTATTTCTGTCATGTGAGTGTCCTAAAGAAACAAACCAAAAGAAAAGCGCCTAAACCTAAAGGAATCATTCTCAAAGCTGAGCAAGAGGACTCAGTTAGATACTATTACCTCATTCATTTGTGGTTGGTTTTGCTATACTTACCTATGATTGATAATAAATCTCTTGCTTTTTAGAGTTTCCTGAAAAGCCTTCTGACTTTAAGGTATTTAGTTTTATGATTTCATTTTGAATGACTTATTAACTCTGTATTTTGTGAAGTATACATTCTTTATTAATCATTTTGATTCCAAACCCATTTAGCCTGCCGTTGAAATGCAAAACTGTTCCAAATAAAGCCTTCAAATGGCAGAATGAACAAACATTGAGACCAGGTAAGTTTTTCAATTTAACTATGCAAAGACGAATATTTCAATATTGGATATTTTGATAGTCTTTCTATCCCTAATGCTTTATTTTTTTCAACTTTGATGAAAAGTTTTGATCTAAATAATGCCAATACTGGTATTTATGTTTGAAAAACTGATATTACAAGAACAGTAATTTTCAATAGTTTTTTTAATGTAGACTTAATCTCAGGTGTTTCTACTTTTGTATCCTGAAACTGTAATATTTTCTGTTTTGAATTTCTGTATTAAAGATTCAAGAAGGTGAATTTTGAAACTCTACTTTTTTTTTTTTTTAGTTCTTCGAAGCTTGATTCAAATTCCACAGTTTACTTCGTGGAACATTTCTTTTACTGATATAATAACTGTGTTTTAACATTAGTTACCTCAATTCAGTGTTGTCACTTTGAGAATCCTAAGAAAATCAGTAACTCTGATTAGTGAACTCTTTGTGTGTGTGTGTGTGTGTGTCTGTGTGGGTGCCTGTGTGTGTCTGTTTTTGTGTGTGGTACCTTTACCTTGTAAAGATGAGGAAAACAATTAGTCATTTCTTTATGAATATTTAATAAACACACTTTTTCATATAACTGATTCTGAAGCATTTGGCTTTAGAGTCTTTTTACACTAGTACCATTTATTGCCTAGAAGTAACAATATTCTAAAGCAGTTTTTAAAACTATTCGTATGCATGTTTAAACATTTTACAACATGGGTGCGTGGTCATATTTAATATGTAATTTTTTTCAACTTCCAATGCGTACATGGTTGTACAGTGTAATTTTTGGCAACATTCTTTTTTGATCAGCATTATAATTTTTAGAGACATCCATAATGGACACAATTAACTGTGTTTTTTAAAATTAGGTTGTTTATAAAATTCCATTGTATGACTGCACCGTAGTTAGTTACACAATTTCATGCTGATTAATAATAAATAAAAATGAAAACATGCAGATTTCAGTCTTTAAGTTAGTTTTATCAATTTATTTTTTAGTTATTAGAAATTAAAAGTAAAATATTTAAAATATTTCCTTGTGCAATCATACATTCCACTAACAATTCGAACTGTGACCCACAGATTTTTAGAGCTATGGGGTTACATCATGTTAGATCTCAGAAATGATCCAGGGTACACTTGTAAACATGAGTGAAAATGGTGACTTACCAAAGCATGATTTGAGTTTGTTGGACCCTCTGCATGAAATGTGAACTTTAGGAATGCTGAGATCAGAAGTTAAATTTGCTTTTTAAAACCAGATATACACTTCATGGATGTCAAATGATAAACGTATCCTTAATGATGAAACAGTCTTATGTTTTAGTTTTGCATGTTTGCTTTTTGCTTTAACCTGACTTAAACAGTTAAATATTTAAAACACAGGAATGCATTTTAAGTATTTATGTTTTTGGAGACAGAGTCTCACTCTGTCACCCAGGCTGGAGTGCAATGGCATGATCTCGGCTCACTACCACCTTGGCCTCCTGGACTCAAGCGATTCTCCTGCCCCAGCCTCCCGAGTACATATACTCATTTGTAAACCAGTCACTAGAAATGCAAATGTTATTACTGTGATTAGCTTAGAATAATGATTTCTTATTTGTAGAGGAGATGGGGGTAATGGAATAATAAATATATGAATATATTTGTGTTTCTGCCCCAAGAAAGAATAAATAATGGCTATGTGTAGGAAGCCAGCAGTGTTTTCTGCAGGGATTCATTGGAAATGTTTGAGCAGGGGAGTCACAAGATTAGATTAACTATCAGGGCATTCTTGTCATGGTATAAACCACAGATTGCAAACCTTTCCTTTAAAGGACCAAATAGAAAATATGTTAGGTGATGTGGTCCCTATCACAGCTTTTCAGCTCTGCCATTGTAGGGTGAAAGCAGTCATAGATAATGTGTGAGGAAATAGGCATGACTGTACTCCAGTAAAACTTTGACTAACAACCATTTGGTAACCTGAATTTGGAATTCCATAACCATGAATTCCTTGAGCTAAAGGTCTCAAGTCAACACCACTAGAGGGTAATTAACACTGCTGACTCCCCAGTACAAAGCAATCATGTACCCTCGGATGATCAAAGTTTGGTCTTAGGACCACATGAGTAAACAAGCTATTTAGATAAACTCCTCCACATTCCCTAGTTATTTGCTCCATTGCTATCAACTCACAATAAAGAGGATTAGGCTGCTTTCAGCCAAATCATTTACTGAAGTTGTGAAAACCCCTAACCACGGCCTTCCAAGAAGGTTTGTGTCTATTTCCTGTAACTATATTTATAATTTTTCTAACCACTTTTTCTGGTCCCCGACAGGTAGGGTTTCTTTTTCCCTGTGAAAGCCATCAGTTAAGGGGCCATGTCTAACTAGGAAATATAAATATAAAATAAGTTTGTATTTCCAGTGGCAATGGAAAGATAAAGCAAAGGCAGAAAAGAGCTCATATGATTTACTAATTATTGAGTTTAAAAAGCTAGGGGACAGAAAAAATCTCAGGTCATTCATAAGTTTCCACATTGTGCATGAGCAATTTACAATGCTCATGGGGAAGGAGTAGGAAATTGTCAGGTCAACAGAAAAGTGCAAACAGTCATGGGACAGACCAAAGTTTTCTTTACATATTGACTTTAATGAAACATTTATGTGGGATATTTCCAGTAGGTAATTGGATTATAGGTGTTTCTAGCTGGAGATAGCACTTTGGTTGGAGATGCAGGCCTGGAATAATTTTATTATAATTATGAGGCAAAGCCATAGATCTCAATGAGCTTATCCATGATGCAGAAGATGTAGAATAAGAAGAAAGCCATTGACAAAACCCTGGGAGTTTCAACATTTTACAGAGTCAAAGGACTTGGTAAAGGAGATTGAACAGTGGCTAATGAAAAGTAGGAGAGGAGTCAGAGAAAGTGATGCTGTAAATTTCTTTTAAATGTGAGAATTTCAAGCAGTGAGATTACTGAAAAGTCAATTGGATTTAACTTACAAGTTTTCCAGTGGTAATCTGTTCAAAAGAATTCTTTTAGAGTTGTTAAGTGTACCGTTGATGTGGTTAATGTTTCTGGTGTCCAAGAAGTAATCTCCCATGATCCTACCTAACTTTTTGTAATTAAAGCAGCCAACATACACAGGGTCTGGAAAATTGTCTAGACTGGTGAGTACACGTGCCAGCATTTTTCCAGAATTATCAAAACCTAAGGGTCGTATGTGAGGAAAAGTGCTGTCTTTTTTATCTGCTTCTTGTGGAGAGTGGAGATCTGTGTTGTCTCTCTCTCTCTGTCACACACACACACACACACACACACACACACAGACAGTAATTCACCCTTATCCACAGGGGCTATTTTCTAAGACACCCAGTGAATGTCTGAAACTGTGGATAGTATGGAACCCTATACATTCATGTTTTTTTCTATATATGCATATTTCTGATAAAGTTTTATTCATAAATTAGGCACAGAAAGAGATTAACAATAACTCATAATAAAATAATTACAATATATTGTAATCAAAGTTAGGTGAGTGCGGTCTCTCAAAGTGTCTTGTACTGTACTCACCCTTCTTGTTCCTGTGATGATTGTGAGATGATATAATGCCTATGTGATGTGTTGAAGTCAGGTGAATGAGGTAGGAGTGGTCATGTGGTGTTAGGCTACTAATTATTTCTGGCTATCTGACTACACATCAGAAGGAGGATCATCTGCTTCATGTGACCCTGGATCATTAAGCCATGATAATGTTGATGGTTGGGATTCAGGAGCAGACCATTTTGATGACTAATGGGCAGATAGTATATACAAAGGGACAATTCATGACCTGGGAGAGATGGAACAGGATGTCTTAATATTTCATCATACTCCTTAGAACGACACATTACTTAGAACTTATGACTTGTATATTTCTGGAATTCCCCATTTAATATTTTTGGACTACAGTTGGCCACAAGTAACTGAAGTCACAGAAATCCAAACTATGGATATTATATTGTGAAATATATGTTTGATCTTCAACACTGTTTTGTGGCATACAACTCATAAAATGTTTAGAATCTCCAAAGTGATGTCTTTGTATGCTAATAATTGAATGATGGCTGGCAGTCCCTAGGTAGCTTCAGGATAGGAGCTGGTCACAAAAAAGAACAAGGTATGATTAGAGTGTTGGGACTTTCAGCCCCACCCCTCAACCTCTGAGGAGGTGACAGGAGCTGAAGGTTAGGTCAATTACCAGTGGCTGCAGATTTTTTTCATTCATGCCTATGTAATAAAGCTTTCTTAAGAACCCAGAAGGACTGGGATCAGAGACCTTCCAGAAAGCTGAATGTATGGAAGTGTTTGGAGGTTGATGTGCCCTGGGAGGGCATGGAAACTCCATGCCCATTCCCCCATAACTTGCCATATGCATCTCTTCTTGTGTCTCCTTTATGATACCCTGTATAATAAACTGGTAAATGTGTTTCCCTTAATCTTTGGGGCACTCTAGCATGTTAATCAAACCCAAAGAGGGAGTCTTGAGAACCCCAACTTGAAACCAGCTGGTTAGAAGTTTCAGAGACCCAGATTTGCAACTGGTGTGGGAGGGCAGTCTTGTGAGACTGAGCCTTCAGCCTGTGGAATCTGAGACTATTTCTAGATAGATAGTGTTGGAATTTAATAGAGGACAGCCAGCTGGTTTCTGCTACAGAATTGATTACTCACTTGTTGGTGGAGAAAATCCTTCACACATTTGGTCACAGAAGTCTTCTGTTTTGATGAATGTGGTGTGAGAGCAGAGGGAAATCATGTTGTGTGTGTTTCTTTCTACACTTAGAGCAGATAAAGAGAGACTACTGTATCCTCTGTTCTAACTGCTCCGAGTTCATTTGTCTAGAAATTATACTTTCTTTTTTTTTTTTTTTTTTACTTTTTAGTTCAAGATAGTTTCCTATTCTTTTTTTTTTATTATTATACTTTAAGTTCTAGGGTACATGTGCACAAAGTGCAGGTTTGTTATATATGTATACATCTGCCATGCTACAATCATCTGATCTTTGACAAACTTGACAAAAACAAGAAATGGGGAAAGGATTGCCTATTTAATAAATGGTGCTGTGAAAACTGGCTAGCCGTATGTAGAAAGCTGAAACTGGATCCCTTCCTTACACCTTATACAAAAATTAATTCAAGATGGATTAAAGACTTAAATGTTAGACCTAAAACCATAAAAACCCTAGAAGAAAACCTAGGCAATACCATTCAGGACATAGGCATGGGCAAGGACTTCATGTCTAAACCACCAAAAGCAATGGCAACAAAAGCCAAAATTGACAAATGGGATCTAATTAAACTAAAGAGCTTCTGCAAAGCAAAAGAAACTGCCATCAGGATGAATAGAAATTATACTTTCTAAGGTTGACACTGTCCACTTATACTAGTTCTGCTAATAATGCAATTTTCTGTCAGTCTTATAGGATTCTGTTTGCATTATGGCTTTTGGACACTGTAGTTCACTTTTAGATATCAAATTGTGATAAATTCTGTTTTTCCTTTCATTTGAGAACTATAAAGGAGGGGAAATAATAGTTCTTAATGCATCAATTTTCTACCAATAGTATACTTAATAATAATTGTACTATAGTCTCAATGTATGGTCCCAAAGGAATGCTGTATATCAAATCATCTGAGTCTTTGTAACAAAGCGTCGGAGTATTATGCTTTTTTATACAAGATCTGGATCATGCATGAAAGTGTGCATGATTCTTTTAAATTAAGTTGAAGTCTCGCAATGTCTCCCAGGCTGCTTTCAGACTCCTGGGCTCCTGAGGTGATCCTCCTGCCTCACCTTCCCAAGTAGCTGGGATTATAGGCATGTGCCATCATGCCCTCTTATGTTTTTAATATTCGGTATTTTCGATCTATATTTGTTGATTTAATGTATTTTACTTTTTTTCTTTAATAGTGGATGTGAGTTCTGTAGAGTCTATATTCAGGCAAGACTTTATGGTTTTTTAAAACGTATATGTTAACTCAGAAAATATATAGGAAAGAAATCACTATCTGTTGAGTATTCTACTCTGGGCTAGACAATATATTATGTGCTTAATATTTATCATCTCACATAGTCATCACACAGCTTTGCAAATCATCTGTGCTACTATCACCTACTTTGTATTAATCAGTCAAATGTGGTTCAGAGAGGTTGATTAATTGGCCTATGATTTCATAGCTAAAAAGTAGCTGACCCTTGAGTTTGCCATCAGCCTACCTTGCTCCCACATCCCTTCTCTTGCCTCTTGGCATAGATTGATGGAGACCTTTGTATCACTAGGATCAAGGTACAGGTCCAGATGGGATCAATTCAAAAAGTCACATTTTGTTATATGTTAACTCTTTTTAGAGTTTTCCCTTAGAACACTGGTTAATCCAAGACTTTGTTCTAACATGTTTAAGAGTCAAAGTTGTATACCAGTACCTTGTTTTTATCATCAAAGTTTTTAGAGCAGATCTGACTTAGCTATGGTGACAAGACATAGGTTTTTGTTTCATAAGCAAGACCAGGTAAATCCTATAGATTAATTATTTTACTCTTATTGGAGAATATCTACATATAGATATGCTAATCATATTTAGAGGCTATTTCTTATATATTTCTCTGTTTACTGACTTCCCAGTTTAGTTTTTCTTCAAAGCAGTACCTTGTCTAGTTGCATGCACTCTTCATTTTTTTTCTAGAGTCTCCTTTTCTTCTTCCATAACTTTTTTATAATCTTTTCCTGATTACTTTCTTCTCTGCTTTCCTTAGTGTTCATTTCTTCTATTATTTTATTCCTTTCCACCAGCCCCATTTTTTCTATAGGTAAAATTAAAAGCACATGGAATTTTAGGATTTTAAGGATTCTTGGAGACTAATCAAAATACTTTCATATTTCAACCTGTATTTAATATCCTAGAAAAATGGTTGTTAAGATGGAGGGTCTGAAACTCAAAGTGACTTATTTAAATATAGGAGGTAGCAGAAGTAATATTTAAACTCATTTCAAAGCCCATTACTCTTGTTTTTATATAATCATGTAAGTGAGTGTTTGAATAATAGAAAGGAAGAGGGAATGGGTCTAATTAAACAAATTTGAAAAGGATAAGAATGGAATTAGCTGGAGAACCCAGTGGAAGTAGATAAGAGTGGAATTAGCAGGGAAAGGCCAAGTTTGAAGAGAAACAATCGCAGGATTGGTAGGAATAAGGGTTTTACCAAAGAGATCAGAATGTTGCATCTTATGACAAGTTTGATGAAGATAAATTAGAACAGAAACACAGTAGACATTGGGAGTTACCTAGAAAGGCATACTAAAATATGTTTCAAAAGAAGTCCTGAATAGGTCACTGCTTTTTTGCTTGTTTAATTGGAGGAATGCACACACTTCAAGCTTTCTATTGAACGGGTAAAAAAAAAAAAAAAAAAAAAGTCTCTACTATCAGATAGAAATGTCCTATTCTCTTCTTTCACCCCAAATCTCACAGGAGTGGCTTAGAGCTCCTTGAGTGCTAGGAGATTGAAGGTTGCTGAATTACATAGATCTGTGGCCCAGGGCAGGTGTCCCCTCCCCTTTGCCTCTTTTTCCAAGCCTCTGATGTCCTACCCATGTACATGTAAAGCAGGGGTAAGATTGGCTGGCAAATAAGTCATGGAGCTTCAGTTGGGTTTTTGGTAACATGCTTATGCTGGAGGTGAATGACTGACTGAGACTCCATTTAGTTGTTTTCCAGGAACAGGTAAATACAGAGCTTCTTGGCTGGTCATTGAGTTTATCTTTTCAGTAATCTGTGCTTTGATGAGCTGAATATTTAAAGGTTGGAGACTGCCATGAAGCCCTGCAGAAGAAAGATCTAGAAGTGGGAGACACTTTCACTATATATATAGTGGCTCCCACTTCCAGATCTTTCTCTCTGTGTGTATATGGTACTTAGAGAAATCCAACTATCAGGACTCAGTTTTTCTAGCAGTCTCTCTCCTTGGGTATAAGTACCTACAAAGATTTTTAAGGCTTTGCTAGTTTATGTAGACCTGAACAAGGAAGGACAAGTTTAAAATAAGTAGTTAGATTTTATTATTTTTAATGTTTCAATTTTTGTTGAGAAAAATATTCCCAATAACAAACATACATTTGTGATTTGACATTTGTAGGGTCAGCTTTTCAACATTTCAAATATTTCAGGACACTCTCTGTAGTGTTTTAGGGTGAAGGGAAGCAACAGGGCCTTCTTAAGTGGTTTTTATGCTGAAAAACAAAGAATGTCATTTTCCTGTGACACAGATTAGTCTTTGAATCAGAGATAGATAATGGAAAAGGGACAAAGTAACTGTGTCTTTCTTCCTCATTTTAGGTTATCAAGTTTGTTCCAGTTTAGATATCAAAAGTTATATCAGTCATTAAGTAGATTTCCAGTTCATCATTGAGAACAGTTTGTGAGGATGAATTATACTCAGGGTATGCCAATTATATTGGCTGTCACTATTTTTTATGGAACTAAGAGTGAGTGTTCATTGGATGTTATAGGTTGGGGAGGTACAGTCAAAAATAGATAACATGGTGAAACCCCGTCTCTACTAAAAATACAAAAAATTAGCCGGGCGTGGTGGCGGGTGCCTGTAGTCCCAGCTACTCGGGAGGCTGAGGCAGGAGAATGGTGCAAACCCCGGAGGCGGAGCTTGCAGTGAGCTGAGATCACACCACTGCACTCCAGCCTGGGCAATAGAGCGAGACTCCGTCTCAAAAAAAAAAAAAAATAAAAAAAAATAAAAATAAAAATAGAGGACATATGTTAATTTTACCAAGAAACATTATTTAATATACAGAGGACTGATCTTTCCCCAGATTTTGCTTTTTGTTTTCATTTTTTAAAGTGAGCACCAAGATATGAACTAGCAGATTTTAAAATACATGAATTTGCTCATTTATGTTGTATCTTCTTTCTCTAAAGTCTTTTTGGCAAAACGACTATTGAAATTTCACAGTCTACAAAAGTTGAGGAAGACTTTAATGTTGCTACCGAGGTAAAATAGTCTCTTGTGAAGTTGATTTTCTCAGTTGGAATCTAGTTCTGTATAGTATTTACTTTTCATGTTTTGCAGTGGTGTAAGTATCATTATTTCATGTTTGTAATATAAAGTTGGTCAGATAAGAACATTTTATATAAAATATGAGTAGTTGATTTAAACTTTTTTTTTTTTTACTTTAGTACATAACAAATGATTGGTAAATACTTTGAGGGTGTGAGGGCCCAAAAAAGGAATGGGCTGGAGAATACATAGTGACAGGAACGTTATATTAGAAAAAACTTTTCCGCAGTAGAGAATATATAAAATCTGGTAAGTTTTTATTTGGATAAGTGTACTTACTGTGAGTTTGAAAATTATCCCATTGTAACTTAAAAAAACTCATGCTTAAATTTAACTTTAATGGATCAAGTTATTTATTATAGTAATCAAGGAATCTGATACTGTTCAGTTCCAAAACGGTGCCACATAGCATATAGGTTTTTCTTGCACTTATTATTTTGGTATCACGTAGTTTTTAGGAGAGAGCTTTTTCTCAGTTTCTCTTCTTGGTTCTTTAATTACACCAAAATAATATTAGAAATTGTGAAAATTTATTTGGGCATGGTGGTGCATGCCTGTAGTTCCAGCTACCAAGGATGCTGATGCAGGAGGATTGCTTGAGCCCAAGAGTTTGAGACCAGTGTGGGCAACATAGCGAGACCTTATCTCTAATTTAAAAAATATTGTAGAAACCTAGAAATGTAAATTCTCTTTCTCAGAATCTGTATTTTTAAGGCATGCCAGTGTGTTTTCTAAGTCATTTAATTAAAAGTATACTTTAAACTCTTCATCTAAATGAAGAATGCAGGTTTTACCCCAAGTAAACAACCAGTTGTGGAAGCAGAGACTCTTAATAAGCATATGGTAAGATTATAATTTCAGAATTTTTAAATTGCAGTTTTTAAACATATTGTTCAAAGATCTTTGATCACATTTGAAAATTTTAAATTTCAAAAGATTTTGTATTTAGTTGTTTAAATAATCATTTTGAAGCTCTTGCATCACTATGAGATATTGTAGGTTAGAAAACATACTTGTGTGCATCCTAGTGTGCCCAGAATACAGTCTTGTCTATAAACAGCATTTTAAGAGGTTTTCAATGTGAATAAATAAGCAGACAAAGGAATTTTTATGTTATGGAATGTTACAAGTAAGATAATATGCATAATATATCTTATAATTAAATCTAATGCATTTCTAAAATATGGTTTAAATTTATATTTTCTTTTAATATTTAGAATGCATAAATTCACATGAAATATCATGAGAAAATATGTCTTAAATAAGAAGACAATCAGAGATATGTAGTAAATAAGAAAGAAGGTTATACTATATTTTCTAGTATTCTCCAAGTGGAGTTTAGATTTAAAAAAATTTAATATATTTTAGTCTCAACTCATGCTTTTTTTTTTTTTTTTTTGAGATGGGGTCTCGCTCTGTCATGCAGGCTGGAGTGCAGTGGCATGATCTCGGCTCACTGCATCCTCTTCCTTCCGGGTTCAAGCAATTCTCCTGCCTCAGCCGCCTGTGTAGCTGGGCCTATAGGCACGTGCCACCACGCCAAGTTAATTTTTGTAATTTTAGTAGAAACAGGGTTTTACCATGTTCGCCAGGATGATCTCGATCTCTTGACCTCATGATCCACCCTCCTCAGCCTCCCAAAGTGCTGGGACTACAGCATGAGCCACTGCGCCGGGCTGAAACTCATGTTCTATTGAACATATCTTTTCAAGGAATACATTACTCTAAAATTCTTATTACCAATACTTTCTTCAGGTGAAAAATTTATGAAACATTCATTTTTAATTTTTTTCTCTCTCTGTAGTAAGTATGTTCTTGCTTTTAGGTATTGGCTGAAGACCATGTTTAACTAACTGTCTTATTATATAATAATAAAATTTAAATCTTTATTACACAGATATTAACAAAATAACTATTTGTAGTATAAATACTGATCAGCATTATAGGAATATATTATGAACAAAAGTCTGTATTTTATGTATTTCATCATGTCTTATAGTAGTTGTTTTTCATTTTCTTTCAAGACTGAAGCTCATACTTGATTGACTGGTCATGTCTCTTGTTTGTTTCTCCCTCCTCCTTCACCTTTTTAAAAATGATTTACCCCAGACTTTTTTCCTTACAGAATACATTTTTTCAGTGTCTGCTGTCTGGGCATCGCTGTCTCAATTGTCAGCATATTTATTTACAGGTTTCTATTTAGTTGCTATATATGATTTTCATTAATCAATCATTGCCCTCACCACAATTTACTCTTTTTTTTCTCTGTTTCTTGGAAGAAGCAGAATTTATACAATTTATACTTAGCTTTTTGCCACACAGAATAGAAACAACCTATACTATTTCAATACAAACCCCAGTTAAATAAGGTACTATTAAAAACTAAACTCTCACATTTTTCCACACAAGAGGTAATTAATACAACTGTAAATCGTGAAGAGATATTTCAAAATATAACATGTAACTTAACTTTTTAAATTTTAATTATTTCTACAATATTATAAACTATGTAAGGGTAAATTTTTGTCCTAGGTTATTTTGGTTAAAAAAATAATCTAGGGGCCGGGCGCGGTGGCTCACGCCTGTAATCCCAGCACTTTGGGAGACTGAGGAGGGTGGATCATGAGGTCAGGAGATAGAGACCATCCTGGCTAACACGGTGAAACCTCGTCTCTACTAAAAATACAAAAAATTAGCTGGGCGTGGTGGCGGGCGCCTGTAGTCCCAGCTACTCCAGAGGCTTAGGTAGGAGAATGGCGTGAACCCAGGGGGCGGAGCTTGCAGTGAGCTGAGATCACACCACTGCACTCCAGCTTGGGGGACAGAACGAGACTCCGTTTCAAAAAAAAAAAAAGAAAAGAAAAAAAAAAGAAAGAAAAATAACAATCTAATGGATACCACCATATTTGTATAATAATAAATTACATGAAGGGGGTGAAATGAAATAATTCGTTGAAGGAGGGTGAGATAAACATAGAGACTCCATGAGACAGTCAAGATGACACAGATTATTATAAAAAGAAATACAGCAAAAATAGTTGTTTAAATGAGAGCAGGAACTCTCTACAATAAAAGTTATGATATAAATGATTTAAAATAAAAATTAAGAAAACATAGCTAGGTAATAAAATACAGCTCAGGTGTTTTTGAGTGACTTGTAGCTGATTTTAATAAAAAGCTGAAAGAAGATATAAGGGTAAGTATAGGTAAGAGCAATCTGTTGTACTCTTTAAAATACCTAGTAGAGAATAATTTGAATGTTTCTAACATAAAGGAAAGATAAATACTTAGGGTGATTAATATCTCAATTCTGTTTTGATTATGTGAATGTATTAAGTGATAATATGTACCCCCAAAATATGTACATTTATAGTGTGTCAACAAAAAAATTATAAACAAGGAATGAAAATTTAATTCTCACTTCTTTTAGTAACTTTATGTTTTAATGTAGTCATACTTAATGTAGAATGCAAAGTGAAATCTGTTTTAGGTCTTGTCAGCTTTATTGGGAATTTTTAATTTTGACTTGTTGATTTCTGGTTTAAGATTTATAATTTAATGTTTGACATATTCTTAGGTTATTTACCTTATTTATATTACTCTTTGATGTAACCGTAATAGCTGTTTTGAATATTTTTGATAATAGCGTATAAATAAGCATTTTATTTAAGCTTGTTATTAAAATTAAATTTCCTGATCATATGAACAAGGTTCTTAAGCTGTATCTCTTAAAAGAGAAAAATCACTTTTAAGCTAGAACACTCTCAAAGAAATAAATGTAGAAATTATTAATCTCTAGAAATATTCTGACATCCTTTGCTCATAGTATCTGTATGTAATGGTATTATATGCACACATCAAATGAATGTATTCAATATTTGTGAATGTTTTTAAAGTAAAGTACCTATTATCATAGAATCATGTGTAAGGGAAGATTGTTAACAGAGTAAACAAACTTACCATCGGAAGAATTGTTTTTACTCTTAAAATATCTCTTGCAATGAGGATATTTGATATTATTTCCAGGAGGCCTTCTTAACTTGAGTCTTCATAATTATTAAACTTTGCACATATATTTGTTTATTTCTAAAACTCAGGAATCCTGTCGACTTGAATTTTTAGTTTCTTTCTTCACTTCTCCTGTGAATACTGAATCCTGCTTGACAATCATAGATATGTGTAAAAACCATTAAATCTTCAACTTGAATAATTATTGCTTAATTTTCTTTATGTGAGATCTTTTCTCCAATTTTAAACTACCATCCTATATGGTGTAAGTAGGCAATTCGGGATAGTATTATATTGTTTACAGGAACATAAGAAAAGCATGTGAATTTTAAAACAGGGTTTACATTTCTATCTCACTTTACAGCAGTACTTTAAAATGCCTTATAATTCTATGGGTAAGCATTTCTCTTGTACAATTAAAAATTTCAAGGTTTTTATAAAGGTCGTTTTGTAGAATCTTGTTTTAGAATTAAATGTTTTCGTTCAGTTCAAAGATGCATATTGCAATAATATTTCAGAAATAAATATTTACCTATATAAATAAAATTATATTCTGGAAACAAATTTGGAAATATATAACTGAGAAACTTAATCCCATGTTTTTCTCTCTCCTTTGATTTCATTTTCAAAATTTTGGCAGTCTATATAGATTTGTGTTGCTTAATTCTACTCATTTAGTCTATCTTATAAATATTTATTTTCTTATCACTACGTAATTGTCCTCATGTAGGTCATCTACTTATACTCCAAATGTATTTATCCAGATCTTTCTTCCAAGCCCCTTGGATGCCTCAAATCTTATAGGTCTCAAACTGAAAACATCATTTTTATTCTTTTCCTGACTCTTTTCTGACTCTTTGTAATCTACTCTGTCATGTGGTTTCCCCATTCTAGCAAATAACACCTAGGAAGTAGCCATGAAATGCTCAAGCACTTCAACCTGCATTTCAACCGTCCCCCACATCCTGCACTTCAACCCTCCTCCTGGTCACCAATCCAGTCACACACCAAATTTTGTATTATCTACCTTCTTATAATTTTCCATATCTTATTACCATAATTAACTCTCTACCTATAATTTTGAAGTACTCCTTTCTAGTTTTGCCCCATCTCCCCATGTTCATCTATCTTTACATCGCTGGAAGGGTCACCTTTCTAAAATACACTTGTAATGATGTAACTCATCTGCATATTGAGTGGATACCCATTACATGAAGAGGTAAGTTCACATTCTAGTGTGACACACATCTTATATGGTTTGGCTCCATTTTATCTCTTCAACTCATTTCCTCTGACTGTGTTCCAGTTTTACCACATGACTTTGGCATCCTTCAGTTGCCATGTTGTTTCGTGCCTTATTATTTTGAACATGCTATTGCACCTAGAGTCTTTATATCCTGACTCTGCACTTTGCCTGTCCTTCCAAATATGGCCCCATTATGGCAGCATTTTCTGTGCTTTTCAGGTGAAACTGATTGTTCTCTCCTTTATGCCCTTATGTATTTTATTGACTTAGATTGTAGAACTGGTGAATTATACTTTTCTGTTCTTATTTGTTTTCACGTCTCTACCATTTCTTGAATGGAAGCCAGAATCTATCTTCTGTGTATATTTTCTGCTTCTCCCAGGGTAGTGCCTGTGATTTGATAAATACAATGTATATATTTTTTATTGTCTAACAAATTGAGTGAGTGAGTGAATAAATACAGTTTTTTTCTGAAGTGTTTTTTTGTTGTTGCTTTTTGGTTTTTGTTTGTAATAGGAGGGAGCAACAAAGACAGTAACTGGACAACAAGAAAATGATATTGGCATTATTGAACAAGCTCCACAAGATCAAACAAGTAATGACAATTTTATTTTTTATACTAAAATAATAGAAGTGGTAATTTAGTGAATATCTCTGAAAATTTTTCTATGCTTAAATGCTGTTATTTAGAAAACAATTTTATAGACCAAATATCAATGTCTACTTAAAGAAGTACTTTTTGCTGCACTTTGGGAGGCCGAGATGGGTGGATCATGAGGTCAGGAGATCGAGACCACGGTGAAACCCTGTCTCTACTAAAAATACAAAAAATTAGCCGGGTGTGGTGGTGGGCGCCTGTAGTCCCAGCTACTGGGGAGGCTGAGGCAGGAGAATGTTGTGAACCCAGGAGGTGGAGCTTGCAGTGAGCCGAGATCACGCCACTGCACTCCAACCTGGGGGACAGAGCGAGACTCCGTCTCAAAAAAAAAAAAAAAAAAACTATTTGCTGTCTTTGTTCATACTATCAATTCTTTTTTCTGAACCTGCTTCAATTTTGAAATTCTATTTTTGCTATTACTTTTATTTTTGAAATATTCATAAACGGAAATACATTTGTATATGTTTTTACATTTACAGTAATAAATGTTCTCATATATGTGTCTGTGAATAACATTTTGTAGATAAGATGCCCACATCAGAATCAGGACAAAAAGAAGATACACAATCACCTTCAGATGCTGAGGTAGGTGTATTGTTGTTGTTGTTTTAAAACTTAAGTAATGAGTAATCTTAAAACATAAAAAGATGATTTGACTTTATTGTGTCACCTCTGCGTATCTCTATAAGAAATTATTTTCTGACATTTATCAGAACATACTTTATAATCACGTGCCAAGTAGATAACGGCTGCATAGTGCAATTCTGCTAATTTGCAAGATTAATTTTGAAGCCAGTGTAGAATAGTGCAAAAGAAAATAAGGCTTAGAAGCCACTAGGAATCTATTTGAGCTCTGAAGTTAAGTTTGTCTAACAACTAAATAATTTCTCTGCGTTGATTTACGGGCAAATAGATGATTCTGTGTATATCTAGATGTACAAAAGCTCTAATTGGATTCAGGGAGAAAGAGTTTAAACTGTAGTCTTAGTCTTGCTCAACTTGGAACTTGAAAAGATAATGCCTGGGAATTGAAAGTATTGGTATATTTTGATTATCCAGTATAGATCTGAAGGAACATTGCAAGAGTTGGATAAACATGAGAAATAGGACACCTGTAAAACTATAATAACAACAATTTTGTTGAATAATATTTTAATAAGCAGATATTCTTTTCACAAATAGAACTCTGAGTCCCTTTGTGGCAGCCATGTTTGCAGCCATGTAAGTATCAAATAATAATGATGTATTCCAAGGTCACAACTGTGGATGTGGAAGAGATAGGAAAGGCCTCACCACTTAGAAGCAGCAGCTGCATAGTGGTAACAGCAACGAGTGGTTGTCAGAAAATAAGTCTGTATTTTGGTTCCATCGCTTACTAGCTGTGGGAACTTGGAAAAAATCATTTAACCTAATCAAATACCAGTAACCTTGTTTATAAAAATAGTGCTTGTATCTACCTCTTGGGCACATGTGATGAAATAATGTTGTAACAAATGAGAAAACATTTTGTAAACTGGAAAGTCTCTATACAAATGTAGGACAGAATGATCAAAGTGACATTTATATGAAAGCAGTACTGTTAGCACAAGAACGGGGAGTAGGAACAGGCATGTGGATTTCTAATTTTGGGTAAGGGGATGGTAACTTTCAGCAGGCTACTACTGTAGATTTTCCATAGAAATATAGCAGTTAGGAAAGTTAGACTTTCCTGATGAGATTTGCAATGTTTTGACCTGGAGTAATTTCTTTCTGAGTTCCGTGTGCTAGGCAGTGAGTCTCTGAATATCCAAGATGAGGGATTATGGTGTAGTAGTAGGAAGAGAATAACAAATAAAAAACACTTACAAGTCGCTATAACTTTTTCTTCAAAACAAAACAGAGAATGTTTGGTTAGAGAAAATTGAAGAACTTTATAATTAGCATGGGTATGGTAGTGACAGTGGAATTCTATGGTCAGAGTAAATCTTTCTGAGTCTGTCATTTAATCTCCCATCTCAAACACGAGGAGTAAGCCATATGAAAGTCAAGGAGGAAGACATTCTGGACAGAGAGAACAGGGGGCAATACTTGTTCATCATTTTGTTCTTAACAACCTAGAATGACTAGGAAGCAGAAGGTGGGGTAACCACCAACATCGTCATCATCCTCATTATTCTAAGGTGAAGAAAAATCTGCAAATATGTGTCCGGCACATGTTAGATGTTTCACGAATACATGTTTTTATTTTTCTCTTTTTTGAAGGCGTGCTCTACTTTTCTGAATTTATGTCTTTAGAATCAGTTGCATACTTTATCTAATGATTGTTTGCTTTCATTTAAAACTAACATAAATATAAGTTTTCCTTATGAATCCTTTTATTCAAGCAGTTCTTTATCAGCAAAAAACTTGTAAAAATTATTCTTATTACCTTAAACTCTTGTTTTCCTAAATGAATCAACTTCTACAGAGTTCGATTCCTACTCTGCATGACATACTCTGAAAATTCTCTTCATGCTGTGCATAGATTTTAACAAAAATTCTATAACTATGCATATGTCAAGTGTTTAATCATACTGTGTTGTGTTTGAAATGCCCTATTATTTTTGGTGAGGACTACAGAGTAAGGCAGATACTTTGAAGTTAATTCCTTTTGAAATACGTGCACGAGTGAATTTTTTCTGAATATGTTTTATTTTCCATTCTCAGTAACCTAGTCAGTAGCCACATGAAGATAAAAGATAAGCGTTATCTACAGAGCATATATGAGATTTTCTCTTGAAATGTTTTGGTGTTCAATATGTGAACAGCTTTAAATCAAATTGCCTTTAAAGTAAAAAATATATATATATATATATGTTTTAAAAAAAGATTTTTTTTTTTTTTTTGAGATGGAGTCTCGCTCTGTCACCAGGCTGGAGTGCAATGGCGCAATCTCAGCTCACTGCAATCTCTGCCTCCTGGGTTCCAGCGATTCTCCTGCCTCAGCCTTCTGAGTAGCTGGGATTACAGGCACCCACCACCATGCCCAGCTAATTTTTGTATTTTTAGTAGAGATGGGGTTTCACCAAGTTGGCCAGGATGGTCTCGATCTCTTGACCTCATGATCCACCCGCCTTGGCCTCCCAAAGTGCTGGGATTGCAGGTGTGAACCACCATGCCCGGCCCCATAAAAAAGACTTTAAATAAAAAAGATGGATGTTTGTCATTTTATTATTTTAAATTGAAATTATTTATTGATGTGGCTCATGCCGTAATCCCAGGGCTTTGGGAGGCTGAGGTGGGTGGATCACTTGAGGTCAGGAGTTTGAGACCAGCCTGGCCAACATGGTGAAACCCTGTCTCTCCTAAAAACATAACAAATTAGCCAGGCATGGTGGCTCATGCCCATAGTCCCTGCTACTCGGGAGGCTGAGGCAGGAGAATCGCTTGAACCTGGGAGACAGAGGTGGCAGTAGGCTGAGATCACACCAATTAGCCACCCTGCGAGACTTTAAACAAAGGAAAAAAAATTATTTATTGATAGTTACCTTCAACAGATTAAGAGTGCTGCACAGAATTATATATGTTTACCTGATGCTGCATATCAAAAAGATATCAAAACAATAACTCACAATATAGAAGGTAAGAACAATTTTTTTATTTAAAACATCATTTGACCAAATGTTTGTCTAAGTGCGTGAGGATTGATATACTCTGACAGCCAAAGAAAATTATTTTTTTAAATGCATAGCATAGAAGAACAAAAGGAGTGAAAATTATATGTCTTCTCAGTTGTTGGCAACAGATTATATTGAGAGTGCAAAAAAAAAAGAGCTGAATTGTTAGTTTAAACTCAATATACTTTAAGACCTGAGGAAAGGAGTAAAAGAGGGAATGAAGACACAGGAAGACAGAGAGTACAGGGAGTACATGGGGGAACAAGAAGCAGGTTTATATAATGGTGGATGGTAAAATAAAATAATTCTTTAGAAAAAGATCGTGCATGGTTAGAAAGATTTGAAGAATATAAAGTGATCTTTCATTACCAAAATTTGCCAGGGAATTACAGCAAACATGTTGTCACTCCTGTCTTTCTCACTGATGGGAAGGCATTAGGGATGGAAGCACCTGACCATGGAGAGTTGTGTTTTATCTGCAATAGGTGAATATAAACATATTTGCACAGCCATGCGTGTATATAATTTGTCATAAAGACTCAGTAAAGACCAGAAGTTTTCAAACTTTAGAAAATCAGCTGAATACCTTGTTAACAATGCATGCAATGATTCAGCAGACTTGGGATTCTGGCATTTTTAAATAAGTTCTCAAGTGATGCTGATGCTGGTGGTCCTTGGACCTCACTCTTAAGTAGCAAAGGAACAGCCCTTCCTTTGGAAAAATCTGGAAGAAGGGCAGTTGGATAGAAGGTCAAGGCATAGCAGGGTCAAGGGAAAGCATTATATTGCTTTTATTTCTGAGTATGTTTCTGGCCAGAGGGGAAAAAAGAGGTAAAGAAATCGTAATTACAGCTGTCAGATACTACCCCTAATCAAAGAGAAAGAAAGTGTTGGGAAAATTGATTTTAAAAGATGTTGAATGGGAAGAATCAACACCACAGATGTAGACATTATTTTGGCTAAGGAAGATGGATTGTGAGGCAGGAAATGGGGCAGGAAAAAAGATAGCCAGGCAACTTTAGAGTTTCTGAAAAGGAAATTTGAGTGAATTCACTTCAGATGCATTTAGAATATTTCTGTTACATATTCGTTTTCTGCCTCATGGCTCTCAGCACTCTTGGACCTTGCGTGGACCTTGATTTAATTCTATGAAGTGTTGGAAATTTAGGTTACCTACAGCAGTCATTTTTCCTATAAGTTTCTAATGTTTCTCCAAGGAGTCACAAGTTGATTCTGAAGATATTGTTGCATTGAGGAAATACTATCTCATTGTAATTAAAGCAGCTTTTAATTTATATGCAGTACATGTAAATCTTTAAGCTTATTTATCTGAAACATATTTACACCAAATATACTGTCATGGCATATTGAAATTTAAAAGGGTTGGACATATATTTTGCTAATATCAAAAAGTTAATGTCTTGAAGAATCTTACTTATTGATAAATAATTTTTTTGAAGAACCGTGTAATAAAGATTGCTTAATCGAACTAAGTAATACTAAAAACTAAAAACTTAGAAAGGAGAGAGGATAGGTAATTAAAGTTATCTGAGTGAATAGCAAATATCTGACATAGTGCGTTTCATGGGAGAAGAAGATATGACTTCTTTCATGAAGAAATAATTAATACAAAGTCGTCAAATTTTTATTGTTTTTTGCATTCTAATGAATATGAAGTTAATTTTTACATTTTTAAGATTGCAGTTCTAACCAATTGACTATAGAAGTGGTGGTTGTTATCCACCAATAGAATATACAGGCTACAGAAGAAAGTCCACAGATTCATGAATGAAAATAGATTTGTATATGTTTTAAAAATTTATAATAAGAAATGTTCTCATGAAGGTATCTGTGATTAACGTTTTATAGATCAGAGGTTCCCATCAGAATCCAAACAAGAGGAAGATGAAGGAAATTCTTGGGATCCTGGGGTATCGTGTATTATTGATGTTATTATTCTCTAAAGATATTAATATTGAGTGATGTGAAAATACAAAATCAGAGGCTTTGACTTGGTTTTCTTACCATTGCATATGCTCAGAAGAAATTCTGATATTTCTAAAAACATACTTAGCTGGGCACTGTAACTCATGCCTGTAATGCCAGCACTTTGGGAGGCCTGAGGTGGGAGGATCACCTGAGTTCAGGAGTTCGAGACCAGCCTGGCTAATATGTTGAAAGCTTGTCTGTACTAAAAATACAAAATTAGTTAGATGTGGTGGCACATGCCTGTAATCCTAGCTACTCGGGAAACTGAGGCAGGAGAATCACTTGAACCTGGGAGGAGGAGGCTGCAGTGAGTTGAGATTGCACCATTGCACTCCAGCCTGGGTGACAGAGTGAGACTGTGTCTCCAAAAAAAAAAAAAATACTTAAAAAAAATCTATCTGGTAAGTAGATTACTGCTTGATAGTGAAATTCTACTAATTTTCAGAATGAGTTTTAGACACTAGTGTAGTATAGTATAAAAAATAAGGCTTAGAATTCACCAGTAATTCACAAGTTCTGAGGTGAAATTTGGCCAAAAACTAAAGAATTACTCTGAGTCCACCTTTGGGCAAATATATGATTCCGCGGTATATCTAGATGTACAAAAGTTCTAATCGGATTTATAGAAAAACAGTTTAAGCTGTGGTTTTGTACAACTTGAAACATGAAAAGATAATGCTTTGGACTTGAAATTATTGACATATGTGCATTTTCCAGTATAGATCTGAAGGAACATTTCAGGAGAAAAAAATGCGTAAAGAATAGGAAACCAGTGGGACTACAATAACAACAATTTGAGTAGTGTTTTAAAAAGTAGAAATTATTTTTATAAATAGAACTCTTTGAGTCCGTTTGTGGTAGCCATGCTTATAGCAACATAAGTATCAAATAATAATGATATAGTCCAAGGTCACAACTGTGGAAAGACACAGGAAGGGTCTGACCTCTTAGATCCAAGACCCTGCTGCACAGTGGTAACAGAAATGAGATGTCGATAGACAAGTAGATTTTACCTAATTTGTCCGTAGACCAAAAAAAGACTTTTTCTAATATTTGTCTGCTTTCATTTAAACATAGCATAAATATGTTTTCCTTACTACTTTTTCATTTTATTCAAGTACTTTTTCTACCAGCAGACATTTTATCAAAAACATTTTGATTATTTTAAGCGCCTGTTTACCTAAATAAAGCAGCTTCTACAATGTTCTGAGTATACTTTATATGACTTTTTTTTTTTTTTTTTTTTTTTTTTGAGGCAGAGTCTTGCTCAGTCGCCCAGGCTGGAGTGCAGTGGCTCGATCTCCTCTCACTGCAAGCTCTGCCTCCTGGGTTTGCACCATTCTCCTGCCTCAGCCTCCGGACGGAGTAGCTGGGACTACAGGCGCCCGCCACCATGCCCAGCTAATTTTTTTGTACTTTTTTAGTAGAGACGGGGTTTCACTGTGTTAGCCAGGAGACTTATTCTTAACATTCTCTTCATGCCATGCATCATTTTTAACACTAAATAATTCTATAATCATGAATATTTTCAATGTTTAATGCAGTATGTATTTGCGGCATTGCTCCTCTCCAGGGGGCACCAGCTGCAGGGAGTCTGTCCCTTGTAGACCCCTGACCCGGGGACAGATGAATAAAGTACACTGACACACAGATATTCTGCTCTGCCAGTCCAGCTGAGGGTGTCTGAGTGGCTTACAGACTCCCTGCTGAGTTCTGTGAACAGTTGCTACTATGGCGCTGATCAGCTAGTCAGACTCGCATTTATTTAGTAAGATAGTAACTAACAAAAGCTTGAGTCAACACCATTAGAGGTAATTGACATTGTGGACTTCCTGAATAAAAAGCACTTAAGCACCCGCGGTACATCAAAGGTTAGTCTTAAGATTATATGAGTAAACTAGCTAGCTAGGTAAACTATCCTGCCTTCCTTTATGACTACTTTAATTTGTTTAACTAAAGGTAAAGATCAGGTTGCCTTCAACCATATCTATTACCAAAGTTATGCAAACTTCTCGGCCTTCCAAGAAGATTTTTGTCTGTTTATATAACTATCTCTTTTTCTCACCAACCTGATTGAACCCCAACATGTGTTATGGCAGGTAGCAAGTGGATTGTATTTTGTTTGATGTGCCTTCTTGATTTTTTGGTGCGGAAGAGAAAGTAAGATATTTTTAAATGAGTTACTTTTTGAAATATGCAGATGAGTGAAAATTTGTCAGTATTATTTATTTTTCATGCTCAGTAACCGACTCAATAGCTGCATGAAGATAACAGATAAGTTTTGATCTAGATAGCATATGTGAGGGTTTCTATCAAAACATTTCTGTCAAAATGTCGTGATTTTCAATGTGTGCCTATCCTCAAATCAAATTGCCTTTGAAGTCAGAAATTGAGTTTAAAAAATATTTTAATTAGGAATTTTTATGCTTCTTATGATTTTAAAATTGAAATTATCTATTGATACTACTTTTAACAGAGTCTCCTTGAGAGTTCTGCAAAGATTCAAGTGTGTATACCTGAGTCTATATATCAAAAAGTAATGGAGATAAATAGAGAAGTAGAAGGTAAGAACCATTTTTTATTTGAAAAGTCTATTAACCGTATGTTTGTCTAAATGCGTGATGACCGTTATGCTTTAATAGCCAAACAAAATTACCCAGTAAATACATAACATTGAAAAGGGAGGAGTAAAATGATGTTATGTATCTTTTCAGGTGTTGGCAACAGGAATATATAGAGAGTGCAAAAACAAAAACAACCGAATTATTTGTTTGAATCCAAGATACTCTAAGACATGACGAACATTACTTATTAGTAAGGGAAAAGGAGTAAAAAGAGAATGAAGACTAAGGAAGGCAGAGAGAGTACAGGGAGTTCTTGAAGGAACAAGAAGCAGGTTTATATAATGGAGGTGGCAAAATAAAATATTTTTTAGAAAAGATAGACCATGATTAGAAAGATGGCAAGAATATGAAATGATCTTCTAGTCCCAAAACTTGTCAGAAAATTATAGCTAAAGTTTTCTCACTTTTCCTGTCTTTCTCACTACTGGGAAGGCATTAGGAATGGAATTATCTGAGCGTCCAGAATTGTGTTTTATTTGCAATAGGTATTAACAAAAATGCATAGGTGTGCATCTATATAATTTATCATATACACTCAGTATAGACAAATACTTGCAAAACATTAAAAAATCAGCTGAATACCTTGTTAATACACAGTATCATTCAGCATAATTGAGTTTCTAAATTTTAATAAGTTCTCAGGTGATGCTGATGCCAGTGTTACTTGGAGCTCGCTCTGGGTAGCAAGAGGAAAGGCCTTTCATGGGAAAAATGTGAAAGAAGAGCAATTGGATAAAAGGACAAGATATAACAGGGTCAAGAGAAAGCATTATATTCCTTTTATTTCTGAGTATTCTTTTAGCCAGAGAAGAAGAAGAAACAGATAAAGAAACAGAAATTATAAATTTAAGATACTGTCACTAAACAAGGAGAAAGGAAGTGATGGAAAAATAAATTTGAAACAGTGTTGAATGGAAAGAATCAATTCTACGAAGTTAGAGTTTTTTAATTTTTTTAAAATTTTTTTTAGCAGAGGCATTCTAGGCAGGTAACAGGGGATGAGCAAGAAAGAAGCTAGGTAGGTAATTCTGGAGACTCTGAGAAGGACAGTTGAGTGAACTCACTTCAGATGTGTTTAGATTATTTGCACTCCAGAAAGTAAATTATGGACACTCCAGAGACTACCAGAAGCAGGGGTCTTACTAGAATTGGAGAAACCAAAGTGACTCATTGGGTTTCTATGTTACAATCAGGCATGACAAATATAAATTTGATTGATGTTAGCTATTCAAGTGAGATATATTTGAAACTAAGAACACTGGCTTTATTTTTAAGAAAGTGAGTTGTTTTGGTGAAATTGCCGTTCCACAAAAATTTATTATAGACTAATGATACACCAAATCAGACGAATTGTAGGAACTAAAAAAATACTGAATTTATACTTGAATAATGATTGCTTTTTAAAATAAATATTGTGGTGACTTAACAATATAAAAAGTTATTTATGTTTAATACATCTATTGCAATTAATTTTTATATACATGTGTCAATATTGAAAGCTTATTATAGATTATTTCCATGATGAGTTTTATACATCTTCTTGCATGAGTGGATCAAGAAGCATTCAGATGGATAAACTGGACAATACAGAAATGTAGGCATATTATTACACCATATGGTTATGGAAACCAATGAATATTTATATTTAGTATTATGACCTAAGTATATATCCAAGCTGATCAATTCATAACACTTTACTGATGAGATGTCAATTCTACATTCAGCTGAACTCTCATCATAACTATGTACCTTTCCAAAGATAGGCCATATTAAAGAACATGATGAATAGAATAATATAAATGATTCTAGTATGTTTCATTAAGTACGTGGTGTAGCATTCCATGTTCAGCTTTGACATTTATTTTCTCATATCAACCCTTTTTACACGTGAAACACAATCTTGCTTTTGAAGTCTTAACTGCACGATCTATGAAACCTATATTTATATTTTCTTCAGTGTATTCCTGTCATGTGTGTGGCCTAAACAAACCAAAAGAAAACTTCACAAATCTAAAGTATTCACTCTCAAAGTCGACCAAGAGGACTCAGTTAGATACTATCACTGCATTCATTTGGTTGGCTTTGTCATATTTACTTATGATTGATGATACATCTCTTTTGCATTTTAGAGCCTCCTGAGAAGCCATCTGCCTTCAAGGTATTTAGTTTTATGATTTCATTTTGAATGACTTATTAATTATGTATTTGTGAAGTATACATTCTTTATTAATCATTTTGCTTCCAAACCCATTTAGCCTGCCATTGAAATGCAAAAGTCTGTTCCAAATAAAGCCTTTGAATTGAAGAATGAACAAACATTGAGAGCAGGTAAATTTTTCAATTTAACTATGCAAAGACAAGTATTTCAATATTGGACATTTTGATAGCCTTTCTATCCCCAATGCTTTATATTTTTCAACTTTGATGAAAAGATTTGATGTGGATAATGCCAATACTGGTATTTATGTTTGAAAACCTGATATTACAAGAACAGTAATTTTCAATATATTTCTTAAAAATGTAGCCTTAATCTCAGGTGTTTCTACTTTTGTATCCCGAAATTGTAATGTTTTCTATTTTGAACTTCTGTATTTCTTAAAGATTCAAGAAGGTGAATTTTGAAACTCTAACTTTTTTTAGTTCTTCAAAGCTTGATTCAAATTCCACTGTTTACTTCGGGGATCATGTCTTTTACTGATATAACACTTGTGTTTTAATATTAATTACCTCGTTTCCGGTGTTGTCACTTTGGGAATCCTAAGAAAATCGGTAACTCGGATTAGTGTGTGTGTGTGTGTGTGTGTCTGCCTGTGTTCCTGTGTGTGTCTGTTTATGTGTTTGGTAACTTTACCTTGTAAAGATGAGGAAAGTAATTAGTCATTTCTTTCTGAATATTTGATAAACACACTTTTTCCTAAAACTGTAATTCTGAAGCATTTGGCTTTAGAGTCTTTTTACACTAACCTTATTTTTAAAACTATTCTTATGCATGTTTAAACATTTTACAATATGTGTGTGTGGTAATATTTAATATGTAAAATTTTTTTCAACTTCTAATGCGTACATGGTTGTACAGTGTAATATTCGGCAACATTCTTTTATGATCAGCATCATAATTTTTAGGGACATCCATAAAGGACACAATTAACTGTGTATTTTAATGTTAGGTTGTTTATAAAATTCCATTTATGACAGTGCCATAGTTAATTGTACAATTTTTATACTGATAAGTAATAAATAAAAATGAAAACATGCAGATTTCAGACTCTTTCAAAAGTTAGTATTATCTGCTGATTTTTTAGTTATTAGAAACTAAAAGTAAAATATTTAAAGTATTTCCTTGTGCAATCATACATTCCACTAAGAATTTGAACTGTGACCCACAGCTTATTAGAGCTATGGTGTAGCAACACGTTAGATCTCTGAAACGATCCAGGGTACACTTCTAAAAATGAGTGAAAATGGTGACTTACCAAAGTGTGATTTGAGTTTCTTGGATGCTCTACATGAAATGTGAACATTAGGGATGCTGAGATCACAAGTTAAACTTACTTTTGAAAACCAGGTATACAGTTGATGGATGTCAAATGATAAACATACCCTTAATGATGAAATGGTTTTTAAGTTTTAGTTGTCCAAGTTTGCTTTTTTCTTTAACCTGATTCAGATAGTTGTAATTTGTACATTGTGCTGATAAAGAAAACTGGATGTTATTTTCGGAATAAATTCATTTTCTGTCTCATGTTCCTGAGAACACCTCAAGTCTTGTGTGGGCTTTGATTTTATCCTATAACATGTGGAAATGTTAGATTACTTAAGGCAATTATTTTTTCCCGTACATTTCTGATGTTTCTCCAAGGTGTCACAAGCTGACTCTGAAGATATTGTTGCATTAGGGAAGAAGTATGTCATTGTAGTTAAAGCAGTTCTTAATTTTTATGCAATAAAAGTTTTTTAAGCTTATCTTCCTAACACATATACACACTCAAAACACACCCAATACACTGTCATAGCATATTGAAATGTAAAAGGGTTGGACATATAGTTGACTAACATCAAAAAGTTAATATTCCTAAAAAATCTTATTCATTGATAAATCATCTTTTTTGAAGAACTGTGTAATAGAGATTGCTGAGTCAAACTAAGTAATACTACCAAATAAAAATTTACAAAGAAATGAGAGATGATAGGTAATTAAAGTTTTCTGAATGAACAGGAAATATAGGACATACTGTGTTTCACAGGAGAAGATATGACTCCTTTGTGAAGAAATAATTTATACAAGTTAGTCAAATTTCTATTGTTCTGCATTCTAATGAAATAATGTTAATTTTCAGACTTTTTAGATTTCAATGCTAATGGAGTGACTACAGAAGTAGTCATTATAATCGACAAAAAGAATATATGGGCTACAGAGGAAAACCACAGATTCGTGAATGAAAGTAGATTTGTATATGTTTTTAAAATTTATAGTAGAGAAATGTTCTCATGAATGTGTCTGTGATTAACCTTTTATAGATCAGATGTTCCCATCAGAATCCAAACAAAAGGACAATGAAGAAAATTCTTGGGAATCTGAGGTACTATGTGTTATTGATTTTTTTAAATATTAGTTTTGCATGATATGAAAACATAAAGGCAGAGGCTTAGGATTTATTTTCTCACCTCTGCATATGTCCCCCCCAAATTATTTTTGATATTTTTCAGAATAAACTTAATAGAGAATCTATGTGCTAAGTAGATTACTGCTTCATAGTGAAATTCTATGAATTTGTAAGATTAATTTAGGAAGCCAATGTGGTATAGTGTAAAAAATAAGGCTTAGAATTCACTAGAAATTCACATAGGATCTGAAGTACATTTCTGTAAAAGCGAAAGAATTACACAGAGTCCAGCTATGGGCAAATATGTGATTCAGTCTTATATCTAGATGTACAAAAGTTCTAATTGGATTCATAGAGAGGCAGTTTAAACTGCAGTATTTTAAAAGTTGGGACCTGAAAAGTTAATGCCTAGGACTTGAACATATTGACATATATTTATTATTCAGTATAGATCTGAGGGAACATTTCAGGAGAAAGAAAAGCACGAGGAATAGGAAAACTTGTGGGACTATAATAACAAGAGTATTGGTTGAGTAGTCTTTTGAAATATATAAATTATATTTTCACAAATGGAACTCCTTGAGTCCCTTTATGGCAGTCAAGCTGCAGCAGCATGAGCATCAAATAATAGTGATGTATTTTAAGGTCACAACTGTGGAAAGACATAGAAAGTATCTGACCTCTTAGAAACAAGCAGCTGCTGCCTGGTGGTAACAGCAAAGGGTGAAAGTCAATAGGTAGATTTTATCTGATGTTTTATTAGACAAAAAGACTTTAATACTTGTTTGCTTTCATTTAGGCATGACATAATTTTTTTCTTACTGGATTTACATTCTATTCAAGCGCTTTTTCTATCACCATAAATTTTGTCAAAAACATGTTGCTTATTTTAAGCCCCTGTTTACCGAAATAAAGCAGCTTTTTCATATTCTGTGCATACATTATATGACAGACTCTAAAAGTTCTCTTCATGACATGCATCATTTTTAACACTAAACAGTTAATGTTCGTGAATATTTTATATGTTTAATGCTGTATGTGTCATGTCAAGTAGCAAATGTGTTGTATTTTGTTTGAAATGTCTTATTTATTTTTGATGAGGACTACAACATAAGTTAGATATTGTTAAGAGAGATACTTTTTGAAATATGCACGAGTGAATTTTTTCATGAATGTCATTTGTTTTTCCTGCTCAGTAATGAAGTTAATGGCCACATGAATGTAAAAATCAGCTTGATGTAGAGGGCGTTACATGAGGTTTTCTATCAAAATATTTTGGTTTTCTATACGTGTCTGCTCTTAAGTCAAATTGTTTGCAAAGTAGGAAATTGTGTTTTTAAAAAAGATTTTCATTAGGAAATTTTGTTACTCTTCGTTACTAGGATTTTTCCATCGAAATTATTTATTGATATTACTTTTAGCAGAGTCTCCATGAAACTGTTTCATAGAAGGATGTGTGTTTACCCAAGGCTACACATCAAAAAGAAATCGATAAAATAAGTGGAAAATTAGAAGGTAAGAACCATTTTTTATTTAAAAAGTCATTTGACCAAATATTTCTCTAAACTGATAAGGAAGGATATCTTCTAACAGCTGAAGAAAATTACCTCCTTAATGCAAAGCACGGAAAAAAGAGAAGTGAAATGGTGATCGGTTATACACCTTATCGGGTGTTGGCAACAGACTATATTGAGAGTGCTGAAAAGGAGCTGAATTATGAGTTTGAATTCAAGATATTCCAAGACCTGAGGAAAATGAGAAAATAAGAAAGAATAAAGTAGTAAAAGAGGAAATGAAGACTGAGAAAGACAGAGTGTACAGAGTACATGAAGGAACAAGAAGCAGGTTTATATAATGGAGGATGGCGAAATGATTCTTTAGGAAAAGATCGGCTATGGTTAGAAATTTGGAAAGAATACAAAGTGACCTTCTAGTACCAAAATTTACTGGAGAATTACAGCGAAAATATTCTGACTCTTAATGTCTTTCTCACTGGTGGGAAGCCATTAGGGATGGAAGCACCTGACCATGGAGAGCTGTGTCTATTTGCCATAGGTGAGAATAAGCATATATGTACGGCCACACATATATGTAACTTGTCATATACACTCCGTATAGACCAGAAGTTTTCAAACTTCAGAAAATCAGCTGAAAACCTTGTTAACAATTCACACTGTGATTCAGCCGACTTGGGATTCTATATATTTAATAAGTTCTTAGGTGATGCTGATGCTGGTGGTCCTTGGACCTTGCTCTGAGTAGCAAGAGGATAGGTCTTTCGTGGGAAACATGTGGAAGAAGAGCAATTGGATAGAAGTTCAGGACAGAAAAGGGTCAGGAGAAAGGATTATGGTGCTCTTATTTTTGAATATGTTTTTAGCCAGAGGAGAAGAAGAAAGGGGCAATGCAATAGAAATTATAGATGGAAGATACTACCGCTAAACAAAGAGAAAGAAAAGAGTGGGAAAAATAATTTTAACAGGTGTTGAATGGGAAGAATCAAGAGCAGAAGTCTAGAGATTACTTTTGCTAAAGAAGAGAGATTGTGAGGCAGGAAGCAGGGGACAAGAGAGAAGCCAGCTAGATTATTTTGGATTTTCTATGAAGGAAAATGGAGTGAACTCACTTCGGAAGCATTTAGAAAATTTTTACTGCAGAATGTTAGAGTGTGGGTGCTCTGGAGACTACTGGAATCATGAGGATTAGTAGAACTGGACTAAACCTCAGTGACTCACTAATTTTCTTTATTACTATGAGGCATCAAATATACATATATATGTATGTATTTTGTTGATATTCACAATTTGAATAAGATATACTTGAATGTAAGAACCTTGGCTTTATTTTTAAGGAAGCATATTGTGTTGGTAAAATTGCCATTTTATAAAACTTCATTAGCGAATAACATGATACACCAAACCAGACTTACTTTAAAAACCATAAAATTCTGAATTTATAATTTGAATACTTACTATTTCATCTCTATGTGTTTTGCTTTTTTATCTTGTGTTAGAAAGTTTAAAGCAAGCTATTTTCTTTATAAAGGAAAATATTTTGGTTACATATTCATTTCCTGTCTCATGACACTCTGCTTTCTTTGCAGTTAGTGAGGATGTATATTTATCATATTTTTACCTAAAACAAGCAGATGAATTCATGGTATCATTTCTTATGTATGAATTTCTGAGGTTTCTTCAGTGCTTCAGAAGTAAATTTTAAAGATAACAATGAATCGAGAATGACCTTCTCATTGTAATTATAGCAGGTTTTTATTTAAAGCGTATTGAATATAATTTTAAGCACTTTTTTTCTAACACACATACATGCAATATGGTCATGCATATTTAGACTTAAAATGGTTAGACATAAATTTTGTGTGTTTCAGAGAGTTTATATCCCTGAAGTGTCTTAACTATTGATCAATCATCTCTCAAGGAAAACAACATATGTAGTTGATATTTCTGAATATATTAAAGTGTGTCATATGGAAAAATTTGAAGAGTAGAGAAAAATGAGTGATTAAACATGTTTTATTAATATTATTTGAAGACATGAGATCTATTTCTATCTCAATGAAATGTCTGTGTTTTTGAAGCTAAGTTTTTTATAAGAGCTTATTCATAACAGTAGTTTAACAACTCGCACAGTATAACAAATAGGATTGATTTTAGAAACAAAACAATTGTAGAATTCACTCCTTGAACACTAAAACTGTTATTTTCAATAACCATTATTCTAACATTGAGATACGCAGGTTAATGATATGTAAAAAGTCTCTGGAAGTTTACTTCTAGTTTGTGATACTTTCATATTAGATGTTTTCTCACTCTGTCATCCAGGCTGGAGTGCAATGGCATGATCTTGGCTCACTGCAACCTCCACCTCCTGGGTTCAAGTGATTCTTGTACCTCAGGCGCCCAAGAAGCTGGGATTACAGGCATGTGCCAGCATACCTGGCTGATTTTGTGTTTTTAGTGGAGACAGAGTTTCACTATTTTAGTCAGGCTGGTTTGGAACTCCTGGCCTAAAGAGATCTGCCCTCCTCAGCCTTCCAAAGTGCTGGAATTACAGGCATGAGCCACTGCACCTTGCCTGTGTTGATTTGTGGATGGGTATGCTTAGACCTTTTTGTATAGGTGGATCAGGAAATTTTAAGAGGACTAGAGAACCCCATAAATGTAAAAATACTCATATTTTACAGAGGTACAAAAATGAATATATGTATTAACTATTATTCTGTAAGTAGATATGCTGCTAAATTTACAACATCCTCTGCAATGATAAGTAAATTGTACCTTTGAATTCTCATCACAACTTTGCAATTCCTAAACTACATGACAAATTGAAAACATAATAGTTACATGTATATATTGACATAAGTGATTCCGATGTGTTTCCTTAACAATATGCCATAGCATTCTAACATTAGCTTGGACATCTTTTTTTTTTTTTTGGTGGGGTCGGTGGCATGACTTGGTCATCTTATTAATTACAACTTCTTTCCTTATATGGCAGCTTTCTCTTACTGGTATTAGAATTTTTCTGCTTTAGTTATTGTCATGTTAAATATATTTTCACTGTTGAAATCCTCGCAGCATGTTTGATGAAATCTATTTTTTAAATTTTCTTAGGTATATTTCTGTCACGTTGGCATGTTAACAAATACAATAACGCAAATGACCCCAAAACCTAGTGTAATCCCTTTTCAATCCAAGCATGAGGATTCATCTTCATGTTCACACTGTATGAATGTCTGGTAGGCTTTGTCAGGCTTGCATATAATCAATTATATCTGTCCCTTTTCTTTTAGAGTCTCCTGGTAAAGATGGTCTTCTGAAGGTAATAACTTTTATATTTTTATCTTGAGTATTAACTACATATTTTATGAAGTATGCATTATATATTAATTGTTTTGTTTCCAAACCCATTTAGGCTACGTGTGGAATGAAAGTTTCTATTCAAAATAAAGCCTTAGAATTGAAGGACATACAAACATTCAAAGCAGGTAAATTTTGTAATTTTAATTTTACTCTGGAAAGAAGAATATTAAAATATTTGAAATGCTGAGAGCCTTTTCATTCCCAATGTTGTTTTCTATTCAAAATTTGATGGGAAATTTTGATACAAATAATGCCAATGTTAGTATTATGGCATTTTCTCATGCATAAGATTTAGAGATTTAAACAAAAATTCTGCTTTACCTCATGTGCTTCTACTTTAATGTCCTGATAGTATAAAGTTTCCAATTTGCAATTTCAGTACATGCTTGGTTTTAAGGCAGGTGAATTTTGAGACTGTGAAATATTTGCAGTGGTTCAAAGGCTGATTGGAATTCTGATGTTTACTTAGAAGAAAGTTTCACTCGCTGACATGACAGTTGTGTTGTCACTCTGAGAATCTTAAGAAAATCGGTTTTTTTTTTTATTAGCTGACTGTGTGTGTGTGTGTGTGTGTGTGACTTATAATTTTAAAAAATAAGTCAAGCAATCATTACTTCATGACTCTTTGCTAGACACAGTGTTTTAGAAGAGTGACCCCAAAGCATTTGGCCTTGGTGTCTTTTAATGCTATTGTAATGAATTGCCTAGAGGTACAAAACAGCCTGAATTAGTTTTTGTTGTCATTCCCATGCATGTTTAAAACATTTTACAACAGGCTGTGCACGGTGGCACGTGCCTGTAATCCTAGCATTTTGGGAGACAAAGGCAGGCAGATAACTTAAGGTCAGGAGTCCCAGACCAGCCTGGTCAAATTAGTGAAACCCCATCTCTACTAAAAATAACAAAAAATAGCTGGTTGTGGTGGTGGGTGCCTGTAATCTCAGCTACTCTGGAGGCTGAGGCAGGAGAATGGCTTGAACCTAGGAGGCAGAAGTTGCAGTGAGCCGAGCTTGTGCCACTTTAGCCTGAGTGACAGAGTGAGACTCCATCTGAAAAAGCAAAGAAATAAAAAAACAAAAACTCACAACATATGTGTGTGATTATAGACTATGTGTAGAATTTGTTTTCATGTCTTAATAGACTATGTGTAGATTTTGTTTTCATGTCTTACATTTTCTTTTTTTGTTGGTTTTTTTTTTTTTTTTTTGGTTTTTTTTGAGACGCCTCGCCCAGGCTGGCATGTAGTGGTGCGATCTCGGCTCATGCAAGCTCTGCCTCCCAGGTTCACACCATTCTCCTGCCTTAGCCTCCCAAGTAGCTGGGACTACAGGTGCCTGCCACCATGTCCGGCTAATTTTTTGTATTTTTAGTAGAGATGGGGTTTCACCGTGTTAGCCAGGATGGTCTGGTCTGGATCTCCTGACCTCGTGATCTGCCTGTCTCAGCCTCCCAAAGTGCTGGGATTACAGGTGTTAGTCACCACGCCCTGTCTTAAATTTTCAATAAGTGGCTGTACACTGTACGTATTGTCCTGGAACTTCCTTTTTTGTTTTCTTATCAAATATTTTAGATGTACTCAATACAATTAGCTCTGCTTTGATTTAAGGCCTCATAGTTTGCCATGTTAACTCTAAAACACATTTAATTAGACTGTCTTTCCTAGCTACTAAAAGTCAACATTAAATGACAGCTGATATCATAGAGCTTTTATTGAAGTGGGACTATTTACTGCTTCACCCAATGTTAGAAATTAAAATGAAAATATTTAAAATACACGAATGAAAAGTCCTACTTTCCAATACTCATTACAACTGTTACTCGTTAACCATGAAAATTATGACATTGTGACATGTCATGTGTCTGAAAAATTTTAGTTTACACTTTTTAGAAAATATCAGTAAATAGGAGAAATAAGAAAAGTATTATTTGAACTATTAGGACCCCAGTGTATTTGTTGAACTTCGGAGATGCTCAGATCACAAGTTAGAACAAGAATTTTTAAAAATGCATAAGGTTTTAAAGTGCCAAATAACAAATGGGCTCTTGTATATGAAATAATGTCTGAAGTTGCACCTCTGAGTCTTTTTTCTCTTTTACTTTTTTAAAAAAATATAAATCAAACAATTTTGTTTATAATGAAAAGAGTTGGTTACAGATTCATTTTCTGTCTCGTGGCACTGTGCTGTCTTTTGCCCTAGAGAGGATCTAGACTTTTAATATGTTTACATGGGAAGAAGTAGTTCAGTTTATGGTCTCATTTCTCATATAAATTGTGAAAATTCTCCAGGACTTCACATACTATTTCAGAAGATATTGATGCATTGAGAATAAACCATCTGGTTGTAACTCCAGCAGTTTTATATTTAACGTATACCTAATATAATTGTCAACCACATTACTTTAGAAAACATAAAAAATAGTTACAGATATTTATTTTAAAAATGGTGACCGGGTGCGGTGGCTCACGCCTGTAATCCCAGCACTTTGGGAGGCCGTAAGTGGCGTATCACGAGGTCAGGAGATCGAGACCATCCTGACTAACATGGTGAAACCCTGTCTCTACTAAAAATACAAAAAATTGGCCGGACGTGGTGGCACACATTTTTAATAAGTTCTCAGGCGATGCTGATGCTGGTGGTCCTTGGAGCTTGCTCTGAGTAGCAAAAGGAGAGGCCTTTCATGGGAAAAAAGTGGAAGAAGGACAGTTGGATAGAAGGTCAAGACATAACAGGGTCAAGAGAATGGATTATATTGCTTTTATTTCTGGATATGCTTTTAGCCAGAGAAGAAAAAGGAAAAGATAGAGAAACAGAAATTATAGATTTAAGATACTGTCACTAAACAAAGAGAAAGGAAGTGTTGAACAAATAAATTTGAAACAGTGTTGAATGGAAAGAATTCTACAGAGTTAGAGGTTTTTTTAAATTTTCTTTTAACTTTTTTTTTTTAGTAGAAGCATTCTAGGCAGGTAACAGGAGACAAACAAGGAAGAAGGTAGGCAGGTAATTCTGGAGACTCTGAGAAGAACAGTTGAGTGAACTCACTTCAGATGCATTTGGATTATTTGCACTCCAGAAGGTAGACTGTGGGCACTACAGAGACTACCGGAAGCAGGAGGCCTCCTAGAATTGGGGTAACCACAGTGACTCATTAGGTTTCTCTGTTACAATCAGGCCTGACAAATATATATATTGTTGATGTTAGCTATTCAAATGAGATATATTTGAAACTAAGAACATTGGCTTTATTTTTAAGAAAGTGTGTTGTTTTGGTAAAATTGCCATTCCGCAAAAATTTATTATAGACTAATGATACACCAAATCAGACGAATTGTAGCAACTAAAAAAATACTGAATTTATACTTGAATAATAAGATTGCTTTTTAAAATAAATATTGTGGTGACTTAACAATGTACAAAAGTTTTTTATGTTTAATTCATCTATTGCAATACATTTTTATATAAATATGTCAATATTGAAAGTTATTATAGATTATTTCCATGATGAGTTTTATACATCTTCTTGTGCGAGTGGATCAAGAAGCATTCCAATGGATAAAGTAGAGGATACAGAAATATAGGCATATGATTACACCACATGGTTATGGAAAACAACAAATATTTATATTTGGTATTATGACCTAAGTGTATATCCAAGCTGATCAGTTCATAACACTTCAGTGACGAGATGTCAGTTCTACATTCGGCTGAACTCTCATCATAACTATGTACTTTTCCAAAGATGGGCTATATTAAAGAACAGGATGAATGGAAAAATATAAATGATTCTAGTGTGTTTCATTAAGTACGTGGTGTAGCATTCCATGTTCAGCTTTGACATTTATTTTCTCGTATCAACCCCTTTTTACACATGAAACACAATCTCGCTTTTGAAATCTTAACTGCACGATCTGTGAAACATGTATTTATATTTTCGTCAGTGTGTTCCTGTCGTGTGTGTGTCCTAAACAAACCAAAAGAAAACTTTCCAAATCTATTCATTCTCAAATTTGAGCAAGAGGACTCAGTTAGATACTATCACTGCATTCATTTGTGGTTGACTTTGTCATATTTACTTAAGATTGATGATACATCTCTTTTGCTTTTTAGAGCCTCATGAGAAGCCATCTGCCTTCAAGGTATTTAGTTTTATGATTTCATTTTGAATGACTTATTAACTATGTATTTTGTGAAGTATACATTCTTTATTAATCATTTTGCTTCCAATTCCATTTAGCCTGCCATTGAAATGTAAAAGTCTGTTCCAAATAAAGCCTTCGAGTTGAAGAATGAACAAACATTGAGAGCAGGTAAAATTTTCAATTTAACTATGCAAAGACAAATATTTCAGTATTGGACATTTTGATGGTCTTTGTATCCCCAGTGCTTTATATTTTTCAACTTTGATGAAAAGATTTGATCTAGATAATGCCAATACTGGTATTGATGTTTGAAAACCTGGTATTACAAGAACAGTAATTTTCAATATTTTTTTAAAAATGTAGCCTTAATCTCAGGTGTTTCTACTTTTGTATCCCGAAACTGTAATGTTTTCTATTTTGAGCTTCTGTATTTCTTAAAGATTCAAGAAGGCGAATGTTGAAACTCCAATATCTTTTTTTAGTTCTTCGAAGCTTGATTCAAATTCCACGGTTTACTTTGGGGATCGCATCTTTTACTGATATAACACTTGTGTTTTAACATGAATTACCTCGTTTCCGTTGTTGTCACTTTGAGAATCCTAAGAAAATCAGTAACTCGGATTAGTGAACTCTGTGTTTGCGTGTGTGTGTCTGCGTGTGTGCCTGTGTATGCCTGTGTATGTGTGTGGTAACTTTGCCTTGTAAAGATGAGGAAAGGAATTATTCATTTCTTTGTGAATATTTGATAAACACACTTTTTCATGAAACTGTGATTCTGATGCATTTGGCTTTAGAGTCTTTTTACACCAGTACAATTTATTGCCTAGAAGTAACTAATATTCTAAACTATTTTTTAAAACTATTCTTATGCATGTTTAAACATTTTACAACATGTGTTCATGGTCATATTTAATATGTACAATTTTTTTCAACTTCTAATGCGTACATGGTTGTACAGTGTAATATTCGGCAACATTCTTTTTTGATCAGCGTTATAATTTTTAGAGACATCCATAAAGGACACAATTAACTGTGTTTTTAAATATTAGGTTGTTTATAAAATTCCATTGTATGACAGTACCATAGTTAATGGCACAATTTTTATGCTGATAAGTAATAAATAAAAATGAAAACATGCAGATTTCCAAGTCTTTAAAAAGTTAGTTTTATCTGCTGATTTTTTAGTTATTAGAAATTAAAAGTAAAATATTTAAAATATTTCCTTGTGCAATCATACATTCCACCAGGAATTCGAACTGTGACCCACAGCTTATTAGAGCTATGGTGTTGCAACACGTTAGATCTCTGAAATGATCCAGGGTTCACTTCCAAGAATGAGTGACAATGGTGACTTACCAAGTATGATTTAAGTTTCTTGGACCTTCTGCATGAAATATGAACATTAGCTATGCTGTGATGACAAGTTAAATTTACTTTTGAAAAGCAGCTATACAATTGGTGGATGTCAAATGATAAACGCACCCTTAATGATGAAACACGGTCTTTTAAGTTTTAGTTGTGCATGTTTGCTTTTTTCTTTAACCTGATTCAAATAGTTGTAATTTGTAGTTTGTGCTGATAAAGAAAACTGAATGTTATTTTTGGTATAAATTCATTTTCTGTGTCATGTTCCTGAGAACTCCTCAAGTCTTGTGTGGGCCTTGATTTTATCCTACAACATGTGGGAACCTTGGATTACTTAAGGCAATTATTTTTTCCTATACATTTCTAATGCTTCTCCAAGGTGTCATAGGCTGACTCTGAAGATATTGTTGCATTAGGGAAGAAGTATGTCATTGTAATTGAAGCAGTTCTTAATTTATATGCAGTAAAAGTTTTTTAAGCTTATCTTCCTAAAACATATACACACCCAAAACACACCCAATACACTGTCATAGCATATTGAAATGTAAAAGGGTTGGATATATAGTTGACTAACATCAAAACGTTAATATTCCTAAAAAATCTTATTCATTGATAAATCATCTTTTTTGAAGAACTGTGTAATAGAGATTGCTGAGTCAATCAAACTAAGTAATACTACCAAATAAAAATTTACAAAGAAATGAGAGATGATAGGTAATTAAAGTTTTCTGAATGAACAGAAAATATAGGACATACTGTGTTTCACAGGAGAAGAGGATATGACTGCTTTGTGAAGAAATAATTCATACAAGTTAGTCAGATTTCTATTCTTCTGCATTCTAATTAAATAATGTTAATTTTCAGACTTTTTAGATTTCAATGCTAATGGAGTGACTATAGAAGTAGTCATTGTAATCAACAAAAAGAATATATGGGCTACAGAGGAAAAACCACAGATTCGTGAATGAAAGTAGATTTGTATATGTGTTTAAAATTTATAGTAGAGAAATGTTCTCATGAATGTATCTGTGATTAACCTTTTATAGATCAGATGTTCCCATCAGAATACAAACAAAAGGACAAAGAAGAAAATTCTTGGGATTCTGAGGTACTATGTGTTACTGATTTTTTTTAATGTTAGTATTGCATGATATGAAAACATAAAATCAGATGCTTAGACTTTATTTTCTCACCTCTGCATATGTCACCCCCAAATTATTTTTGATATTTTTCAGAATACGCTTAACAGAGAATCTATGTGCTAAGTAGATTACTGCTTCATAGTGAAATTCTATGAATTTGTAGGATTAATTTAAGAAGCCAATGTGGTATAGTGTAAAAAATAAGGCTTAGAATTCACTATAAATTCACATGGGATCTGAAGTACGTTTGTCTAAAAGCAAAAGAATTACACTGAGTCCAGCTATGGGCAAATATATGATTCTGCCTTATATCTAGATGTACAATAGTTCTACTTCGATTCATAGAAAGACAGTTTAAACTGCAATATTGTAAAAGTTGGGACCTGAAAAGTTAATGCCTGGGACTTGAACATTTTGATGTATATTTATTATTCAGTATAGATCTGAGGGAACATTTCAGGAGAAAGAAAAACATGAGGAATAGGAAACCTTGTGGGACTATAATAACAAGAGTATTGGTTGAGTAGTCTTTTGAAATATATAAATTATATTTTCACAAATAGAACTCCTTGAGTCCCTTTATGGCAGTCAAGCTGCAGCAGCATGAGCGTCAAATAATAGTGATGTATTTTAAGGTCACAACTGTGGAAAGAAATAGAAAGTATCTGACCTCTTAGAAATAAGCAGCTGCTGCCTGGTGGTAACAGCAAAGGGTGGAAGTCAATAGGTAGATTTTATCTGATGTTTTATTAGACAAAAAGACTTTAATACTTGTTTGCTTTCATTTAGACTAAATGACATAATTTTTTTCTTACTGCATTTACATTCTATTCAAGCAGTTTTTCTATCACCATAAATTTTGTCAAAAACATGTTGCTTATTTTAAGCCCTTGTTTACCAAAATAAAGCAGCTTTTTCAACATTCTGTGCATACATTATATGACAGACTCTAAAAGTTCTCTTCATGACAGGCATCATTTTTAACATTAAACAATTCTATGATCATGCATATTTTAAATGTTTAATGCAGCATCTGTTACGGCAAGTAGCAAGAGTATTGTATTTTGTTTGAAATGTCATATTTATTTTTGATGAGGACTACAACATAAGTTAGATATTTTTAAGAGAGATACCTTTTGAAATATGCACGACTGAATTTTTTCATGTATGTGATTTGTTTTTCCTGCTCAGTAACCAAGTTAATGCTTACATGAACATAAAGATAAGCTTGATGTGGAGAGGGTTATGTGAGGTTTTCTATCAAAATGTTTTGGTTTTCTATACGTGTTGGCTCTTAAGTTGAATCGCTTGCAAAATAGGACATTGTGTTTTTAAAAAATTTTAATTAGGAAATTTTGATATTCTTCATTACGAGGATTTGTCCATTGAAATTATTTGTTGATATTACTTTTAACAGAGTCTCCGTGAGACTCTTTCACAGAAGGATGTGTATTTACCCAAGGCTACACATCAAAAAGAAATCGATAAAATATTTGGAAAATTAGAAGGTAAGACCCATCTTTTATTTAAAAGGTCATTTGACCAAGTATTTCTCTAAACTGATGAGGAAGGCTATCCTCTAATAGCTGAAGAAAATTACCTCCTAAATGCAAAGCATGGAAAAAAAGAGAAGTGAAATGGTGATAAGTTATATGTCTCATCAGGTGTTGGCAACAGACTGTATTCAGAGTGCTGAGAAGGAGCTGAATTATTAGTTTGAATTCAAGATATTCCAAGACCTGAGGAAAATGAGAAAATAATAAAGATGAAAGTAGTAAAAGAGGAAATGAAGACTGAGAAAAACAGAGCATACAGAGAGTACATGAAGGAACAAGAAGCAGGTTTATATAAAGGAGGATGATAAAATGAAATGATTCTTTAGGAAAAGATTGGGTATGGTTAGAAATTTGGGAAGAATATAAAGTGACCTTCTAGTACCAAAATTTACCAGAGAATTACAGCAAAAGTATTCTGACTCTTAATGTCTTTGTCACTGGTGGGAAGCCATTAGGGATGGAAGCACCTGACCATGGAGAGCTGTGTTCTATTTGCCATAGGTGAGAATAAACATATATGCACAGCCACACATGTATATAACTTGTCATATACATGCCTTGTAGACCAGAAATTTTCATAGAAAATCAGCTGAAAACCTTGTTAACAATTCACACTGTGATTCAGCTGACTTGGGATTCTACATTTTTAATAAGTTCTCAGGTGATGCTGATGCTGGTGGTCTCTGGACCTTGCTCTGAGTAGCTGAGGAGAGGCCTTTTGTGGGAAAAATGTGGAAGAACAGCAATTGAATAGAAGGTCAGAACGGAAAAGGGTCAGGAGAAAGCATTATATTACTTTTATTTTTGAGTATGTTTTTAGCCAGAGGAGAAGAAAGTGGCAATGCAATAGAAACTATAGATGGAAGTAAAGCAGTCCTCAGCAAATGTGAAAGAACAGAAATTATAACAAACTGTCTCTCAGATCACAGTGCAGTCAAACTAGAACTCAGGATTAAGAAACTCACTCAAAACCACTTAACTACATGGAAACTGAACAACCTGCTCCTGAATGACTACTGGGTACATAACAAAATTAAGGCAGAAATAAAGATGTTCTTTGAAACCAATGAGAACAAAAGCACAACATACCAGAATCTCTAGGACACATTTAAAGCAGTGTGTAGAAGGAAATTTATAGCACTAAATGCCCACAAGAGAAAGCAGACAAGATCTAAAATTGATACACTAACATCACAATTAAAAGAACTAGAGAAGCAGGAGCAAACACATTCAAAAGCTAGCAGAAGGCAAGAAATAACTAAGATAAGAGCAGAACTGAAGGAAATAGAGACACAAAAAATCCTTCAAAAAATCAATGAATCCAGGAGCTGGTTTTTTGAAAAGATTAGCAAATATGATAGACTGCTAGCAAGACTAATACAGAAGAAAAGAGAGAAGAATCAAATAGACTCAATAAAAATGATAAAGGGGATATCACCACTGATCCCACAGAAATACAAACTACCATCAGAGAATACTATAAACACCTCTATGCAAATAAACTAGAAAATCTAGAAGAAATGGATAAATTCCTGGACACCTACACCCTCCCAAGACTAAACCAGGAAGAAGGAGAATCCCTGAATAGACCAATAACAGGCTCTGAAATTGAGGCAATAATTAATAGCCTACCAACCAAAAAAAGTCTAGGACCGGACAGATTCACAGCCAAATTCTACCATAGGTACAAGGAGTAGCTGATACCATTCGTTCTGAAATGATTCCAATCAATAGAAAAAGAGGGAATCCTCCCTCATTTTATGAGGCCAGCATCATCCTGATACCAAAGCCTGGCAGAGACACAACAAAAAAACAGAATTTTAGACCAGTATCCCTGATGAACATCGATGCAAAAATCCTCCATAAAATACTGACAAACCGAATCCAGCAGCACATCAAAAAGCTTCTCCACCATGATCAAGTGGGCTTCATCCCTGGGATGCAAGGCTGGTTCAAGATACACAAGTCAATAAATGTAATTCATCATATAAACAGAACCAAAAACAAAAACCACATGATTATCTCAATAGATGCAGAAAAGGCCTTTGACAAAATTCAACAGCACTTCATGCTAAAAGCTCTCAATAAACTAGGTATTGATGGGACGTATCTCAAAATAATAAGATCTATTTATGACAAACCCACAGCCAATATCATACTGAATGGGCAAAAACTAGAAGCATTCCCTTTGAAAACTGGCACAAGACAGGGATGCCCTCTCTCACCACTCCTATTCAACATAGTGTTGGAAGTTCTGGCCAGGGCAATCAGGCAGGAGAAAGAAATGAAGGGTATACAGTTGGGAAAAGAGGAAGTCAAATTGTCCCTGTTTGCAGATGACATGATTGTATATTTAGAAAACCTCATCATCTCGGCCCCAAATGTTCTTAAGCTGATATAAGCAGCTTCAGCAAAGTCTCAGGATACAAAATCAATGTACAAAAATCACAAGCATTCTTATACACCAATAACAGACAAACAGAGAACCAAATCATGAGTGAACTCCCATTCACAATTGCTTCAAAGAGAATAAAATACCTAGGAATCCAACTTACAAGGGATGTGAAGGACCTCTTCAAGGAGAACTACAAACCACTGCTCAACGAAATAAAAGAGGACACAAACAAATGGAAGAACATTCCATGCTCATGGATAGGAAGAATCAATATCGTGAAAATGGCCATACTGCCCAAGGTAATTTATAGATTCAGTGCCATCCCCATCAAGCTACCAATGACTTTCTTCACAGAATTGGAAAAAACTACTTTAAAGTTCATATGTAACCAAAAAAGAGCCTGCATTGCCAAGACAATCCTAAGCAAGAAGAACAAAGCTGGAGGGATCACGCTATCTGACTTCAAACTATACTACAAGGCTACAGTAACCAAAACAGCATGGTATTGGTACCAAAACAGAGATATAGACCAATGGAACAGAACCACACAACTACTACCATCTGATCTTTGATGAACCAGACAAAAACAAGAAATGGGGAAAGGATTCCCTATTTAATAAATGGTGCTGGGAAAACTGGCTAGCTATATGTAGAAAGCTGAAACTGGATCCCTTCCTTAAACCTATACAAAAATTAATTCAAGATGGATTAAAGACTTAAATGTTAGACCTAAAACCATAAAAACCCTAGAAGAAAACCTAGGCAATACCATTCAGGACATAGGCATGGGCAAAGACTTCATGACTAAAACACCAAAAGCAATGGCAACAAAAGCCAAAATTGACAAATGGGATCTAATTATACTGAAGTGCTTCCGCACAGCAAAAGAAACTACCATCAGAGTGAACAGGCAACCTTTCTGCAATCTACCCATCTGACAAAGGGCTAATATCCAGAATCTACAAAAACTTAAACAAGTTTACAAGAAAAAATCAAAAATCCCATCAAAAAGTGGGCAAAGGATATGAACAGACAGTTCTCAAAAGAATATATTTATGCAGACAACAGAGACATGAAAAAATCCTCATCATCACCTGTCATCAGAGAAATGCAAATCAAAACCACAATGAGATATCATCTCACGCCAGTTAGAATGGCGATCATTAAAAAGTCAGGAAACAACAGGTGCTGGAGAGGATGTGGAGAAATAGGAATGCTTTTACACTGTTGGTGGGAGTGTAAACTAGTTCAACCATTGTGGAAGACAGTGTGGTGATTCCTGAAGGATCTAGAACTAGAAATACCATTTGACCCAGGGATCCCATTACTGGTTATATACCCAAAGGATTATAAAGCATGCTACTATAAAGACACATGCATACATATGTTTATTGCAGCACTCTTCACAATAGCAAAGACTTGGAACTAACCCAAATATCCATCAATGATAGACTGGATTAAGAAAATGTGGCACATATACACCATGGAATTCTATGCAGCCATAGAAAAGGATGAGTTCATGTCCTTTGTAGGGACGTGGATGAAGCTGGAAGCCATCATTCTGAGCAAACTATCACAAGGACAGAAAACCAAACATCACATGTTCTCACCCATAGGTGGGAATTGAACAATGAGAACACTTGGACACAGGAAGTGGAACATCACACACGGGGGCCTGTCATGGGGTGGGGGGAGGTGGGAGGGATAGCATTAAGAGAAATACCTAATGTAAATGACGAGTTAATGGGTGCAGTGCACCAACATGGCACATGTATACATATGTAACAAACCTGCATGTTGTGCAGATGTACTCTAGAACTGAATGTATAATAACAACAAAAAAAATTTCCACCCATACTTACTCACTTGTGGAAGACGTTAGGGATGGAATTACCTGAATATGTGAAGCTATGTTTTATCTATTATTGGTGAATATAAGAATATATGGGCAGCCACACATGTATATATTTTTTCAGTATTATCCAGAAGTTTTCAAACTTTAAGAAATGAGCTATAGAACTTGTTAACAGTGCACATTCTGATTCAGGAGACTTGATGTTGTGCAATTTTAATAAATTCTCAGATGATGCTCATGCTGGTGGTTCTTGGACTGTGCACTGAGTAGCAAAGGTATAGAGTTTTCATTGAAATAATTTGGAAGAAGAGCAATTGGATAGAATGTCAAGACATAACAGAGTCAAGGGAAAGCATTATTTTTATTTTATATCTGAGTATGTTTTTAGCCAGAAGAGGAGAAGAAAGAGGTTAAAAAACAAAAACAGAATTTAGAGATGCACAATATTACTTCTGAACAAGAGAAAGAAAGTGGTAGGAAAATTTATTTTAAAAAGTGTTGAAGGGAAAGAATCAAGACCACAGATCTGGAGATTATTTTTGCTAAAGAATAGCAATTGTGAGTCATGAAGTGGGAGTGGGGAAGAAGCTAAGTAGTTAATTTTGAAGTTTCTGAGAAGGAAACTTGAGTGAACTCACTTCAGATGCATTTGGAATGTTTGCACTCCAGAAGATTAGATTGTGTGTGCTCTGGAGAGTATTGGAAGAAGGAGGGATTACTAGATTTGGTGACTCCCACAGTGACTCATTACTCTTCTCTGTTACCTTCAGGATTCATGGAGATATGTTTTGTTGATATTATTTATTTAAGTGAGATAAATTTGAATATGAATCCATTGGCTTTTTTTTTTTAATTGCTGCTTTATAAAAATCTGTTAGAAGCCCAGGCCCGGTGGCTCATGCCTGTAATCCCAGCACTTTGGGAGGCCGAGGCGGGCAGATCACTTGGGGTCAGGAGTTCAAGACCAGCCTGGCCAACATGGTGAAACCCAGTCTCTACTAAAAATACAAAAAATAATTAGCTGGGCGTGGTAGCACATGCCTGTAACCCAGCTACTCGGAGGCTGAGGCAGGAGAATTGCTTGAACCCGGGGGGCAGAGGCTGCAGTGAGCCGAGATTGCCCCACTGCACTCCAGCCTGGGTGACAGAGTGAGACTCCCATCTCAAAAAAAATAAAAATAAAAAAATAAAAATTTCTTAGAGACTAATGTGATAAATCAAATCAGACTGATTTTAGAAACAAACAAAAAAATGCTAAATTTATTACTTGAATACTAAAACTGATTTTTACATAAATATTATACTGATTTCAAAATAAAAATGATTATTTATACCTAATTAACATTTAACAATCAAGGTGTTGAATAAATATTTCCATATTGAAAGTTTTTTATACATTATTTTCCTTATGAGTTTTATATGCCCTCTTACATGAGGGGATCAAAAAATATTCAGATAGGTAAGTGAGAGGATGCAAAAAATTGTAGGCATAAAATCACACCACATGTGTATGGAAAACAATGAATATTTTTATTTACCATTATTCCCTAATATACATCCATACTCATCAATCCATTACGCTTTCGTTGATGAGACATCAATTTTACATTCAGCTAAACTCTCATTGTAACTGTGTATCTTCTCAATTATAAGATAAAGAATATGATGAATGTTTGTAATTTAAAGATATAAGTGATTCTGAAGTGTATCTTGTATTTCAGAAACTCTCACAATTTATAACCAGTATATGTTAGCCATGTGTGAGATTCATAGATGCCATATGATAAATGGGTTCTAAATGATTAAATGGTTTGTAAAATTTTCCTTGTGTGTTTTTTGCTTTTTTCTTTTTTCACTTAAAAATTTTAAGCTCAATGTTTTTGTTTATATAGGAAAATAGTTACATACTTTTTGTCACCTGGGACTTTGCACACTTTTGATGTAGTTTGAACCTAGACTTTTTGTTTTTAATTTGTGAAAAATTAGGTCACTTATGGCTATTATTTTTATATAAATTTCTAATTATCCAAAATTTCACAAGTACATTCTTAATATATTGGTGCATTAGAAAGAGACTATATCATTATAATAGTTTTTTGAAAATATATTCAATAAAGTGTTTTAAAGTCCATGTCTGTATAATTCATTGACAGAATAGTTTCATCCATCTTTAAACTTTAAATGACTAGAGATAAATTTCATCGATATAAAAGTATATATATCTTTGAAGAATCTTATTGATGAATAATTTATCCTGGAAAACAAACTATGTCATAAGGTTTGCTGAGTCAATTAAAGAAAGTGATAGTAAACTATTAATTCCTGAAAGAAAATCAGGGTTGATATTTAATTAAACATATCTGGGTAAATGGTAACTATCAGACATAGTGTGTTTTTTGGGGGGAGAGGAAGACAAGAGACTGCTTTTTTGAAGAAAAAAATCATACGAGCTTTTTATGAGTCTTAGGTCAGGCTTTTGATAAGGAAGCAGAGCCATTCATGACCACTCAGGACATAGAACTGATGCTGCGTTTTCTCTTTCCTCTGGGAGCCTCCTTGCAATTCACTAAGAGCTTTTCCTGAGACCCTTGTCTTGGCTGGTGCCTGTGCTCCTCATTAGGGTATCCAAACATCAAGCCAGTTTTGTCAGTGCAGTCCAGCTTGTCTGTGTAGTTTTGCTCAGCTTCGTCCTTCTTTCTGGAGCTGAGTAGAGAATTCAGGGCACTGGGCATTACACAGACTTGCCGATAACCTGAGGCAACAGAGAGTTCCTACCCGTAAAACAAAGACAAAGCATATTCTTATCCGCTTCTGCCACAGTACATTCTAACCTGCGGTCACCATTTGTTGGCTGGGAGGTTGCACTGCACACCCCATTACAAAATTTGCTGACTCAAGTGTGGATAGGAAAACGACGTAGGCTTCTTGAGACCTCCACTTTCTCATTTCTGCAGCAAATTGAGGGCCTTCTCACCTGCCCAGTATGCTGCCATGAGAACTAGCATTTGGGAAAACCACCATACTAAGTTTACATATAACCAAAAGAGTCATACAGAGGCTGACTCACCTGACAGCACTCAGAAACAAATTGCATTCCTCAGCATATGTTAAAGCCACACCCTCCAAGGTGATAACATGTCTCAAACAAGTGAAAGTAAACTTAAATAGAAGAAGTGACTCTCTTTTCAGATTAGAAAGATGAGCCAGAAGTTCTGAAAGCTGAAAAAACACAGGGTATCAGCACACGACTTTATTCCTCAACCCTTTGGCAACCACTGATCTTTTTACTCTATCCATAATTTTGTTTTCTGGATAATGTCAGTTTTAGAAATATGCATTGAAGTCTTTTCATGTCTTTTCATAGCTTGATAGTTCATCTCGTTTGAGTCCTTAGTAATATTCCATTGTATGACTATAGCACAGTTTATACACTCATCTTTCTAAGGTTATCATTGTTGCTTCACAAATTGGTTGAATTTTTGCAAGCATGTTCATAAGGCGGTTCTCTTGTTTGTAATAATATCATCTGGTTTTGATTTAGAGTAATGCTAGCATTATACAATGAGTTGAAATGTACTGTGTATTAGGCTATTCGTGCATTGCTGTAGAGAAATACCTGAGATTGGGTAATTTATGAGAAAATAAGTTTCATTGGCTCACAGTTCTACAGGTTGTACAGGAAGCATAACATGGGGCTCTGCTTCTGGGGAGGCCTGTTGAAGCTTACAATTATGGTGGAACGTGAGGAAGAACTTGCGCATCACATGGCCAGAGCAGGAGCAAGAGAGAGAGGTGGGAGGTGCCATGCATGTTTAAATGACCAATTTTCATGAGGATCACTATTATGAGTACAGCACCAAAGGCATGGTGCTAAATTATTTGTGAGAAATCTTCCCTCATGATGCATTCACCTCTCACCAAGCTTTACTTCCAACATTGGAGATGACATTTCAATGGGAGATTTTGGTGGGGACGCACATCCAAATTATGTCATACTTTCTTTTATTTTAGGGGTAGAGTTTGTTTAGAATTATATCTCTTTTTTTTCTAAAATATTTGGTAGAACTCACCAATGTAGGATTCTTTTCCTGGACTTTTCATTGTAGGAAGACTTTTAACTATGACTTAATCTTCTTTTATATATTTAGGGCAATGCAGGTTATCTGCTTTTTCTTGAGATATTATATTTTTTTGACTACCGACTAGATTTTATTTTCCTATTGTTGACATCATTTATATTTTGGCAAAAGAGAGTTAGATCTTTTACATAAAAATTTCCTTTGAACTTTTGCCAGAATCAGTATACTGTCATTCCTAGTTAAAAAGATTTTCTTATATTATACTTTAAGTTCTAGGTTACATGTGCAGAATGTGCAGGTTTGTTACATAGGTATACACATTCCATGGTGGTTTGCTGTACCCATCAACCCGTCATCTACATTAGGTATTTCTCCTAATGCTACTCCTCCCCCAGCCCCTCATCCCCAACAGGCCCTTGTGTGTGATGTTCCCTCCCTGTGTCCGTATGTTCTCATTGTTCAACTCCCACTTGTGAGTGAGAACATGCAGTGTTTGGTTTTCTTTTCTTGTGTTAGTTTGCTGAGAATGATGGTTTCCAGCTTCATCCATGTCCCTGCAAAGGACATGAATTCATAACCTTTTTTATGGCTGCATAGTATTTTATGGTGTATATGTGCCACATTTTCCTTATCCGGTCTATCATTGGTGGACATTTGGGTTGGTTCCAAGTCTTTGCTATTGAGAATAGTGCCCCAATAAACCTATGTGTGCCTGTGTCTTTATAATAGAATGATTTATAATCCTTTGGGTTTATAACCAGTAATGGGAACGCTGGGTCAAATGGTATTTCTAGTTCTAGATCCTTCAGGAATCTCCACACTCTCTTCTACAATGGTTGAACTAATTTACACTCCCACCAACAGTGTAAAAGCGTTCCTATTGTCCACATCCTCTCCAGCATCTGTTGTTTCCTGACTTTTTAATGATCGCCATTCTAACTGGCGTGAGATGATATCTCATTGTGGTTTTGATTTGCATTTCTCTAATGACCAGTGATGATGAGCTTTTTTTCATATGTTTATTGGCTACATAAACGTGATCTTTGAAGAAGTATCTGTTCATATTGTTTGCTCACTTTTTGATGGGGTTGTTTGTTTTTTTCTTGTAAATTTAAGTTCTTGTAGATTCTGGATATTAGCCCTGTGTCAGATAGATAGATTGCAAAAATTTTCTCCCATTCTGTAGGTTGCCTGTTCATTTGGATGCTAGAGTAATGCTAGCATTATACAATGGGTTGAAATGTACTGTGTATTAGGCTATTCGTGCATTGCATTTTGTTGCCATTGCTTTTAGTGTTTCAGTCATGAAGTCTTTGCCCATGCCTATGCCCTGAATGGTATTGCCTAGGTTTTCTTCTAGGATTTTTATGGTTTCAGGTCTTATGTTTAAGTCTTTAATCCATCTTTTTTTAAATCTAGAATTCTTTTTTATTATTATACTTTTAAGTTTTAGGGTACATGTGCACAAGGTGCAGGTTAGTTACATATGTATACATGTGGCTGCATGGGTGTGCTGCACCCATTGGCTCATCATTTAACATTAGTTATATCTCCTAATGCTATCCCTCCCCCCTCCGCCACCCCACAACAGGCCCCAGAGCGTGATGTTCCCCTTCCTGTATGCATGTGTTTTCATTGTTCAATTCCCACCTATGAGTGAAAACATGCGGTGTTTGGTTTTTTGTCCTTGTGATAGTTTGCTGAGAATGATCGTTTCCAGCTTCATCCATGTCCCTAAAAGGGACATGAACTCATCCTTTTTTATGGCTGCATAGTATTCCATGGTGTATATGTGCCACATTTTCTTAATCCAGTCTATCGTTTTTGGGCATTTGGGTTGGTTCCAAGTCTTTGCTATTGTGAATAGTGCCGCAATAAACATACGTGTGCATGTGTCTTTATAGCAGCATGCTTTATAATCATTTGGGTATATACCCAGTAATGGGATGGCTGGGTCAAATGGTATTTCTAGTTCTAGATCCCTGAGGAATCGCCACACTGACTTCCACAATTGTTGAACTAGTTTACAGTCCCACCAACAGTGTAAAAGTGTTCCTATTTCTCCACATCCTCTCCAGCATCTGTTGTTTCCTGACTTTTTAACGATCACCATTCTAACTGGTGTGAGATGGTATCTCATTGTGGTTTTGATTTGCATTTCTCTGATGGCCAGTGATGATGAGCATTTTTTCATGTGTCTGTTGGCTACATAAATGTCTTCTTTTGAGAAGTGTCTCTTCATATCCTTTGCCCACTTTTTGATGGTTCACCACTACTATTCAACATAGTGTTGGAAGTTCTGGCCAGGGCAATCAGGCAGGAGAAGGAAATAAAGGGTATTCAATTAGGAAAAGAGGAAGTCAAATTGTCCCTGTTTGCAGATGACATGATTATATATCTAGAAAACCCCATAATCTCAGCCCAAAATCTCCTTAAGCTGATAGGCAACTTCAGCAAAGTCTCAGGATACAAAATCCTGAGATTTTTGCTTGTGCAAAAATCACAAGCATTGTTATACACCAATAACAGACAAACAGAGAGCCAAATCATGAGTGAACTCCCATTCACAATTGCTTCAAAGACAGTAAAATACCTAGGAATCCAACTTACAAGGGATGTGAAGGACCTCTTCAAGGAGAACTACAAACCACTGCCCAATGAAATAAAAGATACAAACAAATGGAAGACCATTCCATGCTCATGGGTAGGAAGAATCAATATCGTGAAAATGGCCATACTGCCCAAGGTAATTTATAGATTCATGCCATCCCCATGAAGCTACCGATGACTTTCTTCACAGAATTGGAAAAAACTAAAGTTCGTATGGAACCAAAAAACAGCCCTCATTGTCAAGTCAATCCTAAGCCAAAAGAACAAAGCTGGAGGCATCACACTACCTGACTTCAAACTATACTACAAGGCTACAGTAACCAAAACAGCATGGTACTGGTACCAAAACAGAGATATAGATCAATGGAACAGAACAGAGCCCTCAGAAATAATGTCTTTAATCCATGTTGAGTTAATTTTTGTGTAAGGTGTAAGGAAGGGGTCAAGTTTCAGTTTTCTGCATATGGCCAGCTAGCTTTCCCAACACCATTTATTAAGTAGCGAATTATTTCCAGATTGCTTTTTTTTCAGTTTTGTCCAAGATCAGATGGTAATTTTCACATTTCAATGAATTTGTCAATTTTGTCTAAGTTGTTATGTTTATTCACATAAATTTTATATTATTACCTTGTATTTTTAAGTATCTGTAAATCTGAAATAATGTCACATTAACTCATTTTCAAAGTTGGTAATTTGTAGTTTTTCTTTTCAAGAGCTAGTTTGGCTAGATAGACTTTTGCTTTTATTGATCCTCTCAAAGTGTTTGGTGTTGTTCAAGTTTTCTATAATTTTTGTGTTTTATTCATTCCATCTCTGATGTTTTAGTTCTCTTTGCCTATTATTTAAAAAATCTGTAGTTGGGAGCTTATCAGCAACATAAATTGAATTCTCACAATTTTGGAAGCTGCACAGTTCAAGATCAAGGTATCGTCAGATTTGATGTCCGAATAGGTCCACTTCATGATTCATCTATGCACTGTTTTTCCCTGTGTCCTCACATGGCAGAAAGGGCAAAGAGGCTCTCTGGGGTTATTTCTATCAGGGCATTAATCCTTTTATGAAGGGTTGGCCCTCATGACCTAATTACATCCCAAACTCCTACCTCCTAATAACATCCCCCCTGTGATTTGATTTTAGCATACGAAAATTGCAAGGACAAAAACATTCAAACCAATACAGATATTTATCATTTCCTTTCCTCTGCTTCCACTGAGTTTACTTTTTTCTTCTTCTTTTTTTTTTGGTGTCTTAAGATAAAAGTCAAAGTTATTTATTTGAGAGTCTTCTAATGTAGACATTCAGTGCTGAAAATTTTTATTTAAGTGCTGTTGTAGATGCATTTTACAATATCTAATGTGTCGTGTTTTCATTTGAAATTAGTTCAAAATACTTTCTAATTTTCCTTTTTATTATTTTTGAACCAACCCAGGGTTATTTGGATGTATGTTACTTAATTTCCAATAGTTGAGTTGTTCCAGGTACATTTTTATTACTGATTTTTAATTTGATTGCTTTTGGGTCAGGTAACATGTTTTGTGTGACTTAAATCCCTCTTAATCCTTTTATTAAGATATGATCTAGAATATAGTCTTTGAGTACTTCTGAAGAATGATGTTAAGTCTATCACATTCTTGCTGATTTTCTGCCTCTTATTTTACCACTTGAGTAAGGGGTTTAGAAATTTTAGACTATACTTGGGCATTTGTCCATTTCTTTTGCAGTTCTATCTATTTTTGTATCATATATTTTGAAGCTTTTATGTTATTATGCACATAAATATTTAGGACTGTTACGTTTTCTTGATTAAGTGAACCCTTTGTCACTACAAAATGACTTTGTTTATTGCTGGTAATATTTTTGCTATGAAATGTACTTTGGTATTAATACAACCACCCTTCCTCAGCGTTCTTTTGTGAAGTGTTAGTGTGGTATATCTTGTTTCATCTTTCACCAATTTTTGTCTTTATATTTAAAGTTTATTTCTTATAGGCATTATACAGGTAGATCTTACTTTTATATCCATTCTGACAATCTGCCTTTGAGCAGAGATTTTTAGACCACTTTAATTTATAATGTAATTATTGATATGATGAAAGTTTTCTGTCATCATGCTGTTTGATTTCTTAGTCCCAGATCTTCTTTGCTTTGCTTTTGTTCTTTTTCTGCTTCCTTCAGACTAGTTTAGTAACTTTTATGATTTAGTTTTATATGTATATATATATATATATGTATAACTTTTTTAGTTATTGATCTAGTTTTATATTTCTTTATGATTTAGTCATATCTTTTTGTGGTATAAGTTTATTTGGTTATTAGGTATAACTCTTTGCTTTGCTGTCTTAGTGGTTTTTTTAGGATTTATAGTGTATGGATTTACCTCATCACAACCCACCTTCAAGTAATATTATATCATATCATAGATGGTATAAGAAATTACAATTGTGTATTTTCATTTCTTCACTTCCAGCCAGATCCCAGCCTGGATCTGTGAGATTGTAGCTTTCATTAAGTTTAGAATATATTTAGCCAATTTTTCATCAAATGCTTTTTTCTGTCTCTCCTCCTACCTGTTTGGGGACTTATATATTACCTGCTGGGAGTTTGCTCATAGTTCTCTAGTGTCTCAAATTTGTGAATCTTTTCTTTTCTGATGGCAAATCAATCTATGCTCATATCTACTCAGTGTAGCTTTCATCTCTGGCATTGTAACTTGTATCTCTACAAGTGCAATTTAGTTTTTAAAAGTATCTTCTATTGCTCAACTTATCTTTTTGATTTTTATTGTAGAATAGAGTTGAGTTACTTATAAACAGCTTGATCCTTTTCATTTTTGCTCTTTATGGTATGAGCTAACTCCCCACACCTGAGAGGCAAGGCCTTTCTGACTATTCATTTTCCTGTGAAGTCTGAGTCTTCCAGGTAAATCTATAAAAATAGACACTCTTCTTGCCACTATGTGAGCACCAGGTGTGATTTTCTCTAATTTTATAAGTCCCTCATGACCCGGCTTGGTCTTAGGTAGTTTTCTGACTCACATGCAATCTTTATTATTTTGCTAAATAGTGGGAGGGCTTTCCAGGGGTTTCTTGCTGTTGCTTCTGTATCTTTCTCTCCTCCTCAGTGTTTTGTTCTGTAATGTCTGTCTGCTTTGGTTTTACCAGACTCTAAGCTTCATCACTGTAACCAAGAGAGTCTGGTAGGTTCTAACTCAGTTTTTTCTTCCTGTGTCATGTCTTGGAATCTCTGTCAAGGCAGGAAGCTGAAACATTCATAAGGTTTGCTTTCCATTTTTTTTTTCTGTTTTTTAGGGATTGTCATCTTCTTTGCCTAATGTCCACTGTCTAAAACAATTGTTTAATGTATTTTGTGTGTTTTCTTTTTAGTTATTTTAGCTAAGAAGAAAAATCAATACCCATTGTTCTCTCTTGGCTGGAGGCAGACTACACTAGAGCTTCAGCACATGTCACACACTGGCTAAAATGCTTTTCTTCCCCCTTGGCTCAACTGCTTCCTTTTCAATCTTTATTCCACAGTGTAGCCATACATTCCTCAGGGGAATATTCTGTGGGCCTAATATATATCTTATTCTTAGCAATCTATTTTCTTACAGTATCTATGTGAATTTATAATTGTCACTTTTCTGGGGCTTTGCTTTTCAGCATATTTTAAGCTAAACAAGAGCAGAGGTTTTTTTTTTCTGTTTAATCTGCAGAGCTTAGTATAATGCCTTCCACATGGTAGGCAATCAATATATATTTGTTGAGTGTATAAGTGATTGTTAAAATTTGCAGCCCTTTATATCCCAAAAGTACTAATACATTTTATTTCTATCTCCTCCTTGAGACAGATTCAACTAGCCTATCAAAAATCTTGGATGCAGTTCATTCTGGTAAGAGAACAAGGGAACTTGCTTACAGCAAAATGGAACAAATGAAAAGAAGTGTACTAAAAAAACAACTGTCAGAAGCAAAAGAAATAAAATCACAGAGAACCAAAAAGTTAAATGGGAACAAGAGCTCTGCAGTGTGAGGTGTGATATCCTAGTTTTAAATAAATATTTCAACTATTTATACTAAAACTATATAGTATACTTTTTGTAATAGCTGACTTACCTTCTTAGGTTTAGCTGGAGAAAAAAATGTCTGTCTTGTAGAGCGTCAAATTCTTTTAAATAATACAAGTTCTTAAATGTGAATACTTCTGCTGATAATTAAATGCATATTTATTTAATTCACAATTTTAATGGCTCTATAGAAGGCCATTATTTGGAAATCCCATTACTTACTTAACAAATTAATTTTTTTGATTTTTAACTTTCTGTATTATAAGTGCTGCAAGGCATAACTGCATGTAAAACTTTTTCTACTTTTCTAATTATTGACTTGAAATAAATTCTTCAATATGAAAATATTTGGTTAAGTTATAGGAAGTTTTTAATAAGTTATTTGTTCGTTACTTCTAAATTGTTCCCAAGAAAATGTATATTCATTACAGTTCAACAAAGAGAGTGTGAAATGGCCATTCTTCTTTCCCCAAGAATCGATTTCTTTTAATTATACACTTTTAATCTTAATGTGCATGGAATATAAACAAAATGTAGAATAATTTATTAGTTTATTCAACATCTCTTGCTCTCCTACATAAAATTAATTCAGAGTTCTATGTTAAAAATGCATATTATTTTTATTCTTTAAGTATTATATTCTATCTTGTTCTAAAAGAGATTTAAAATTTGTTGATAAAATATATAATAATCAACAAGTTACATTTAAAGTATTACTCAAAAAAGAAACAAAAGGTATATGGGATAACAGATGTTAGACTCTTTAACCTAATGTGAGATTTTAATATTAAAATTATTTTTAGGGATACTTGCCATATTTTATAAGTATGAATATTTATGTCTAATAAATCTATAAGCTTGTTCATAAAAAGTAATCAGTTAACTTTAACCAGTCACTTTAATCAGTTAACTCTAAATAATCTGTCCTCATTGAGGAGTAATTTTGACTGTGAGATTTTTAAAAAATAATTTTCAACTTATACATTTACTGGATAGCTTCCAATATTCTTTTCCATAACAGTCGTTGCAGTTACTAGTAACAGAAACTTTCTAACTAGAAGATGTTCTTTTCTCACTATTTTTCAAGTATGTATGTCATTTGGAAGAGGTTGGAGTAATAAATAACTGAGAACTAGAAAGAAAAAAATTCAAGAATATAGGAATTTTATTGGAATAATAAACCAATATAGGAAGAAATAGATCTCAAAATGAATTCTATTCTCTAACAAAATGAATTTTAAGATAAGTATGTTTAATGGCAGATTGACTTTAAACCAAGAAGAAGAGAAGAGAAGAAATGCCGATATAGTAAATGAAAAAATTAGGGAAGAATTAGGAAGAATCGAAGAGCAGCATAGGAAAGAGTTAGAAGTAAAACAACAACTTGAAGAGGCTCTCAGAATACAAGATATGGAATTGAACAGTGTAAGAAGTAATTCGAATCAGGTAAATCAATGTCTGATAAAAATTTTATGTTTCTTACTTTATTTCATCAATATTACTTTTAATATCCCTTTGATTTAGTATGTATTATTCAGGTCTAAATCAAACAAAAATGTTATCTTAAAATTAACTATCACATTTGTAGCTACAGTTATTTATTATAAGTTATGACATCCAAGTAGTATCTTATTTCAGTACAAAGAGCTTTTGAAAACAATGATAATCCCTGCCATATAGTTAGTGATAATTTATTGGTAAGTAGTTTGTTCCTAGCAACATAGTTTAGTGTGTTTTTCCTAGTTAACATTTACTACTGATGCAAACATTATCAAGAGGAAGCAAAAGTTATTGCCATAGTAAATAAGCTCATGGTTTTCTGTGTAGGGCTCTCTAGATTTTATCTTCTTTCTTTTGTTTCGAAATAGAAGATTTCTTTTATATTTACATATTTACCCAAACTGAGATTTGGTGAAGTCCTGGATGTAGACTCAGAAGACTGGGAGAAAATCCTACAACTTGTTTATATTTTTAATCTTTTCCTTTCAGAATTGTGATAACTAAAAGTGCTTGTTACAGTGTCTCAACTTATCAAACATTTATAAATATAATTCTTAAAATTAACTGTATTTTTTAAAAAGATAGAATATCTAGAGAATATTCTCAGGAAAAAGGGACTGAAAGAGCTTTGGGAAATTTTATCTGTCTAAATATATGCAGCACTAAGATTCTTAGTATATGTTAGACATCAGAGTGTAAACCCAATTTTCGTATGTAGTCAAATTGTTTAATCTTTTATTTTATGCTTTTGAGCTTGTTGTAATTCAGGGAAAGTTTCTTTTTCAATTCCAAGGTTCTTAAAAACTCTCTAGTCATTTCTTTTGTACTTTCATGAATTCATTGTCTTCAAATAAATGTTTGAACTTTGGGGAATTTATGCTCTATAGAATTTGAAGTTTTGATTCAATGGTTCTTCAACTGATACCTACTTATAAAAACCCTTTCATTGTATAAATGTACAAGTTATTCTTTAGTTTCAGAGGAACCATGATATGCCATTTTATTGAGTGCTAGCTAAAAGTTTATTTTGTTTTATTTAGGTTTCTCACCCTCATAAAAATGAAAATGATCTCTTACATGAAAATTCCATGTTGAAAAAGGAAATTGCCATGCTAAAACTGGAAATAGCCACACTGAAACACCAATACCAGGAAAAGGAAAATAAATACTTTGAGGACATTAAGATTTTAAAAGAAAAGAATGCTGAACTTCAGATGACCCTAAAACTGAAAGAGGAAACATTAACTAAAAGGGCATCTCAATATAGTGGGCAGCTTAAAGTTCTGATAGCTGAGAACACAATGCTCACTTCTAAATTGAAGGAAAAACAAGACGAAGAAATACTAGACACAGAAATTGAATCATACCATCCTAGACTGGCTTCTGCTGTACAAGACCGTGATCAAATTGTGACATCAAGAAAAAGCCAAGAACTTACTTTCCACATTGCAGGAGATGCTTGTTTGCAAGGAAAAATGAATGTTGATGTGAATAATACAATATGTAACAATGAGGTGCTCCATCAACCACTTTCTGAAACTCAGAGGAAATCCAAAAGCCTAAAAATTATCGATTATGCAGGAGATGCTCTAAGAGAAAATACATTGGTTTCAGAACATGCACAAAGAGACCAACGTGAAACAGTGTCAGATGAAGAAAGCTGAACACATGTATCAAAACGAGCAAGATGATGTGAACAAACACGCTGAACAGCAGGAGTCTCTAGAGCAGAAATTATTTCAACTACAAAGCAAAAATATGTGGCTTCGACAGCAATTAGTTCATGCACATAAGAAAGCTGATAAAAAAAGCAAGATAACAATTAATATTCAGTTTCTTGAGAGGAAAATGCAACATCATCTCCTAAAAGAGAAAAATGAGGAGGTATTTAATTACGTTAACCATTTAAAAGACCGTATATATCAATATGAAAAAGAGAAAGCAGAAAGAGAAGTAAGTATCAAAAAATATAAATACTTGTCAAACTTCCTGAAAGAAAATTTAAAGTCATATTTGGCCTTGGCTAAATGCTGAATCTAGTTGAATATATATATAAATAGATGATAAATGCACTTACTATATCAGCTTAGAAACATGCCTCATTTCCACCAAATGAAAGTTAAAGCCGAAAGACGTTTTACTTTGAGTAAAGACATTGTGTCACTGATGAAATTTTAAGAGTTTAAGATTTGTAATAGATTAACATTAATGACATTGGCTTTTACTGTTAAAATAAAGGTTTTAATATCTCTTTGTGGCCACATTTTATGACCACAATGAAGCAGATGAATGGGAATGCCCGTATCAGCAGTTTGTATTTTGAAATTAAGATTCAATTTAGCAATTTACTTTGGCAGTTAATTCTAAATTTTCCAGAGGAACCGAAGTGTATTTGAAGTATGTTTTGAAGTGTACATTTCTGCGTCTTGTAATAATACTTTTTTCAGTAGCTTTTTATGTATTTTAGTTGATAGAATTTTATTTTCTTTTTTTTTTTTTTTTTTTTTTTTTTTTAATTATACTTTAGGGTTTTAGGGTACATGTGCACAATGTGCAGGTTTGTTACATATGTATCCATGTGCCATGTTGATTTCCTGCACCCATTAATTCGTCATTTAGCATTAGGTGTATCTCCTAATGCTGTCCCTCCCCCCTCCCCCCACCCCACAACAGTCCCCGGAGCGTGATGTTCCCCTTCCTGTGTCCATGAATTCTCATTGTTCAATTCCCACCTATGAGTGAGAACATGCGGTGTTTGGTTTTTTGTCCTTGGGATAGTTTACTGAGAATGATGTTTTCCAGTTTCATCCATGTCCCTACAAAGGACACGAACTCATCATTTTTTATGGCTGCATAGTATTCCATGGTGTATATGTGCCACATTTTCTTAATCCAGTCTATCGTTGTTGGACATTTGGGTTGGTTCCAACTCTTTGCTATTGTGAATAGTGCCGCAATAAACATACGTGTGCATGTGTCTTTATAGCAGCATGATTTATAGTCCTTTGGGTATATACCCAGTAATGGGATGGCTGGGTCAAATGGTATTTCTAGTTCGAGATCCCTGAGGAATCGCCACACTGACTTCCACAATGGTTGAACTAGTTTACAGTCCCACCAACAGTGTAAAAGTGTTCCTATTTCTCCACATCCTCTCCAGCACCTGTTGTTTCCTGATTTTTTAATGATGGCCATTCTAACTGGTGTGAGATGGTATCTCACTGTGGTTTTGATTTGCATTTCTCTGATGGCCAGTGATGATGAGCATTTCTTCATGTGTTTTTTGGCTGCATAAATGTCTTCTTTTGAGAAGTGTCTGTTCATGTCCTCTGCCCACTTTTTGATGGGGTTGTTTGTTTTTTTCTTGTAAATTTGTTTGAGTTCATTGTAGATTCTGGATATTAGCCCTTTGTCAGATGAGTAGGTTGCAAAAATTTTCTCCCATTGTGTAGGTTGCCTGTTCACTCTGATGATAGTTTCTTTTGCTGTGCAGAAGCTCTTTAGTTTAATGAGATCCCATTTGTCGATCTTGGCTTTTGTTGCCATTGCTTTTGGTGTTTTAGACATGAAGTCCTTGCCCACGCCTATGTCCTGAATGGTATTGCCTAGGTTTTCTTGTAGGATTTTAATGGTTTTAGGTCTAACATATAAGTCTTTAATCCATCTTGAATTAATTTTTGTATAAGGTGTAAGGAAGGGATCCAGTTGCAGCTTTCTACATATGGCTAGCCAGTTTTCCCAGCACCATTTATTAAATAGGGAATCCTTTCCCCATTTCTTGTTTTTGTCAGGTTTGTCAAAGATCAGATAGTTGTAGCTATGCGGCATCATTTCTGAGGGCTCTGTTCTGTTCCATTGATCTATGTCTCTGTTGTGGTACCAGTACCATGCTGTTTTGGTTACTGTAGCCTTGTAGTATAGTTTAAAGTCAGGTAGCGTGATGCCTCCAGCTTTGTTCTTTTGGCTTAGGATTGACTTGGCGATGCGGGCTCTTTTTTGGTTCCATATGAACTTTAAAGTAGTTTTTTCCAATTCTGTGAAGAAAGTCATTGGTAGCTTGATGGGGATGGCATTGAATCTATAAATTAGCTTGGGCAGTATGGCCATTTTCACGATATTGATTCTTCCAACCCATGAGCATGGAATGTTCTTCCATTTGTTTGTATCCTCTTTTATTTCATTGAGCAGTGGTTTGTAGTTCTCCTTGAAGAGGTCCTTCACATCCCTGGTAAGTTGGATTCCTAGGTATTTTATTCTCTTTGAAGCAATTGTGAATGGGAGTTCACTCATGATTTGAATTTTATTTTCATTTATGTCAGCTTGACTTAAATCTGAACATATTTGAATCTCAAATTATGTATTGTTATAACCTCTCAATTTTTTAAAGGCATCTGCGTTTTATTAAATAATACCTTAGGACAAATGTAGTGAATTTTAGCAATATCAAATTTGATTTAATCACGCCACTGGTATTTGTAATTTATTTTGAGTATTGTTACAAATAATTTGCTCATAATTTCTATTTCAAGGCTCAAAGATTATCATGTCCCAGAGAAAGATCATTGTAGCTCTCTGTGATTTATTAGCTTTGCATTGGGTCCCCATTTTACAATTCATGAGGGGTGGCAGGGTTCATGTATAGTACAAAAGAAGTGAGTAGAGAAGAGAAACACAGCAGCTGAGGTCAGGCGGGATGAGGAGACCAGGTTACCTAGGGCATCTAAAGCCTTTGAAATAAAAATACTTTTATTCTGAGATAGAAATCTATTGGAAAAATTTCAGCAGGTGATTGAATATGTGAGGAACTTTGATGTTGATTTGTGCTTCTAATACAGAAGAAGGAAAGCATTCCACTATGTAGAATTTACCACCACTAGTCCTTCCCACATTTTTTTTTGAGACTTCAGTAGGCTGTGAAGCATTACAGATTAATTAGGGGACAAATGACTAGTAGGATGAATCTGGTGTCTAGTAAGAGAGTACCAGTTTGGCAGGAAGATAACATCTTCTTGTCTCCTTAAGTGGATTCAGTAATAAGTAGCAATGTGTACAAATGAAGAAAATAAGCTGAATCAATACATTTGGGGATATTTTTGAAACTAAATACTGTTAATTTGATAAGGTGATTTACAAAATCAATAATAAACATGTCTTGTCAGGTCATTGTGAGAAAACTTCAAAAAAACTTGGCTGATCTCAATAAACAGTGTGTGTCTGAGGCTTCACTAGAGGTTACATCACATTATCACATTAATCTCAAAGATGAGATACAGGATTTAATGAAGAAATGATCTCAAATCAAAAGTCAAGTATGTATTAAATGTAACATGCCAACAGTGAATCTATAGCTGGTTAAATAATATAAATTGTTTTATGATACTAATTTTCATGGGAAGACTTCTTTTATATGTCATTATAATTAGTTTTATTACAATTTTATTATCTTTATAATGTGCTTTTTTTTAATTTTATTATTATACTTTAGGTTTTAGGGTACATGTGCACGATGCGCAGGTTTGTTACATATGTATCCATGTGCCGTGTTGGTTTGCTGCACACATTAACTCATCATTTAGCATCAGGTATATCTCCTAATGCTGTCCCTCCCCGCTCTCCCCACCCCACAACAGTCCCCGGAATGTGATGTTCCCCTTCCTGTGTCCATGAGTTCTCATTGTTCAATTCCCACCTATGAGTGAGAACATGCAGTGTTTGGTTTTCTGTCCTTGCGATAGTTTACTGAGAATGATGTTTTCCAGTTTCATCCATGTCCCTACAAAGGACATGAACTCATCATTTTTTATGGCTGCATAGTATCCCATGGTGTATATGTGCCACATTTTCTTAATCCAGTCTATCGTTGTTGGACATTTGGGTTGGTTCCAAGTCTTTGCTGTTGTGAATAGTGCCACAGTAAACATACGTGTGCATGTGTCTTTATAGCAGCATGATTTATAGTCCTTTGGGTATATACCCAGTAATGGGATGGCTGGGTCAAATGGTATTTCTAGTTCTAGATCCCTGAGGAATCGCCACACTGACTTCCACAATGGTTGAACTAGTTTACAGTCCCACCAACAGTGTAAAAGTATTCCTATTTCTCCACATCCTCTCCAGCATCTGTTGTTTCCTGACTTTTTAATGATGGCCATTCTAACTGGTGTGAGATCGTATCTCATTGTGGTTTTGATTTGCATTTCTCTGATGATGAGCATTTTTTCATGTGTTTTTTGGCTGCATAAATGTCTTCTTTTGAAAAGTGTCTGTTCATGTCCTTCGCCCACTTTTTGATGGAGTTGTTTGTTTGTTTTTTTCTTGTAAATTTGTTTGAGTTCATTGTAGATTCTGGATATTAGCCGTTTGTCAGATGAGTAGGTTGCAAAAATTTTCTCCCATTCTGTAGGTTGCCTGTTCACTCTGATGGTAGTTTCTTTTGCTGTGCAGAAGCTCTTTAGTTTAATTAGATCCCATTTGTCAATTTTGGCTTTTGTTGCCATTGCTTTTGGTGTTTTAGACATGAAGTCCTTGCCCACACCTATGTCCTGAATGGTATTGCCTAGGTTTTCTTCTAGGGTTTTTATGGTTTTAGGTCTAACATGTAAGTCTTTAATCCATCTTGAATTAATTTTTGTATAAGGTGTAAGGAAGAGATCCAGTTTCAGCTTTCTACATATGGCTAGCCAGTTTTCCCAGCACCATTTATTAAATAGGGAATCCTTTTCCCATTGCTTGTTTTTGTCAGGTTTGTCAAAGATCAGATATTTGTAGATATGCGGCATTATTTCAGAGAGCTCTGTTCTGTTCCATTGATCTATGTCTCTGTTGTGGTACCAGTACTATGCTGTTTTGGTTACTGTAGCCTTGTAGTATAGTTTGAAGTCAGGTAGCGTGATGCCTCCAGCTTTGTTCTTTTGACTTAGGATTGACTTGGCGATGTGGGCTGTTTTTTGGTTCCATTATTTTTTAAACTGTGGCTGTCATTCTGTAATATTTTTCTTATAATTACATATTTTTTATCATAATATTTACCCTTAAGAAGATTAAGAATCATACATTGTTTAGCCCACAAGTTGGGAGACTATTCTTCAGAAAAACAGTATTTTTCAGTGATTTATGTTGCCATGGCGAGGCAAGCCATATTTAATCAGAGAAGAATGTATAATGGAATATTCCAGAAAATTATCTTATTTCTTAGCTCCACTTTTGTGAGTGGATGCCAAGGACATTACACTATTCTCCAAAGTGCAAATGTTTAGGTTAATATACACAGTATTTGAATAACTAGGCAATTCTTTTATTTTTTGTTTTTAATTATATTGTATAAACATAAATATTTAGATCATGTATAGTATGTACATTCAAAATAGAAAATAAAGGAAATTATCTTGATACTGCCATTGGATGTTTAAAAAGGAACTTTATTGGGATAAAATTCACAAACCATATAGTTCACACATTTAAATTGTACAACTCAATGTCTCTTAATATATTCACAAAGTTGTATAACCATCACCACAATCATTTTCAGAACATTTTCATCACCCTAAAGAGAAACTTCACATCCCTTAGTCATCACCACCATCCACGTCTCTGTTTCTTCACCTTCCCCAGTCCTAGGCAACAATCATCTAATTTTTGTTTTTATAGATTTGCCTGTTCTGAACATTTCATAGAAATGGAGTCATACAATTTGTGGTGTTTAATGAGTGGCTTCTCTTACTTAGCATAGTGTTTTTAAGTTTCATCTATTTTGTAGTACATATCAGTACTTCATTTCTATTTATTATCAAATAATATTCTATTGCATGGCTACAGCAGCTATTCATTCATCAGTTGATAGATCTTTAGGTTGCTTCTACTTGTGGCCATTATGAATAATGCTGCTATAAGCATTCACTTACAAGTTATTGTGTGGGCCTATGTTTTTATTTCTCTGCCACTGGATTTTATATTTAGTTAACTGGGCCGACTTCTTTATCTCTCTGCCTTCCTCATGCTGTTCCTCCATTTTCAGTTTTTGTTCATCTATCCTCATTCATTCAGACTTGGTGGACACATTTTCCAGTTTCATAAAGCTTCTCTGACTGTTCAGACTCTCATTGACCTTATGCTTCAGGATGTGCTTTCTAGTTGGTGCAGAAAAATTTAACTTTCAATTGTACATTGCTGTATTTTTTCATGAGACATAATCATGTCTTATTATAAATTTGCCTAAGCAGGGGATAATATCTGACATACATGCTACCTGTTATTGTATAAATTGAAAATATTCTATCTTACCAGATGTTACGACATGATTAAATATACTGATAATTTATTTTTTCAGACATTGACATAATAAAGTTTTATTTGAAATATATTTTAATCAATAAATATAAAACAGAAACCACTCTAGTAGAGGACAATTGTTCTAGTCAATACTCATATTTTTTCTGACTATTGAGAAAAATTATGTCTGCATTTTAAAAGTTTCAGATTTTGAAGCTTCAGATTTTAGAATAGGGATTTTCAACCCACAGTACTGGGTCTCCTCAGTTTACAGTGGCATTACATCTTGATAAACCCATTATAAGTTGAGAATATTGAGAATGAGAAACATAGAAAACACATACACTTCATCTAAAGGAAAATGGTTAATAGAAAAAGAAAAAGAAAAAAAAACTATAAAAGAATGCTTACAGAGAATGAGCGTAGTTACCTTATCCTGAAGTTAGGTGAGAATCAGAAATGTTATGGGGAACAAATGAGAGCTTTCAAAAAATTATCTTAGTTAGATCTGAATGAACAAACCTGGAATATTGTGAACTATTGATGACAATGCTTTGAGGGCATCTTTGGAAACCAAAATGTAAATATAACTATTTATTTTTTCACTTATTGTTAGCATTTAGTATTATATGCATAAAAACTTTTTTACCAAATAAATTTTGGAAGTTTAAATTCCACAAATGATACTAATGAAAATATAAATTATTTTGCGTTGTTTTTAAAAAAGTTATGTTTCAATCTGTCATTATTGGAATAAAGTGTATAAACTGCATGTTATAAAATGGCTTACACATATATAACTCATGAACTCAAGAGAAATAACATTTTTAGGAAAGAAGAGTATCTCTAGATTTTTAATAATAATTAAATTTCTTTAAAAGACTGAAGATAGAAAAGAGAAATTAAACGTATGTATTGACTAAATGCAGTCTTGGGAGGATAATTTGGATCAAGAAATAGAGAAAAAATGAATTAGGAAAAGAAATAACTGGGTAATATTTCAATATTTTAGAACTTTAAAAATATTTATTAACTATAATTTCAATATATTTATTAAAACTGAGATACAAGTTTGACCTATATCTGCATTTTGATAATTAAACAAATTATTCTATTTTAATGTTTTTTCAGTCACAGCACAAACCGAAACTTTTTTTGAATACCTAAATATCACACTTATTCTTTAATGATTTTGAAAACAATAATGACAATGCCTTTGGCATATAATGTCAACTGCTCTCTTCATTATCTACTTTGAATTTTTATTTCTGAAGATATTTTTGTTTGTATTTGGTAATCTTCCTTTTGGTAGTGTGCATATCTGCTGTTCTTTAATATCTAAAAATATGTCTTTGTTATTTTTAAACATCATCAAAAATTATCTTGATTAACTTTTAGTCTCTTTGTTTTTTTTAGTTTTAAAATATATTATGGATATTTACTTATTTTCTACTGGTATCTCCCATGCATATGTGAGCTACATATATATATCACTAAACTTCTGTTGTTTTTGATACACACACACACATATGTGTATATATACACATGTATTATATGTATATACATATGTATGTTATAATAAAAAATATGTATGACCTAAAAAAGAGTAAATGAGTAATTGTGTTTCTGCCACTCAGATTAAAAATAGAATTTTCCTCAGTGCCTTTGAAGCCCCCAACATGGCTGCTTTTCTGTTTGCTGAGAACTTTAATTTGTTCTCTGATTCCAGTTAATATTTTTCTCTCATTATCTTTCTCTGCATGGTTTTGGATGCCTTTCACTTTGTTAGCAATGTGCTAGCAAAGATCTTTAGATCTCTTCCTACAACAGTCGTTAAGTCTTCACATGATCTCTCTTTTCATTTCTTTTCTTCTAAAACTGCCTGTTTCATTTTCCCTCCTCAACTCAGACTGTTTTCTTTCTATTTTTCTGCTTTGAATAATCTTTGTAATAATTTGTGTGTGTGTGTTCTTTTCTTATACAGACTGTGGGCAAAAGTTATAAAAAATGTATTGTGTCTTTTGCAAACATTCATATATAAATATGCTTTTCCCCTTTGATGCTGATCTCTGAGTGAAAATTCATATTTAATAATAGACTAGTGTTTTATATTAACATATTAGGTTGATGCAAAAGTAATCATGGCTCGAAAACCGTGATTACTTCTCCCCCAACCAAATACTAAAATAAATATTAATAGTTTATTTATAAAAACTCTATATATGGTTATAATATCAATCCTTTATCTGTCATATATGCTGTAAAATTTTCTTCATATTACTTACATAAAGTTAAATTTTGTTAGAATGTTTTCAAACTATGTTACATTAAAACCAATGAGAGAGGGTCATAATTTATTGATTTGTTTCTTTGTAGGTTAGAACATGTTTGTTTAAGAAATTATTAAATATTAGTCTGAAACGTTTTGACTTAGTCATTGTATACATTCCTGCAGATATAAGAAGGTTTTAGAAATTACAGAAAAGAAGTTAAAGGAATGTTAAAATGGAAAGCTTAATTTCCATGGAATTTTAAAACCAGTCTACTTGAAATGGATATTCAGATGAATAAGCTAACAGATGAAGTACTTTTTAACTAGTTTGGGGACCAAAAGAAGTACCCACATACTTTGGGGAAGTAAAAATCTGTCAGTGCTTTGAACAGTGAAAGATATTTTTTTTTTAATTTTATGGACTTGATTCTAATGGAAAGAATACATTTTTAATGAATTCTTTTTCTATAAGGCAGGCATACTGCTCATTCTATGTCTTGAACACTGGCCAATGATATAAAAGCAAGCAGTACACCATCCTATGATGACTTCAAGTCACTAGTATCAAATTGATTTTCTTGCTAACAATTTTAGTGAGATATAATTAACATGCCATGCAATTCACTCTTTGCAGTGGCTTTTAGTATTTTCACAGAATTATACAATCGTCACCACAATCTATTCTAGAATATTTTTATCAGTCTAAAAAGAAATTCTGCATTCTTTGTCACCTGCTAGTTTCCCATTCCTTGCTCAGTTCTAGGGAACCACCGATCTACTTTGTTTGTATATATTTGTCTGTTCTGGAAGCTTTATCTTGTTCAAATCACAGTACGTGGCCTTTTGTGACTGGATTCTTTCACTTAGCATAACATTTTCTTTTTATATATATATATATATATATTTATATATATATATATATATTTATATATATATATGCGTGCACAACATGCAGGTTTGTTACATGTGTATACATGTGCTCTGTTGGTGTGCTGCACCCATTAACTCGTCATTTACATTAGGTTTATCTCCTAATGCTGTCCCTCTCCCCTCCCCCCACCCCACAACAGGCCCAGGTGTGTGATGTTCCCCTTCCTGTGTCCAAGTGTTCTCATTGTTCAATTCCCACCTATGAGTGAGAACATGCAGTGTTTGGTTTTTGTCCTTGGGATAGTTTGCTGAGAATGATGGTTTCCAGCTTCATCCATGGCAAACTGGATAAAGAGTGAAGACCCATCAGTGTGCTGTATTCAGGAAACCCATCTCATGTGCAGATGCTATAGCATAACATTTTCAAGGTCCTCTGTTGTAGCAAGTATCAGCACTTAGTTTCTTCTTTTTGCTGAGTATATTTCATTGTATAGATACATCAAACATTTTATTTACTCACTCATCAGTTGATAGATCTTTAGGTTGTTTCCATTTTGGGCTAATATTAATAGTGCTGCTATGAACTTTCAGGTATAAGTTTTTGTGTTTGCCTATGTTTTCACGTCTCTTGGGTGTATACTTATGAGTGGAATTGCTGAGTCATATGGTAGTCTATGTTTAACTTTTGGAGGAAATGCCAGTACATTTTCCAAAGCAGCTATACCATTTTTCATTAGCAGTATGAGAGTTCTAATTTCTCCACATTTTTACCAGGAAAGACTCCATCCTAGTGGTGGGAAGTGGCACCCCTCTGTGGTTTTGATTTGCATTCCCTAATGACTAATAATTTTAAGGATGTTTTAATTAAAACATGTGCATCTTAGCCATGTGTATATTTTCTTTGGAGAAATGTCTCTTTCCATCCTTTGCCCATTTTCTAATTGGGCCATCTTTTTCTTTCTGAATGGTAAGTGTTCTTTATATATCCTAAATATAAGTTTTCTATCAGAAATACAGTTTTCAAATATTTTCTCCTACTCAGTGCTTGCCTTTTTACTTTACTATTAGTATGTTTTCAAGCATAGCAGTTTTAAATTCTAATGTTAATCCATATTTTGAGTTGTTATATCTAAGAAGCCACTGCCAAATGTAGTCACAAAGATTTATTCCTTTCTTTTCTTTGAAGAAACTTATAGTTTTAGCTCTTAAATTTAGCTATTTTATTTTGAGATAATTTTTAAATACAGTATTTGGTGGGACTCCAACTTTATTCTTTTGCATATGGATATCCATTTGTCCCAGAACCATTGGTTGAAAATACTATTCTTTTCCCATGTAGTCATTTTGTTATCCTTGCTGAAAATCAATTGACCATAGATGTGCACTTCTGTTTTTGGATTCTAAATTCTAAAACATTGATCTCTCTATTCTTATGCCAGTACCAAATCAACTTAGAACTCTTTTTCAGTCATGTTGCATATTACCAGTTGTATATTATCATACATGATAAAAGTTCAGTATAGAGAAACAACTTTACTTTTTGTTTCTTAAAAGAGCCCATGGCCAGCTTATGCATTGCTGACTCCATGACTTGATGGGAAGTCAAGCTTACAAAGACAAGAGTCCATTCCTTTGTTTCTCTATTCAAACCTTTAGTCTCTCATTGAGTGACTCTCTCTAGAGTCCCATTTCTAACAAATCTTGGTCACATCATCTGACAGTCTACTATTTCATGCATTAGGTTTTATTAACTTATTGTAATTTGTACAGTCATCTGTAGATGTTATCCATCCTGGGAAGAGAAGAGTCAGTCCAGACTGTAAGCTTTTCTTATTGGAAATGGAGCTAATTCATCATCTCGCAGTTCACAGGTAGATCCTCTTTTGACCTGGCACCTGATTCTTATGTATAACACCTGGGATGATCTTTTCTTGGTACAGTTCCTGCATTCCCAGAAATCACAATTCTCTGTAATACCTCCCTCTGCTTAAATAGATCGAGATGCACAGCTATATTTTATAGCTTCATACATGTTTTTTGGAATAAATATTTTATCCTATTCAAAGAAAAAGTTTCAGAAGTGCAGCACTAAAAATTCAGGTTATGTTTAGGCAATTTATAAGAGACAAATAATAGTGAAATTAGTTGTTTGAATTTCAAAATATCAAAGCTAATTTTTTTGTATGATATGTAGAAGCATTGTGGTACAACAGAAAGATTAAATGGTCTTAACTTCTTTTTTTTTTTTTTTTTTTTGAGACGGAGTCTCACTCTGTCACCCAGGCTGGAGTGCAGTGGCGCGATCTCGGCTCACTGCAAGCTCCGCCTCCCAGGTTCACGCCATTCTCCTGCCTCAGCCTCTCCGAGTAGCTGGGACTACAGGCGCCCGCCACCACGCCCGGCTAATTTTTTGTATTTTTAGTAGAGATGGAGTTTCACCGTGGTCTCGATCTCCTGACCTCGTGATCCGCCCGCCTCGGCCTCCCAAAGTGCTAGGATTACAAGCGTGAGCCACTGCGCCTGGCCAACTTCTTCATATAGACAAACTTGAAGTACAGTGAAGGAGAGATTATATTTAATTTATTAACATTCAAAACCCACTACATTTATTTTACTTCTGAGATGATTAAAAATGATTCTATAATGTTCTGTTTATTTTCTCATTGAGGAAAGGAAAATGAATAGTGAATGCCAGATTGATTAATAAATACTCAATCCTGCTTAGCTTTAAGATTTTACTTCCATGAAATCAGATAACATCTGATTTTGATTGTTAAACCAAATATTTTTAATTTTCCAGCTGTTGCACTTCAAAACTTGCCTCTTTGCTTCCCTGTCTTACTGATTTCCTAACTTGAGGGGAAATCCTAAAGAAGCACACTTGCCTAGTAATAAGAATTTTTAATTAAAAGGAATTTTAGGAAATCTTTCTCCTCAGTAGCTCTTATGTCTGTCTGTCTTCTACTTTTCTACTGCTTCTCATTAGCATTGTTTGTCATGAATAAATTAATATCAACCTCTATTAGATTGTACTTTAAAGGTGACTAATTTCTACTGTGTAAGTTTTCTATTGTCATTTTTTAAATCAAATTTTCTTTTGATTGTTTCGTAACAATTGCGGACAATTTCGTGGGTTAAAACCACAACATTTGTTTTATTAATAAATCTGCCACTGGGGAAAAGCTCGGCCAGGACAGCTTGTCACTGTTCCTCTTAACTTTCCTGGGGACAGCTCAAAGACTGGGAAACTACAATAATCTGAAGGTTTGCTCAGCTATGTGTCTTGTTGTTAATGCTGACCATTGCCTAGAATGTTGGCTGTGGCAGGCAGCCAGATCACCTACATTGGAGCTTCTAGGCATTCATAAATGGAACTTGCTTTGAATAAATGGAATATGGTAAGAGTTATACCATGAGATTTGCAACATTAGTTTAGAAAAGGCTCTCTATCTCAAACTGCTTGCCCTTGGTACCCCCTTCTCCTGTTTGGAGTGAGGATGGTCAGGCCACATTCTATTCATTAGCAATAAGTCACTAAGTTTGGCCCATGTTATTATTTTTTTAATGAGATGAATTGTTTTATATTTTTAGTTGACATGTACATACATGTTTATGGGATATAGAGTAACAGTGATATCTCCTCTATATATGTATGCAATGTGTAATGCTCAAATCAAGATAACTAGTATATTCAACACCTCAAACATTTATTATTTATTTCTGTTGGGAACATTTCTGATCCTCTCTTCTAGGTTTTGGAAGCATGTCATAAATTATAGTTAACTGTATTCACTCTACAATGCCACAGAACACCAGAACTCATCCTCCTATCTAGTTATTAGCTATTATCAATTTAGTAAACATTACTGATAAGTATTTCAAGCTTCAGCTTCTTTTTCACATATTTAAAATTGCTTTCTGAATCACTGACTTAAAAGGAAACAAATATACAATAATTATAAAATTACCTTAAAATATACCCTTTTGATTTGTTTTCTTTTTAATTTTAATTTTTTGGGTACACAGTAGGGTGTGTATATATATGTATGTATGGGTTACATGAGATATTTTAATACAGGCATCAGATGCATAATAATCACATTAGGGTAAATGGGGTATTCGTCACCTCAAGCTTTTATCCAATGTGTTACAAACAAATTAATTATACTCTTTGAGTTATTTTTAAATGTACAATTAAATTGTTTGTTACAGGACTTTTAATTTGTTTAGACACAAGCAGAAACTCAAGAAAACCTATAGCACTTAAGAGAGCATGACATTGTTTCAATAAATAAGATGGAGCTGATAGTTAAAGATCTGGAATCTGAACTCTCCAAAATGAAAACTGTAGAAGACTTTAATAAAACAGAATTAGAACAATATAAACACCTCTATTTAGAGGAATTAAAATTTAGGGATTTGTTGTCAAATGAACTAAACAAGTCAGTCAGAATATAATTATAAAAAGTAAATTAAGCTCATTAATTTGCCTTAAAAGTTTAATTTTTAGTGAGACAGGTTCACAACATCAGTGGGAAGTGGAAGTTAACTAGATACTATAATTATGGAAACATGATGTTAGTAAATGAACTGACCTTCAAAGAATTTGTCCAGGAGAGTTTATGTCTCTTCCCCATTTGTTGGTTTAAGATGGCTTTTTTTCCCCTTCAGATTCACATCTAGTCAACTTGATCTGTTAGCCTTTCAGCTAAGTATTTTTGAAGCATTTAATTTGACTGTAGTATTGTCATTAAATGGCTTTTCAGCATGTCCCCAAATAGAAATACTAATAAGTTTAACTATTGTTTAGAGGATTAAAATTGAGACCAAAATGGTCAAGTACAATTACTACTACATTTCACTTTCTGACACTTGGTAAGTTAACTTTCTTTGATAGTGATCTTGGGTATTATCATTAGACAGCACCCTGAGAAAACACCCTGTATAGTTTTTTCATTCTTTATAAAAGCATCCTTGTGAAATGGGGAATTAATAATACAGAGATTAAGGGTTGTACAATACACAAAATGGTTAAAAATAACACCTTGGTTAGCCTGAAGGTGTGTGTGGAAGACAGAAGGCACAGGCCCCACCTCCAATGCCTTGGTCACAATGTTAGTAGCTAATTGTCTTTGAAGCTGTTTTAGTTCTTTCTGATCTCCCACTCAGCTGTCTTTGTCTCCCCTAGGAGTTGTTTGTCTGAATTACTTCTCAGTGTCAAATGCGTAACTGATCCCAAATAATGAGTGAAAATGTACAAGAAATGTTAAATCAAATGCCTGAAAATATCTTTGAGGGATAATTTTTAAAAATCTTTAAACTGGTTTAATAAACACATATTTATAGCTTTCTTAGTTTTAGTTTTTTAATTGTACATATTTAAGAAATACAACATGATGTTTTGATATATTTCTACATAGTGAAATAGTCATGGCGGCAAAAAAAAAAAAAAAACTTTTTGTTAGAAATCCTCCTAAAACTATATGTACTTTTTAAGAACAATTTAAAACCTATAATTGTATACACTAGGCATGCTCTCACACATCTTCATTGTTAAAACATGGTTTAATGGGAAATGTTATTTATTTTATAGAAGGGTTTTCTTTTTAAATACAAGTCTTTTTCTAATTATGTAGGAAAAAATAAAATACTAAGCATTTTCCTTTTGCAATCTTCACAGAACTCATGAGAGACAAGCAGAGACCAGTAAGAAACTTCTTTTGGAGAAACAACAGACCAGATCTTTTTTTTTTTTTTTTAATTATACTTTAGGTTTTAGGGTACATGTGCACAATGTGCAGGTTTGTTACATATGTATCCATGTGCCATGTTGTTTTGCTGCACCCATTAACTCGTCATTTAGCATTAGGTATATCTCCTAATGCTGTCCCTCCCCCCTCCCCCCACCCCACAACAGTCCCCGGAGTGTGATGTTCCCCTTCCTGTGTCCATGAGTTCTCATTGTTCAATTCCCACCTATGAGTGAGAACATGCGGTGTTTGGTCTTCTGTCCTTGCGATAGTTTACTGAGAATGATGTTTTCCAGTTTCATCCATGTCCCTACAAAGGACATGAACTCATCATTTTTATGGCTGCATAGTATTCCATGGTGTATATGTGCCACATTTTCTTAATCCAGTCTATCATTGTTGGACATTTGGGTTGGTTCCAAGTCTTTGCTATTGTGAATAGTGCCGCAATAAACATATGTGCGCATGTGTCTTTATAGCAGCATGATTTATAGTCCTTTGGGTATATACCCAATAATGGGATGGCTGGGTCAAATGGTATTTCTAGTTCTAGATCCCTGAGGAATCGCCACACTGACTTCCACAATGGTTGAACTAGTTTACAGTCCCACCAGCAGTGTAAAAGTGTTCCTATTTCTCCACATCCTCAGAATGGACATCATTAAAAAGTCAGACCAGATCTTTATTCACAACTCACGCTAGGAGGCCAGTCCTAGCGTCACCTTATGTTGAAAATCTTACCAATAGTTTGTGTCAACAGAATACTTACTTTAGAAGAAAAATTCATGATTTCTTCCTGAAGCCTACAGACATAAAATAACAGTGTGAAGAATTACTTGTTCACGGTTAGTTATATTATCTTTCTTCCTTTGGTTTTCAGATTTCTGATGCAATTCTTGTTTTTAAGTAGGTGAAATACTGAGTTAATTGACTCATGTGTGTTAAATAATGGTCAACATTACCTGCGTTAACAAAGAAAGAAAACAGAAATTTTACAATTTTCTAAAAGTCCCTGGAGCTCTCATTTTCATGAAATACCCATTTGTTAACTTCATTCAATAAACTTAAAGTAACACATTTTGAATTGCTTTAAAAACTGCATTTAAGTTACATTTTAGAAAGTGAATATTATTTCCTAGTAACTAAATATATACTTTGAGATGTTTTGGCTTATTTTCTGATTGGTTTGAGTTTGGCTGTGGTTCATAACACTTCTAATGTTTTCCTGTACCATCTCAAGTTTTGCACCCTTAATCAGAAGTGAATGTTTGACATCCAAACACTTGATCACATGGAGATGTTCATTATTTAAAGTAATCTACAATAAATACATTTATGAAGTAAATAAACTTGGGACACTTAAATGATTCATTTTTGTTTTGTTTTAAAGCTAAAAGTCTTGGTTTTTTTTACACAAGACTGGATCTTTAATTGCCACTATACCTACATCACTTTTTCCCTCAGTTTTTGTAAAGTGTCTATTATTGCTGTGCAATTTTACAATAGCTTGAAAATAGCTAAATCAACTTTTTGAATTTTTAAAATGATGTTCACTTATGTCTATCACTTGAATTATCGATGACTAATATGGCAATGATATTGAGTCTTTTAATAGCAACTACAACTACACATAAGCCAATATCTTCTTTCTACCCAGAATTCCATAAAGCTGTACAGGGTTCCCATCTACCCTGATGATGCAACAGACATCATTCAATCCAACCAGGTGATTTTACTCATAGTAAGAATCAATTTCTGGAGATCCCAAAATGATGCCAGCAATGACAAGATGTATAAATTGAAGCATTGGTTCTATATATATATATATATATATATATATATATATGGAGACAGACAGAGAGAGATTGAGAAAGGGATTCCATTTTTTGACTGGGGGAAAAATTTGAAAACTATATGCAGTCATCCTAGCTACTTAGGAGGCTGAGTAGGCAAAAGAATCACTTGAGCCCAAGATTTCAAAGCTGTAGTGTATCATAATCACAGCTATGAATAGCCAATGCCCTCCAGCCTGGGCAACATAGCCCCTGTTAAAATAAATAAATAAATAAATAATTTAAAAACCCACAATTTTTTTGAACTAAAATAAATAGGTAGCAACTAGTTTTCACTGTGTATCACTGTCACTAAAATACCCATTTCAATCAATGCACATTGGCTTATAGTTTTGATAGTGATTTCATAATCTCTTTAATGCAGAGAAAAATAGTGTATGCTTATGTTAAATGAAATGTTTTTTCTTTACCTGGCTTCATATTCTAAAAAATTCTAGAGGAGCAAATCTAAGCTTTCCCAGACAGCATTGCTGCCAAATAAAGGGGAACAATTAAATGATTGTTTTAATACATAAATTAGATGATCCCAGCTAGCTGAGTTTTTAATTATTTTGATAGCTTAGTTTTATTTTTCTGAAAAAAGAGTGATATGGTCAGTGTCTAAGTACTTCAGGGTCATAAAACTGCACTTCTGGGTACAAAAAGAGGAAGAATGTTAAATACTACTGTGAAGTGTTAGTCATGATGCACATATGAAATTTTCTTATCTGTTTTTTTCCAGAATAATAAGCTCATGTATTATTTTACAAGATAATGAAAACATATATAAATACAAATGCAGTGTGCAAGCAAAGATTTTTGAGAAAATATTTTCTCTTAGTTTTTAGGGGGCAAAGTGCTATTTATTTTTAGTATTTCCAGATATGTTGAAAGACAGTTCATTTTAAACTTCATTAGTACTTCCTAGGAGTGCAGGGTTTCTTTGTGGGCAATTGGTTTGCCAAATCATGTTCGACTTAATAATTCTATGAAGATTCAGTGACATGTTTTCATAACTTCTTTAGAATGACCTGAAAAAGTTCTTATGTAATTGTTTACAGAATTCTTAGAGATACAGAAAGAAGGTGCCTACTAGAGTTGCTAAAATTTAATTATTTCTACTAGGAAAACATCTAATACTACTAGGAGAGATGGTACAGATTATCTAAAATAATACAAAAGGTGGGTTTTTGGAGGGAGCATTACAAACAAGAAGACATTTAGACATTTTTGGCTATAATTCTAGAAAGTAAAATGTTAAAATATCTAAATCTAACATAAAATATGTTAAAAAAAAAGCATTGATACTGAATTTATCTTCTTTATTTGCATGGTTGTAATATTTTGGAATATTGCTAATTTGAAGGTCTATCTTATACAGCTTTTTTAACTATAAAGAAGCTGATTATAATACATTATTTTTGTTGCATGTGATTGAAGTTGTGCTGGATGTCAAAGCCAGTGTTTCTATGTTGATGTCATTTGCCAGCTCTTGCACCTGTCACCAACACATGAAGTTTAGCCTTACCACTTAACACTATTATAGCTATCATAGATAACTATGTATACTTTTTTGAAACTTTTACTTTTTTTATTTAAATTCTGAGATGCTTTGTTCTATATATGAGAAGGAATTTTATAATTTTATTGGTTCTTTAAAAAATTAATTTATAAAATTCAAAAATTAAAATTAGCTTCAAAAATACATCAGTCATTGGATCCTTTTGCGCATAGAATGTTTTCGTAATAAATGAAATCGTAAAGATTTATGCCACATTAATGAAAGACAAGACTTAGCTGGTTTAAAGTTTTTTTTTTAGGTTTGAAAGTTGTATAGTACCTGTGTGTCTAAGACAATGCATGGCACCCAGTAGTCACTTGGTACATGTTTTTTAAATGTTTGAGATGGATATCTAAATGTCACTTGTTTGTAATGCTCCCTCCAAAAACCCACCTTTTGTATTATTTTACATAATCTGTGCCACCTCTCATAGTCTTATTAGATGTTTGAGATAGGAAGACTCATTTCTACATTGATTGGTTTTGGACTTCCAGTGCATTACTGACTCAAAAAGTTTCTAATAATTTATTTAAGTAACTTTTCTATTTCTCAAATGTTCATTCAATTTAGCAACTTCTTTTCTAAATGTAGTTGTATAGATATGTCCAAGCTAAAACCATATTCCTAAGACTGTAACTTTTTACATGGTGGAACATTGTGTCGCATGGTGGAATGTTGTGCCACATGGTGGAACTTTGTGTCACATGGTGGAACTTTGTGTCACATGGTGGAACATTGTGTCATATCAGAATGTTGAATTGCACATTTTCCACAGAATATTGAGTTGCAGTTTTTCCCAAACAAAATAGTCCTGTTTGCATCACCAAGGAAGTGCCTGTCTACTCTGAATTTTAACTGTAATCAAACTATAATAATAGTTATGGCAATCATTCATAAGGCAAATACAGAGTTTGATGAACTTATTACAACAGTTTTAGGCTCTATATAATTTCCCCTGTCTGATCAACGAGACAGAAAGTTAACAAGGATATCCAGGAATTGAACTCAGCTCTACATAAAGTTGACCTAACAGACATCTACAGAACTCTCCACCCCAAATCAACAGAATAAACATTTTTTTCAGCACCACACCACACCTATTCCAAAATTGACCACATAGTTGGAAGTAAAGCGCTCCTCAGCAAATGTAAAAGAACAGAAATTATAACAAACTGTCTCTCAGACCACAGTGCAATCAAACTAGAGCTCAGGATTAAGAAACTCACTCAAAACCGCTCAACTACATGGAAACTGAACAACCTGCTCCTGAATGACTACTGGGTACATAATGAAATGAAGGCAGAAATAAAGATGTTCTTTGAAACCAATGAGAACAAAGACACAACATACCAGAATCTCTGGGACACATTCAAAGCAGTGTGTAGAGGGAAATTTATAGCACTAAATGCCCACAAGAGAAAGCAGGAAAGATCCAAAATTGACACCCTAACATCACAATTAAAAGAACTAGAAAAGCAAGAGCAAACACATTCAAAAGCTAGCAGAAGGCTAGAAATAACTAAAATCAGAGCAGAACTGAAGGAAATAGAGACACAAAAAACCCTTCAAAAAATTAGTGAATCCAGGAGCTGGTTTTTTGAAAGATCAACAAAATTGATAGACCGCTAGCAAGACTAATAAAGAAGAAAAGAGAGAAGAATCAAATAGATGCAATAAAAAATGAAAAAGGGGATATCACCACCGATCCCACAGAAATACAATCTACCATCAGAGAATACTACAAACACCTCTATACAAATAAACTAGAAAATCTAGAAGAAATGGATAAATTCCTCGACAAATACACCCTCCCAAGTCTAAATCAGGAAGAAGTTGAATCTCTGAATAGACCAATAACAGGCTCTGAAATTGTGGCAATAATCAATAGCTTACCAACCAAAAAGAGTCCAGGACCTGATGGATTCACAGCCGAATTCTACCAGAGGTACAAGGAGGAACTGGTACCATTCCTTCTGAAACTATTCCAATCGATAGAAAAAGAGGGAATCCTCCCTAACACATTTTCTGAAGCCAGCATCATCCTGATACCAAAGCCTGGCAGAGACATAACCAAAAAAGAGAATTTCAGACCAATATCCTTGATGAACATTGATGCAAAAATCCTCAATAAAATACTGGCAAACCGAATCCAGCAGCACATCAAAAAGCTTCTCCACCATGATCAAGTGGGCTTCATCCCTAGGATGCAAGGCTGGTTCAACATACGCAAATCAATAAATGTAATCCAGCATATAAACAGAACCAAAGACAAAAACCACATGATTATCTCAATAGATGCAGAAAAGGCCTTTGACAAAATTCAACAACGCTTCATGCTAAAAACTCTCAATAAATTAGGTATTGATGGGACGTATCTCAAAATAATAAGAGCTATCTACGACAAACCCACAGCCAATATCATACTGAATGGGCAAAAACTGGAAGCATTCCCTCTGAAAACTGGCACAAGACAGGGATGCCTTCTCTCACAACTCCTATTCAACATAGTGCTGGAAGTTCTGGCCAGAGCAATCAGGCAGGAGAAGGAAATAAAGGGTATTCAATTAGGAAAAGAGGAAGTCAAATTGTCCCTGTTTGCAGATGACATGATTGTATATCTAGAAAACCCCATTGTCTCAGCTGAAAATCTCCTTAAGCTGATTAGCAACTTCAGCAAAGTCTCAGGATACAAAATCAATGTACAAAAATCACAAGCATTCTTGTACACCAATCACAGACAAACAGAGAGCCAAATCATGAGTGAACTCCCATTCACAATTGCTTCAAAGAGAATTAAATACCTAGGAATCCAACTTACAAGGGATGTGAAGGACCTCTTCAAGGAGAACTACAAACCACTGCTCAATGAAATAAAAGAGGATACAAACAAATGGAAGAACATTCCATGCTCATGGGTTGGAAGAATCAATATCGTGAAAATGGCCATACTGCCCAAGGTAATTTATAGATTCAATGCCATCCCCATCAAGCTACCAATGACTTTCTTCAAAGAATTGGAAAAAACTACTTTAAAGTTCATATGGAACCAAAAAAGAGCCCACATCGCCAAGTCAATCCTAAGCCAAAAGAACAAAGCTGGAGGCATCACACTACCTGACTTTAAACTATACTACAAGGCTACAGTAACCCAAACAGCATGGTACTGGTACCACAACAGAGACATAGATCAATGGAACAGAACAGAGCCCTCAGAAATGATGCCGCATATCTACAACTATCTGATCTTTGACAAACCTGACAAAAGCAAGAAATGGGGAAGGGATTCCCTGTTTAATAAATGGTGCTGGGAAAACTGGCTAGCCATATGTAGAAAGCTGCAACTGGATCCCTTCCTTACACCTTATACAAAAATTAATTCAAGATGGATTAAAGACTTAAATGTTAGACCTAAAATCATTAAAATCCTACAAGAAAACCTAGGCAATACCATTCAGGACATAGGCGTGGGCAAGGACTTCATGTCTAAAACACCAAAAGCAATGGCAACAAAAGCCAAAATTGACAAATGGGATCTAATTAAACTAAAGAGCTTCTGCACAGCAAAAGAAACTACCATCAGAGTGAACAGGCAACCTGCAGAATGGGAGAAAATTTTTGCAGCCTACTCATCTGACAAAGGGCTAATATCCAGAATCTACAATGAACTCAAACAAATTTACAAGAAAAAAACAAACAACCCCATCAAAAAGTGGGCAAAGGACATGAACAGACACTTCTCAAAAGAAGACATTTATGCAGCAAAAAAACACATGAAGAAATGCTCATCATCACTGGCCATCAGAGAAATGCAAATCAAAACCACAGTGAGATACCATCTCACACCAGTTAGAATGGCCATCATTAAAAAGTCAGGAAACAACAGGTGCTGGAGAGGATGTGGAGAAATAGGAACACTTTTACACTGTTGGTGGGACTGTAAACTAGTTCAACCATTGTGGAAGTCAGTGTGGCGATTCCTCAGGGATCTAGAACAAGAAATACCATTTGATCCAGCCATCCCATTACTGGGTATATACCCAAAGGACTATAAATCATGCTGCTATAAAGACACATGCACATGTATGTTTATTGCGGCACTATTCACAATAGCAAAGACTTGGAACCAACCCAAACTGGATTAAGAAAATGTGGCACATATACACCATGGAATACTATGCAGCCATAAAAAATGATGAGTTCGTGTCCTTTGTAGGGACATGGATGAAACTGCAAAACATCATTCTCAGTAAACTATGGCAAGGACAAAAAACCAAACACCGCATGTTCTCACTCATAGGTGGGAATTGAACAATGAGAACACATGGACACAGGAAGGGGAACATCACACTCCGGGGACTGTTGTGGGGTGGGGGGAGGGGGGAGGGACAGCATTAGGAGATATACCTAATGCTAAATGACGAGTTAATGGGTGCAGGGAATCAACATGGCAGATGGATACATATGTAACAAACCTGCACATTGTGCACATGTACCCTAAAACCTAAAGTATAATTAAAAAAAAAATAATAATAATAATAATTTCCCCTGTCTCCACTTTTTTATCTACTTAGCCAAATGCAAATTCCTCATTTTATCCTTAAGAATTGTTTCAGATAATTTCTCAAATTCTTCTAAGTCTTCTTTTCTTCATTTTTCCCCCACAATGTTTTTAAATATATGTGTGGCTCTATGCTTAATCTATCAGCTCTTTGGTCAACGAAGTGTTCCCCAGTTTCTTTCTCTGTGACACAGTGCATGTATTTAATACTCACAAACTACCAAGTATAATTGCCTTCAGACATTAAACTATTGATATTTTGATCTTGAACTGCAGTGGTTTAAATGTGCAAACTTATTTGATTATGCTACATGGGAGTGCATAATTACTGTCATAAAACTTGAGTCCTCCTTAAAATAGAGAATGATATTACATTTTACTTTAAAAACATAGTTAACTTGAAAATATATTAATTATGGAAAAGTATGTGTGTGATGTATATCTATTTATCAAATTGGTCTCAAAAAGACAATACAGCAATATTTTTAAACTTATAATATCAAGTATAATGTAACAGTAGCCTGTCACTAAGTTATTGTTGTATTGTTGAAATAGTGAATATTGTATTTGTTGGGCTTTACTATTGTGATTGATTTCACTATATTTCTTTCTCTTTTTTTTTTTTTTTTTTGAGACAGAATCTCGCTCTGTCACCCAGGCTGGAGTGCAGTGGTGCAATCTCGGCTCACTGCAAACTCTGCCTCCCGGGTTCACGCCATTCTCCTGCCACAGCCTCCCAAGTAGCTGGGACTACAGGCATCCGCCCCCAAGCCCAGCTAATTTTTTTATTTATAGTAGAGACGGGGTTTCACTGTGTTAGCCAGGATGGTCTCGATCTCCTGACCTCGTGATCTGCCTGCCTAGGCCTCCCAAAGTGCTGGGATTACAGGCATGAGCCACTGCACCGGCCTGATTTCAGTTTCTTCCAGCCCTTCCTATTGTTAACATGGGGGTTGTGTTGAAGAATATGAAGTTACAAAGTCAAGGAAGTAGGAAACATTTTTACAAGTATTATGTAGCCATCTTGGTGGGGCTGTGGTGAGGTAGGCTGCAAATGATTCTCCTATTTCTTTCCCTGAGTTCAGAACATAGGAATTAGATTGACAGACATCAACATACCCTCTTTATTGCTGACGCATGACAACTAATGGGAAGACATGGCTCAGATGTGCAGCCGCAGTGAGCTTCTGAACATTTCTTCTCAGACTAAGCTCTTACACACAGTTGCAATTGGAAGAAAAAGTTGCTTGACACGGCCACAGAAGCAGACAGCTTCCTGCAGACATGACAGCCAACCCAAACTCATGTCACTGTGGGCAGACACATGTTTGCAAAGAGACTCAGAGCCAAACAAGCACACTCAATGTGCTTTGCCCAAATTTACCCATTAGGTAAATCTTCCCTCCTCCCAAGAGGAAAGTAGAGAGAGCATGAGTCCTCACGTGGAAACTTGAGGTCAGGGAAATGAAGGCTCACCAATTATTTGTGCATGGGTTTAAGTTTTCCTTGAAATTAAGTTTAGGTTTGTCTTTGTGTGTACCAATTAATGACAAGAGATTAGATAGAAGTATGCTAGATGGCAAAGAGAAATATGTTTTGTGTCTTCAATTTTGCTAAAAATAACCCAGAACATGGATAATTCATTTATTAATTGATTTTGGTAAGCCAAGTCCTATTTGGAGAAAATTAATAGTTTTTCTAAAAAAGAATTTTCTCAATATCACCTGGCTTTACTCCTTCAAGTTCCTTTTTTTGGAGTTTAACAAACTTGTTATTTACAAATTGATTATATTGACTACCACTCACAGATGTTATGATATTAATTTCTATTGCTTACTTTGTATTCGTAATTTTAGAATTCACAGTTTAGCTGGAGAGCTACTTTTTAACCTGTTGCACCTAAACATGGTTGAGCTACAAGACAGTTTTACCATATGCATGCATTTTCTCTGAGTTATATTTTAAAATCTATACATTTCTCCTAAATATGGAGGAAATCACTGGCATCAAATGCCAGTCTCAGACGGAAGACCTTAAAGCCCATTTCTGGCCTGGAGCTAATTGGCTTTGTGACCTACGGTGAGGCACAAGTGCTCTGAGTTTGTGTTGCCTGTTTTGTAAAATGAGGGAGTTTGACTTAATCAGTGACTTTCATAGCTTAAAATTTTTTTGAAGAACAGAACTTTTTTAAAAAAAAAGTTGGATGCAACCATATTATATAAAACAGAACAGATACAAGTAGAGCTAACTTGCTAAAGAAAGGATGGAGGCTCTGAAGCTGTGACTTCATTATCCCTTAATACTGCTATGTCCTCTGTAGTACCTTAGATTTCTATGGGACATGGTTTAAAAACTATTGTTTATGCGAGAGGCTTGCTAATTTCCTACAAATTGTGGATACATTTTTTCCTCCCGTGTATAATTTTCTCACCTTCTATTTAAAAAGAAAAAAAAAGTCAGTGTAGTATTTACGTATTTTACCCTATAAGGAGCTAATATAACTTTTGATTTAGTGTTATTCATAAAATTAGGTTAGCAGTTTATTAACCTTTTGTATTTTCTCTGGCAATGTTTAAAATCTCATAAGCTGTACACACTTCAAAGCCATCGATGACACCGTTTTCTCTCTGAATAGAACAATGATTGATGTCATGAAGACAATTTTATCTCCTTTTGCCTTCTATAATTTGTACCAGGTACTGTATGTGGTCGCTTGATTGGAAATAATAATTCTGAATTTTGATTAAGAGAAATATGAGATTTAATAGGAAAGAAAGAACAAAATTGAAAGGGACTTATAAAAAGTCATGTAACATTGAAAAGTTTATACTTGAAAATATGCATAAAATTACCCAACTCTTTCAACAGCCAGTAATAATAATAACAATAAAGGTAGAGCCATCAATATCCAAGACCCTTTCCCTAAGCTTCTGGATGCCCTCATACAGCAGCTTCTTCCCCATGTTTTGGATTTGTCTGTTTTCTCTCTGAGCATTCACATCTGACCTGGTATCGCTTTCTCAAAGGAAGTTACCCTCAGCAGTTCTCTGTGGGGTAAAGTGTTCAAAGGTCAGTGAAAGGCTGGAAGATAATTTATGTAGGGAGAGGCCACTTCAGCACTGCAAGAGAGGCAGCTCCTTCTACCATTTATTTATTTATTTTTAATTTTATTATTATTTTATTTTTATTATTATTATACTTTAAGTTTTAGGGTACATAGTTACAACTATGCAGCTACATGATACTTTCCTTCTTTCTAATTCTAGAAAGTTATGAAGCAAGGTAACATTGAAAACTGGTTCTACCTATATTTATCCTTTTTTCAAACAAATTTTCTGAAATCTATGTGCTTATATAAAGAAATATCAATCATAATGTAGATCACATGATATTTTTACTTATTCTCTTGCCAGTCCAATTTTCTCATGACATTATGTGAGTACCACTTTCTTCGTGTGTGTATTTAGGGTTCTGTGCTGAAAAGTTGATAACATAGAACATACATTAAAATGTAAATTTTCTGAAGGGGGAGAATGGAAAGTTAATTTAAGGAAAAACCTATTGAAGTGAAAAAACCGAACTTTAATAAAGGACAGAGTTTTGCTAAGAATTAGAAAGAAATGCATTCATTGCAAAATATGAATTAAGTTATCTAACCTTTGTAGTAGTAAGAGAAAAACTCATAGACCAATATTTGTGATTTTTTCTCAGATTTAGCAGCACTACACATGTATAGTCTCTATTATGTAAATCTAAAATAAGTAAGAACTTTAGGTTATTTATGTGATTGTGTTTTTCTATTTAAGCAATTCTCATGTTAGGTATAGTCTCTGAAAGTATTAAAGGGCACAATTCTGTAAGTGAGACATCATTTTCAGGATAATTTCTCTTCTTAAAATTAAACATAGATAATATTTGACTTATTTTTTTTTTTTTTTTTTTTTTTTTTTTTTTTTTTTTTTTTGAGACAGAGTCTCGCTCTGTCGCCCGGGCTGGAGTGCAGTGGCGCAATCTCGGCTCACTGCAAGCTCCGCCTCCCGGGTTCACGCCATTCTCCTGCCTCAGCCTCCGAGTAGCTGGGACTACAGACGCCCGCCACCGCGCCCGGCTAATTTTTTGTATTTTTTAGTAGAGACGGGGTTTCACCGTGGTCTCGATCTCCTGACCTCGTGATCCGCCCGCCTCGGCCTCCCAAAGTGCTGGGATTACAAGCGTGAGCCACCGCGCCCGGCCTAATATTTGACTTATTTAAAATGCAGCAGGAGTGGCAGAAAATACCACTAGAGCAGGAGAAAGGTACATTGCAAAATTTATTAATTCAATTCAGATTTATTAACTGGTTTCTAAAATAAACTGTAAATAAGAAATGGCTATTTACAGTTTGGTTAATTGGTAAGTACATCAGTTGGCTATTGTTTGTTTAATAGATAGTATGCTAATTATTTTTGTACACATATTTAATGAAAGATATAAACACATACTCATAATCAAGAGTATATTTATGCCTCATTAATTTGTCATGTTCCATATATTTAGAAAAATCTCAAGTAGTCAGCATATCTGTTTTTGACTCTAACTCTCTGCCATCCCTGTGGAACTTTTAGCCTACACACTGCAGTTATTTTGAGAAAACAAAGGCATCATTCTCTTCTCAAGGTTATGGTAGTGATTTAAGGCCAACAGACCCAAGACTCATCTCGTAATGCATAGCCAAGCAGTCATAGTTCATAAGCAGTCACATGACTGGTGACATTTTCAATCTCCAGTCTTTGACTTTGTCATTGGTTGACTTTTGTGTTCAGGAAACATTCTACATTTCTTGGAATAGAATAAAAAGGCCCAAGTCAATTTGGTTGTTGTCAAGTTATTGAGCTTTTTCTCACCACTTACTAGTACTCCACCTCTTTGCTCTAGCATCCAGCCAACTAGACTACACAGAATTTCACAGTCATCTTCCTCAGCTCCAGCTCTTGGCATTTGCTCCTCCCTTCTATCTGACGTATGTTTTTGTTGTCCTTCTGGTATCAACCTGCATATCTTCTCCACCAAAAAGTCTACAATATTGACCGAAAACCTAGATGTCCTGTGTGTTCCAGTAGTGCCCTATTTTAAATGTGTCATGATATCTATTACTTTGTGTGAAAATTACCTGTTTGTTTTTTCAGGTTATATAATAGTATAACATTGCCAAGGAGTGGATTATCTCATCTTCATCCTGTAATTCCAGTGTTTGTCACATGGTTGTTGAATAAATGAATAAAGAATGAGAAAGCCAGAAGCTCTGATACATAATCATAATGATAATTATTTCAATGCACAACTACGGGTGAGTTATATTTGACAGCAATTTTGTATCATAGTTATATATACTTTTTTTAAAAATTCTCACTAACACAGAGTAGGTTCTCAACTCTTTTTTCCTGACTTCCACTTAGTTTACCATAATATCTTTTGGGTAAAGAACATAAATATTTTTCTTTCCAGGTGGTACTGAACTAGAATCTATATTTTCTGCTACTGGCTCTTCTAGGATCTACTAATGATTTAAATATAAAAGATGAAGTTAGTAAAGCATCAGAAAAAAAGGTACTAACTTTTATTTTTAAAATTATATAATATAAAAAATTGTAATATTTTATTACTGGAATGCTTACTTGAACTTTTAATGGTTTTTTTATTTAACATAAAACATATAAACATTTTTCTTAAAAAGGATAATATTTTTATATCATATATGTCTGATGAAAATTTATATGGCATTTTAAACCATGTTTCTAAGCCTCTTTAACAAACTTTTTAGTGAATTTTACTAATAAAATCCTGTATTATTGAGTTTTACATACTCAAATGATTCAATAGGCAGCTGTTTAAACAAGCAAAACTACCAAGTTGTTATTAGTGCTTGGTATCCTGTAATTTTTATTACAATTACAGAGATAGATTTAGATTTCAACTGACATCATTTTGGTATATCAGTACTGTGGTCATTGACAATGGTTGCATATAATACAATTGACACCATACCATCAAATTTATGTAATTTTAAGTACTGATTTATATGGATCTTTCCTCATGAAAAAATGAAGTTTTCCTAAGACTTTTCACCTTTCATGTTATTTACTTATTTATTTTCTGGTTAGCTTTTGGAAACAGTCTTAAAATTGAAGAAAAGTTTCAAGCTTTACTACAAAGAACTTTCTTTCTCTGAACCATTTGAGAGTAAATTGCTGACACTCTACCATGATTTCTGATTTCCTTAGTGAGTATTCCTACAAGTCAGGACATTCTACATGACTACAATATAATTTCACAGAAATTTAACATTAATACATTCTAAGATTTAATTCTTAGATTCTTTGTAAGTTTTATAACTTGTCTATAATATTCCTTGTTGTGAAAGATTCCATTCAGAGACATCAGTTATATTTAGCTTCTGTATCTCTTAGACTTTCAATTATAGCAGTTTCTCAGTCTTTCCTTCATATTTATGACCTTGAATCTTTAGAAGATAAAGTTTAGTAATGCGGAATGTTCTTCAATTGGGTTTTTGTAATGTTTCCTTGTAAATAGTTTTATATCATACTTTTTGAACATGGCTATCACCAAAATGCTCCTGTGATCATTTTGCATCCTATCATTTGACCACAGTTTTGATTTGCTCTGTTACTGGTGATGCTAGATTTTATTTCTAATGGTGGTATCTGCTGAACATCTCCTCTGTCATGTTATTTTTTCACTTTTTAATGAATTACTATTTTGTAGGGAGTTCATTCGATACTGTGTAAATATCTCTTTCTCTTCAAACCTTCAAGTTATTCGTTTACTTGTATCAGTATGGATTCATGGTTCATTCTATTTAATAGGTTATGACTTGTTTATATTTTTCAAAGCTTTTTCTTTGGAGAAATGTTCAGCTTTTTCATATAAAAAAGTCATGACTTTACATCATTGGAGCACTTATGGCATCAATAGTGGCACTTCACATGTTTTGAGGTTCATGGTATTACAAAAAAATGATGGAAAACAGGCAAGAACCATGAGAAATCACCTTTTACTGTATGACACATTTTTCTAGGTAAACGAATTGCTCCTGTGGAGATGATTGGCATCACATGGTGTTTTAAGCTGATATGCCCAACACTTGAGCTCACTGCAATAGTACCAGGTGGGCATAAACTTACTATAGTAGTACAATACATACTAAAGTTAACTTTTTGCAGTTATAATTTAATGCTGCATTTTTATGCTTGTTTACATTTCTCTTAGGTGAAGCTGGCATCATGTTCTTTGTATGCACACATTTTGATAAATTTTCACTTTTTATAATTGATTTTGTATATTTCATGGTAGCAATGATAAAATAGACTAGTAATTGTATAAATATTTTTGTTTTCTATTTCTAAGTTATTTGGTTCATCTATGGTTTTTTTCAAATTGCCATTAATTTCCAAATTTTTTTATATTTCTTCAAAAATATCTGCTAACAAGAGCACCCATGCAGTTCACACCATGTCATTCAAGGGTCAATTGCATTTGTAACTCCTGTCTCCCTTCATGCTTAGTATGTAGTAAGTCCTTACTTAACATGATCAATAGGTCTTGGAACTGAGCTTAAGTGAAAGACATATAATAAAACCACTTTTACCATAGGCTAACTGATATAAATAAGAGTGACATTCCTATGATATATTTCTGGCCACAGAAACATCACTGAACTTCTAAGTAAGGACCCAAAACACTTCTAACAAACATTAAACATTGAAATCAATGTGTGCTTTACATATATTTTTTAAAGGTTAATAAAAATAAGTAAGATTTTTTTACTCAATTTCTGGCGAACCACCGAGTGATGGCAGTTGTAGTGGTGGTGGGTTACATCAAGCAATCAACGTCAGTAGACTGCAGATTGTAAGGAGCACCACTTACCATTATGCAGTTCATAAACAAACAGTCACAAGTATGTCAGCCTCACGGAGTGCTTTTGTATGGCATCATTGTCAACAACAGCATTTGTGTGATTATCATAGTTCTCACAGATTTTTATTTTACAGTACTTTGCATTCGTTCACTTGATCCTTTTCCAACCTGCTTATTGCAGTTCAGGTTTGCAGATGGCAGGAGCTTTTCCTGGCAGTTTTGGGTGCCAGGAGGGAACCCTATTATTATAGAGTTTCTTTGTTAATGCTGGTCAGTGATTTAATCTAAATTAGAAGTGTTTGAAAAGGATTAATTGTCCTACATCAAACTTGTAAGCAATGTCATGTACATCATGACATTGCAGGGTCACTCACACACACATCCACTGTTAGTCAGACTGGCACCATGTAGACATATCAGTTAATCTCATGTACAGAGCTTTGGGATGTAGGACAAAAAGAAGAGTCCCTGAAGAAACCCCATACAGACATAACAAGAACATTTAAACTCCTCATGGACAGAGACCTCAGATGAGATTTGTTTTTCATCCATGTTATAATGAAATGGCATTATTTAAGGACCTGGTATACTCACTTATTTGTTCAATACCCTTCTGTGTGACCAGTCTCTTGTGTCCCTGCCCTTAGACGAGTACTCATTCCCTCTGGGACTTCAGCATCCTTCATCAGGTTACCTCTGCTGGTTTCCCTCTGTCTTCACCCCATTCTTTCTCAGATATTTTGTGCCAAGCTGCCCTTTTAGACAGAAAATTTTTCCTGCTCAGGTGCTGAAAACCCATGCTAGGCTGTCCTTCTCCATCTCTGCATGGATGCCTCCTGACTCTATTCAGTTTTTGATATTTTATTCTATTTCACCCACCATTCAGGGGTGCTCTCACTTGATTCTTAACATTGTGCAGGGTGGTGCTCCCACACTTAGGTCTTTCTCATTGTCTCCAGGCCCCAACTCCTCACTCTGGACAATCACAGCTTTCTGTTTTATCTCCATGCTCATGAATAAAAATGCTCAGAAAGAGAAGAGAGGGAATATGCCATACACATTTTATAATCAATACACAAAGCTCTGCAGAGCAAGGATTTTGATTGGAATTTCATTGAATTAATAATTTGGGAAGAAAAGAGATAATATTGTATTCTCATACTACTAATATTTCAATTGTCTTACTAACTTAATTAATTTATAAAAATTTCACATAGAGATCTTGCCTATTTTAACATCTATACTCAATTATTTGGTATAGTTGATCCTATCACAAAGTTTATTTTTATATATATTTTTTCTTTTGTTACTTGCTTATAGAAATAAAATTGATATTTTGTGTATTGAACTTGATTAGTTAAGCTGTCTTGCTAAACTCCTTGTTATTATCTGAATATTTGATCTGTACAATATTTAGGATTTTCTATATACACATACCATCTGTTAATAGTAACAGTCTTCTTTATAATTCAAGAGTTTTTATTTCTTTTTTTTTCTACTGCAAGAATAATGTTCAATAAATGTGGGTACAGTTGGTATCCATGTCTTGTTGAAATTGTAATGGGAAAACAATATATTTCAATCTCTATGTAGATAGTGGGTTTTTGTTTTCATAATATATATCTTTTAGTTTACTGTATGAGTTTTGCAGGACTTCATAATAGATCACCACAAACATAACATGTTAGGAACACAGACATTTATGAGATCATGGCTTCTGTGGGTTAGAAGTATGCTCACGTCTTAACTGGGTCCTCTGCTCAGTCTTCTCTGGCTGCAATCAAGGTGTCAGCTGGGCTGAATTTTCATTTGGAATCTTGACTGGGAAAGAGTCTGCTTCCAAGGTCATTAAGTTTGCTGGCAAAATGTATGTTTTTGTGACAGTATGACTGAAATCCCAAGCTACCTCCTGACTTTTGGCTGGGTGATCTCAGGTCCTAAATGTTGCCTACAGTTCCTAGAGGCTGGTCACAGTTCTTAGCCATGTGGATTTCCTCAACATGGCTGCTTGCTTCATCAAGTCAGCAAGAATAGCCTGTCATATCAGGATGTATATCAGGCTCACTCAGGATAATTTCCCTACTGATGAACCAAACAGTAACTGATTTTAGAGCTTAACTACATCTGCAAAATTCTGTTCACCAGAGGCAAGTCATATTCAGGGAAAGAGAAGTGTACAAAGTGAGAACACCATGGGGCAAAAATCACTGGAGCTACCATTATAATTGTAGTAATAAAATTCTCTTCTTATACGAGTTCTCAAAGTTTCATTGTGAATCAAAGTTCAGTTTTACAAAGTACTACTTATTTTGCATCTATTGAGATGATTTAAGAAACCATTTGTTACTTTTGTTGAATTGCATTACATTATTTACTCTTGTTAATCTAACCTTGCATTTGTCAGATAAACTGAACTTGATTGTGATAATACTTTGTTTTTATTCATTGCTACTTTTGGTATGTTGATATTCTGCTTAGGACTCTTTTTTAATCTGTCTTTTTACGTGATGATAACAAAGAGAATTTTCAATACTTTAACTCCATGTACACCCTGCCATTATCCTTAGCAAACTATTTCTTTGCATTTTAATTCTCTTATAATTCTTAAAAACACTAGATATTTTCATAGTTTATGCATGAAACTGTCAGTGTTGAAGCAATTCTCCTACTTTGGCCAGGCTAGTAGCTGGGGGTTCTTTCTGTTTCCAAGAGCTAGCTTTAGTACCTGTGGTAGATCTGTTTACCAGGCTCTTTTCAGAAATGAGTGGAAGATATAGAGGCGTTAAGGATGGTTCTAGAGAAGGATTTTCCAATCTTAGCATTGTCAACATGTTGGATGGGATGATTCTTTGTGTACGGTGTTCCCTTGTACATTGTAGGATGCTTACCAGATCCTGCCCACTAGAGGCCAACGCACCTCATCATCATAGTACCCCTTCCCTCAGTGATAATAAAAAATGTCTCCAGACATTGTTTGAGTTAATAAATGTGCCCAGAGCCCAGGCACAGTGGCTCAGGCCTGTGATTTTAGCTCTTTGGGAGACCGAGGTGGGTGGATCACTTGAGGCCAGGAGTCCCTAGAAAGTTCCTCCGTCAAAACACAAAATTACAACAATTTAAAATCTAATTGGCTGTTATTGGCCATTCTAGAATTGGTTGACATCTTATTCTATGAAATAGAATGAGTGCTCTTCAATAAGCTGAGCAGAGGGGGGTTAGCTTTATTGGCAGAAAAGGGCTAAAGAAAACAGAAACAGAACAAAAAGTGATTGATTGTTTCAAAGTTATTTTCCTTAAAGAGGTAAAGCACAGAAGACCCCCTTACCATCCTGGCTCAGGTAAACTGGGTCCCTTCTGGGGCCCAAGTAAACTGGCTGCTGTGAATCTCCATTTTTTAAAAAAATGGTCCTGTTTCAAAGTTTAGTTTGACAATGCATCTCTCAGCATGAGTGACTTTATTCTGGCTTGGTCAGGACTGCTGAGGTCAAGTGCAGGAACTCAGTCCAAACAATGGCCTCCTGTAAACTTTGTTCAACACCTCCATACCAGCTGGCTGATACCTTGGAGCTTTCTAAGGGGTGCTTCTCTCATGGGAATGCTTCCTCACCTACGTCCGTGTTGTATTGTCAAATTCTGTCAGTCCAATACCTTGCATGTTAGATACTCTTTGGTGCAAGAATCCTTTCATGACTCTCCCTTCTTCTTCTCCAGCCTCTCCCCCATGGGTCATTTTGAAGAGCCTGTGTTTTATCTATCTATCTGTCTGTCTGTCTGTCTGTCTATCTATATCTATCTATCTATATCTATCTATCTATCTATCTATCTATCTATCTATCTATCTATCTATTGCCCCACTTTCCTTGCTGACTTCTGTAGTAGGTGGATTCCTGGAGGTCTGGGACCTGCTTCCATTTCTTATTTCTTCTCTTTGTAGGTCTCTATATTCCTGGTGCTTATTACAGTATCTGGCCCATAATTCATTCATAGCAAAATTCCTTAAATTTTATTATAACATCAAGATGGGAAGTTGTAAAATTGTACCTCAGCTAGTACAAACAGAAAACAAAACAGAACTTCACCCAGCTAATGGTGGTGTCATTCCACATCAGCCCTCATTTTACATGGGAAGGTAGTTGCTAATTTAACAAGATTTCATGGCCAATAAAATATGATGCTTTTAGTGTTCAATGCATTTATCTTATAGTGATTATTATAAAAATGGTATTTTATTTTCTTTTTTTGGAGGGTGTTCTGGACGTTGTGAATCATGGAATCTCATGGTTTGTACTTGACTGGATTTTAATGGACACATAGAGAGGAACAACATACACTGGGCTTTGCAGAGGGCAGAGGGTGGGAGGAGGAATAGTATCAGAAAAAATAACTAATGAATACTTAGGCTTAATACCTGGGTGAAGAAATAATCTGTACAACAAACCCCCATGACATGAATTTACCTTTGCAATAAGCCTGGTCACGCACCCCTCAACTTAAAGTAAAACTGAAAAAAAAAATCATTTGGTAGAAGGGAACACTGAAGCCATGTGAATTGGAAAGGCCACTCTTAATGGCTTATTGTTCTTCCTGCAGATTTTCACCGCTATACCTCCTTTCACTCTGGGAGTCTTCTAGAGGTCTTGCACTTGGGAGAGCATGCTCAGGTTTCCCCAACTCTAAAAATCACCCAGAATGCCAAAGACTTCAACATAAGGGTAAATAAGGTTGATCTCAGAATTGTCACCTCAAAAAGGCCCTGCCTTCCGCTGTTCAATACTGGTCATCTGCCTATGAGATATCTGAAGCTTGAAAGAGAACACTTGAAAATCACTGAGACCGTGACTCCCACCCCAGCACACACAGCAAGCCAAGTAGGTTATAGAGATTTCTTCTCAGGTGATGAGTTCACGCCACATGGGGTGTGTTCTCCAGTTCCAGTGTGTTGACTCCTTCCTGCTTCTCCCCATCAGCCCCTGAGGTCAATGTGGGCAGAAGCCCCTATGGCCCAAGTTCAACATCCGCTGTCGAAGACTTTTTTTAGGCAATCACACAGCCCTGCATGGAGGCCTGATGAGAGCTTGCCTAACTGTTGCTGGGTTTGTCATTTTAAAAACAGTGTTTCTTTAGCTAGGGAGTAAAACTGGCTATATAGGAACTCAGAGATCACATGAGTCACTTTTTTTTTTTTTTAAATGAATCAGAGAATCAGCAAAGAGACCACAAAAGATATAGGTAATTCTCAGAAACATATGCAGATGCTGAGTTGGGTGTTAAAGTTGTCACATAGTTTCAAACTGCAGAGGGGTCTGTCACATAGGGGTCTGTCACGTAGATGCCTTTCACAGCTGAAAGAGCTGAAAGTGGCAGAGCGGTTGGGTGGCCCTACCCAAAGGAAAGATAGATGTGTTCCTGGCCAGCGCAGGGGTGAGATGTGAGCACAGCTGCATGGCCGTGTTGCTGTCTTGGGTCTTTATTGGAGGGGATTCAGAAGTTTAGACAGAGGTCATTGCCCAGATCAGTTCCAGTGCTGCATGATGCTGGTGGTCATGACTTGCAAGGGTGGTTCCTGGGTCATCAGTGAGAATAACACAGGGAGTTCCCTCTCTAGGTCTCAGTGAGAGAACAGTCTCTGAGGCCCTGGCTTCTGAGCCGGATATTCTTGATGGGTACCCTTCACAGCTGCTTTCTTCTGGGAAGGCTTCCTAGTTATATTCAAGGCTGGGAACAAAGAGATGCTTATTGTTTCTATTGTCTCCCATATCTAAAGATACTTAAGTGACTAATTCTATTAGTCCTTGTTGACTGTGATTCTATTAATGGCAAAATATGACCCATTTTCACTGGATTATTTCCGGAAATCCATTTTCTACAGAATTTGAATTCTAAGGCCATTTGAGGTGGGAAGTAAGTAAATAGAGCTAAGAATGCCTGGAAACCTCAGGCACTTAGAATTTTTTTTTTTTTTTTTTTTTTTGTAGAGAGGTCAGGGATGGTGCAAAATAAATATTTAAAGTAGAGGAAATTCCATTATGTTATAATAACATTTTTCATAATTTTATGTTGTTTAATCACTACTGAGGATCAAACTATATGATTCCCCAAACAACTTGTAAACTTTTAAATAAATTTAAGCTTGGCTTTAACAGTTATGTCATTGCAGTGACAAAACTATTAATGAAACTAAAGTGGGGAAATTTAGGGCAGGTGTGGAAAACTGTGACTAGATCAGGACTTAGAGAGTGGAAGATGGGGAAGTTTAGGAAGGCAGTTGAAAACTAAATTGTAAAGGCTTTGAGTGTGAGGTTAAGAAATTGGGACTTAATTGCTTAGGCATTGAAGGGTCAGTATAGAATTTAAATTAAAAAATGTTTATGATCAGACCATTTTGGGGAAATGAGCCAAATGTGTCTTTTTTTTTTTTTTTTTTTTCCATGTGTGTTATTCTTTTTATTTTTTTATTTTTTTATTATACTTTAGGGTTTTAGGGTACATGTGCACAATGTGCAGGTTTGTTACATATGTATCCATGTGCCATGTTGATTTCCTGCACCCATTAACTCGTCATTTAGCATTAGGTGTATCTCCTAATGCTGTCCCTCCCCCCTCCCCCCACCCCACAACAGTCCCCGGAGCGTGATGTTCCCCTTCCTGTGTCCATGAGTTCTCCTTGTTCAATTCCCACCTATGAGTGAGAACATGCGGTGTTTGGTTTTTTGTCCTTGCGATAGTTTACTGAGAATGATGTTTTCCAGTTTCATCCATGTCCCTACAAAGGACACGAACTCATCATTTTTTATGGCTGCATAGTATTCCATGGTGTATATGTGCCACATTTTCTTAATCCAGTCTATCGTTGTTGGACATTTGGGTTTTAAGGTGAGTGGTAGAAGGAAAACTACTGGCAGAGATTCCAGGGGAGAGTTTAGGGATAATTAAACCCGGGAATGGGTGGGAATGTGTTTGGAGAGGAGGGAGCATGTTTTGAGAGGAGCGTGTTTGTTCATCAAGATTGTGGCATATCTATGATGTAAGAGGCTCTCTCAGAGCACAGTGGATATAGATGTTAATACGCCAGGCCTTGCCTCTCTTGCCCTCCGGGAGCTTACCTAAGGTCAGAGTTGATGGTCAAAAATTGTGTACATATTGCTTATTTACCAATGTGATGAGTCCTGGGGTCTGTGGGTAGAGCTTATATAATGAAAGAACGTAAGTTTAGTAAGTTCAGGAGAATCTTCTCCAAGGAAGTGATACTGAAGTTCTTGAAAGATGAGTAGGGGGTGGCCATACAGGACAGTGAGGTGTGGGGAAGGATTCAGAGAAGGAGCATTCATAGCCAGGATCAAGCAGAGGCATAGGAACTGAGTTGCTGTGGCTATGGGAAGTGTTTTAGTGGGGATGGGGATGCCTGAACTTGACTTTCCTTTGCCAGACTCTGATGAGGGCTTCAGGACACTGGGCACCCCTGATCCTGGCCAGTAAATATGGTAACATCCTACTGTGATCTGAATGTTTGTGCTCCCAGACCCTGGCATTTTATATGCTGAAACCTAAAACCATAAAGTGATGGTATTAAGAGATGGGGCCTCTGGGAGGTGATCAGGTTTTGAGGGCAAACCTCTCACAAATGGGATGAGTGCCCTTATAGAAGGGACTCCAGAGAGCTTATTGCCCCCTGCACCATGTGAGATATAGCAAGAAGACACCATCTATGAGGAACAGGCCCTTGCCGAACACCAAATCTGCCAGTTCCTTCATCTTGGACTTCTCAGCCTCCAGAACTATAAGAAATTAATTCTCATTGTTTATAAACCATGCAGTTTATAGTATTTTGTTACAGTAGATCAAAAAAACTAAGACACTTTCACTTTCCCTGTCCTTCTGGAGCTACCAATCAAAACACACCTCTACACATTTCTAGCATCCCCTATGAGGTGGACAGCCACCCCAGTCAAGATGACTACAGCATAGAGAGGAGGTGGGGGCTAGAAAAGGGGGCAAAGAAGTGAGGGAGGACTTTATCACTAACACCTGGGTGGAGGGACTTCTTCTCAATGAAAGTTGGTGATAGGAGAGTCACATGATGAGATTTGCTTCTGAAAAAGATAGGACTGCTCTGTAGAGAAAAACATACAATCTGGCAAGAGTAGGGGTTGCTATTGGGTTGAGGGGAGTGAAAGGTGGTAGGAATAAGGATTGTGAGCTCCAGAGAACGAGGATATGACGACTGATTGGAGTACTTGTTTATAAGTGTTCTGATTTGCTGTCCTAAGTACAAGTGAGTTCTTATTACACCCTTAATTGTCATTTAGAAGAATTTATTCTCCTCACTCCCAAAAAAGCATAGAAACATGGCACCAATTCGAAATTTGAGACAAACTGGGGTGCTGTCAAAGCCAAGGGACCCTTGTCTATCAGAGGGTCACCTTCAGGCTTATTTCCTTTCCCCAAGTGCTGCCTGAAGCTGTCCCTTAGATGCCTGCCCACACCCTGAGCCCTACATGAGTTTTGTTTGACCAGGTACTAAAGTTGCTAAAGTGGCTTCATTTTTTCCTTTGATACTGTGTGGATCATGTCACAAGGACAGGAAATCTTACCAATTTTCTCCACCATCCATGCAGAGAGCCTCAAGTATAAATCAGCAATGTTCACCATGGGCAAAGCAACATGATTATTTGGAAGAAATATTTTTGAGAACGTATGTGTACATTGTTCATTCGCTAAGAATGCTTCCAAGAATTTCACTTTGCTTATTTTCATGTGATTTTAGAGAGAATTTTCAAAGTGCTCCTTTGATGATGGAGTTTGTGATAGTTCATTTTAAGTTTCAAAGTAAATTTTTCCACTCAAGCAATTCAGTGAATCAAATTTCTTTCAACCATCACAGCCATATGCGCACTCCCATGGTTGCTCCTAGCCTTTGATCTAAAAACTGATTCGAGGTTAAAACTAGCATTTCACCTTTATAAGAACCCAAGTCCATTAAGAGCCCTGGTTCAGGCCACACTGGAGTTTTCCCGTCATGTGTCCTGTCAAGCATAGTTGAGCAACCCTCCTTGAAGTGTAACGTGGTTATTGGCAGGAAAATGAAAAATCAGTTGTGATTTTAAAAAGGAAGTTCTCAGATTGTTCTTGTTGAAATTTTAGAGGGAGGTGATGGAAAAGAGAATATACTTACCATAAAAAATGGCTCCTGAAAACATTTGTTCTTGATTCCCCAGAGTCCACACCATGGAAACCGATTCCTCATCTTTTAAGAATACCATATGGATACTGGTGGAGCCAAGATGGCCGAATAGGAACAGCTCCGGTCTCCAGCTCCCAGCCCCAGTGACACAGAAGACCGGTGATTTCTGCATTTCTGCTTGAGGTACCGGTTTCATCTCACTAGGGAGTGCCTAACAGTGGGTGTAGGACAGTCCGTGAAGCGCACTGTGCTCGAGCCGAAGCAGGGCGAGGCATTGCCTCCCTCGGGAAGCGCAAGGGGTCAGGGAGTTCCCTTTCCTAGTGAAAGAAAGGGGAAACAGACGGCACCTGGAATATCCGGTCAGTCCCATCCTAATACTGCGCTTTTCCAACGGGCCTGGAAAACGGCACACTAGGAGATTGTGTCTCGCACCAGGCTCGGAGGGTCCTATGCCCACAGAGTCTCGCTGATTGCTAGCACAGCAGTCTGAGATCAAGCTGCAAGGCGGCAGCGAGGCTGGGGGAGGGGCGCCCACCATTGCCCAGGCTTGCTTAGGTAAACAAAGCAGCCAGGAAGCTCGAACTGGGTGGAGCCCACCACAGCTCAAGGAGGCCTGCCTGCCTCTGTAGGCTCCACCTCTGGGGGCAGGGCACAGACAAACAAAAACTCAGCAAGAACCTCCACAGACTTAAATGTCCCTGTCTGACTGACAGCTTTGAAGAGAGTAGTGGTTCTCCCAGCAGGCAGCTGGAGATCTGAGAACGGACAGACTGCCTCCTAAAGTGGGTCCCTCACCCCTGAGCAGCCTAACTGGGAGGCACCCCCCCAGTAGGAACAGACTGACACCTCATTCAACCGGGTACTCCTCTGAGACAAAACTTTCAGAGGAACTATCAGACAGCTGAATTTGTGGTCTCACGAAAATCCACTGTTCTGCAGCCACCGCTGCTGACACCCAGCCAAACAGGGTCTGGAGTGGACCTCTAGTAAACTCCAACAGACCTGCAGCTGAGGATCCTGTCTGGTAGAAGGAAAACTAACAAACAGAAAGGACATCCACACCAAAAACCCATCTGTACATCACCATCATCAAAGACAAAAAGTAGATAAAACCACAAAGATGGGGAAAAAACAGAGCAAAAAAACTGGAAACTCTAAAAAACAGAGCACCTCTCCTCCTCCAAAGGAACGCAGTTCCTCACCAGCAATGGAACAAAGCTGGATGGAGGATGACTTTGATGAGTTGAGAGAAGAAGGCTTCAGACGATCAAACTACTCTGAGCTACGAGAGGAAATTCAAAACAATAGCAAAGAAGTTAAAAACTTTGAAAAAAAATTAGAAGAATGGATAAGTAGAATAACCAATGGAGAGAAGGGCTTAAAGGAGCTGATGGAGCTGAAAGCCAAGTTTCGAGAACTACGTGAAGATTGCAGAAGCCTCAGTAGCAGATGCGATCAACTGGAAGAAAGGGTATCGCTGATGGAAGATGAAATGAATGAAATGAAGAGAGAAGGGAAGTTTAGAGAAAAAAGAATAAAAAGAAATGAACAAAGCCTCCAAGAAATTTGGGACTATGTGAAAAGACCAAACTACGTCTGATTGGTGTACCTGAAAATGATGGGGAGAATGGAACCAAGTTGGAAAACACTCTGCAAGATATTATCCAGGAGAACTTCCCCAAGGAAGGCAGGCCAGCATTCAGATTCAGGAAATACAGACAATGCCACAAAGATACTCCTCGAGAAGGGCAACTCCAAGACACATAATTGTCAGATTCACCAAAGTTGAAATGAAGGAAAAAATGTTAAGGGCAGCCAGAGAGAAAGGTCGGGTTACCCACAAAGGGAAGCCCATCAGACTAACAGCTGATCTCTCAGCAGAAACTCTACAAGCCAAAAGAGAGTGGGGGCCAATATTCAACATTCTTAAAGAAAAGAATTTTCAACGCAGAATTTCCTATCCCGCCAAACTAAGCTTCATAAGTGAAGGAGAAATAAAATACTTTACAGACAAGCAAATGCTGAGTGATTTTGTCACCACCAGGCCTGCCCTAAAAGAGCTCCTGAAGGAAGCACTAAACATGGAAAGGAACAACCGGTACCAGCCACTGCAAAAACATGCCAAATTGTAAAGACCATCGAGGCTAGGAAGAAACTATAGCAACTAACAAGCAAAATAACCAACTAACATCATAATGACAGGATCAGATTCACACATAACAATATTAACGTTAAATGTAAATGGGCTAAATGCTCTAATCAAAAGACACAGACTGGCAAACTGGATAAGGAGTCAGGACCCATCAGTGTGCTGTATTCAGGAAACCCATCTCACGTGCAGAGACACACATAGACTCAAAATAAAGGGATGGAGGAAGATCTATCAAGCAACTGGAAAACAAAAAAAGGCAGGGGTTGCAATCCTAGTCTCTGATAAAATAGACTTTAAACCAACAAAGATCAAAAGAGACAAAGAAGGATATTAAATAATGGTAAAGGGATCAATTCAACAAGAAGAGCTAACTATCCTAAATATATATGCACACAACACAGGAGCACCCAGATTCATAAAGCAAGTCTTGAGTGACCTACAAAGGGACTTAAACTCCCACACAATAATAATTGGAGATTTTAACACCCCACTGTCAGCATTAGACAGATCAACGAGACAGAAAGTTAACAAGGATATCCAGGAATTGAACTCAGCTCTACATAAAGTGGACCTAATAGACATCTACAGAACTCTCCACCCCAAGTCAACAGAATATACATTTTTTTCAGCACCACACCACACCTATTCCAAAATTGACCACATAGTTGGAAGTAAAGCTCTCCTCAGCAAATGTAAAAGAACAGAAATTATAACAAACTGTCTCTCAGACCACAGTGCAATCAAACTAGAACTCAGGATCAAGAAACTCACTCAAAACCGCTCAACTACATGGAAACTGAACAACCTGCTCCTGAATGACTACTGGGTACATAATGAAATGAAGGCAGAAATAAAGATGTTCTTTGAAACCAACGAGAACAAAGACACAACATACCAGAATCTCTGGGACACGTTCAAAGCAGTGTGTAGAGGGAAATTTATAGCACTAAATGCCCACAAGAGAAAGCAGGAAAGATTCAAAATTGACACCCTAACATCACAATTAAAAGAACTAGAAAAGCAAGAGCAAACACATTCAAAAGCTAGCAGAAGGCTAGAAATAACTAAAATCAGAGCAGAACTGAAGGAAATAGAGACACAAAAAACCCTTCAAAAAATTAATGAATCCAGGAGCTGGTTTTTTGAAAAGATCAACAAAATTGATAGACCGCTAGCAAGACTAATAAAGAAGAAAAGAGAGAAGAATCAAATAGATGCAATAAAAAATGAAAAAGGGGATATCACCACCGATCCCACAGAAATACAATCTACCATCAGAGAATACTACAAACACCTCTATGCAAATAAACTAGAAAATCTAGAAGAAATGGATAAATTCCTCGACAAATACACCCTCCCAAGACTAAACCAGGAAGAATTTGAATCTCTGAATAGACCAATAACAGGTTCTGAAATTGTGGCAATAATCAATAGCTTACCAACCAAAAAGAGTCCAGGACCTGATGGATTCACAGCTGAATTCTACCAGAGGTACAAGGAGGAACTGGTACCATTCCTTCTGAAACTATTCCAATTGATAGAAAAAGAGGGAATCCTCCCTAACACATTTTACAAAGCCAGCATCGTCCTGATACCAAAACCTGGCAGAGACATAACCAAAAAAGAGAATTTCAGACCAATATCCTTGATGAACATTGATGCAAAAATCCTCAATAAAATACTGGCAAACTGAATCTAGCAGCACATCAAAAAGCTTCTCCACCATGATCAAGTGGGCTTCATCCCTGGGATGCAAGGCTGGTTCAACATACGCAAATCAATAAATGTAATCCAGCATATAAACAGAACCAAGGACAAAAACCACATGATTATCTCAATAGATGCAGAAAAGGCCTTTGACAAAATTCAACAACCCTTCATGCTAAAAACTCTCAATAAACTAGGTATTGATGGGACGTATCTCAAAATCATAAGAGCTATCTATGACAAACCCACAGCCAATATCATACTGAATGGGCAAAAACTGGAAGCATTCCCTCTGAAAACTGGCACAAGACAGGGATGCCCTCTCTCACCGCTCCTATTCAACATAGTGCTGGAAGTTCTGGCCAGAGCAATCAGGCAGGAGAAGGAAATAAAGGGTATTCAATTAGGAAAAGAGGAAGTCAAATTGTCCCTGTTTGCAGATGACATGATTGTATATCTAGAAAACCCCATTGTCTCAGCCCAAAATCTCCTTAAGCTGATTAGCAACTTCAGCAAAGTCTCAGGATACAAAATTAATGTACAAAAATCACAAGCATTCTTGTACACCAATCACAGACAAACAGAGAGCCAAATCATGAGTGAACTCCCATTCACAATTGCTTCAAAGAGAATTAAATACCTAGGAATCCAACTTACAAGGGATGTGAAGGACCTCTTCAAGGAGAACTACAAACCACTGCTCAATGAAATAAAAGAGGATACAAACAAATGGAAGAACATTCCATGCTCATGGGTTGGAAGAATCAATATCGTGAAAATGGCCATACTGCCCAAGGTAATTTATAGATTCAATGCCATCCCCATCAAGCTACCAATGACTTTCTTCAAAGAATTGGAAAAAACTACTTTAAAGTTCATATGGAACCAAAAAAGAGCTCGCATCGCCAAGTCAATCCTAAGCCAAAAGAACAAAGCTGGAGGCATCACGCTACCTGACTTTAAACTATACTACAAGGCTACAGTAACCAAAACAGCATGGTACTGGTACCACAACAGAGACATAGATCAATGGAACAGAACAGAGCCCTCAGAAATGATGCCGCATAGCTACAACTATCTGATCTTTTACAAACCTGACAAAAACAAGAAATGGGGAAAGGATTCCCTATTTAATAAATGGTGCTGGGAAAACTGGCTAGCCATATGTAGAAAGCTGCAACTGGATCCCTTCCTTACACCTTATACAAAAATTAATTCAAGATGGATTAAAGACTTAAATGTTAGACCTAAAACCATTAAAATCCTACAAGAAAACCTAGGCAATACCATTCAGGACATAGGCGTGGGCAAGGACTTCATGTCTAAAACACCAAAAGCAATGGCAACAAAAGCCAAAATTGACAAATGGGATCTCATTAAACTAAAGAGCTTCTGCACAGCAAAAGAAACTATCATCAGAGTGAACAGGCAACCTACAGAATGGGAGAAAATTTTTGCAACCTACTCATCTGACAAAGGGCTAATATCCAGAATCTACAATGAACTCAAACAAATTTACAAGAAAAAAACAAACAACCCCATCAAAAAGTAGGCAGAGGACATGAACAGACACTTCTCAAAAGAAGACATTTATGCAGCCAAAAAAACACATGAAGAAATGCTCATCATCACTGGCCATCAGAGAAATGCAAATCAAAACCACAGTGAGATACCATCTCACACCAGTTAGAATGGCCATCATTAAAAAATCAGGAAACAACAGGTGCTGGAGAGGATGTGGAGAAATAGGAACACTTTTCCACTGTTGGTGGGACTGTAAACTAGTTCAACCATTGTGGAAGTCAGTGTGGCGATTCCTCAGGGATCTCGAACTAGAAATACCATTTGACCCAGCCATCCCATTACTGGGTATATACCCAAAGGACTATAAATCATGCTGCTATAAAGACACATGCACACGTATGTTTATTGCGGCACTATTCACAATAGCAAAGAGTTGGAACCAACCCAAATGTCCAACAACGATAGACTGGATTAAGAAAATGTGGCACATATACACCATGGAATACTATGCAGCCATAAAAAATGATGAGTTCATGTCCTTTGTAGGGACATGGATGAAACTGGAAAACATCATTCTCAGTAAACTATCGCAAGGACAAAAAACCAAACACCGCATGTTCTCACTCATAGGTGGGAATTGAACAATGAGAACTCATGGACACAGGAAGGGGAACATCACACTCCAGGGACTGTTGTGGGGTGGGGGGTGGGGGGAGGGACAGCATTAGGAGATACACCTAATGCTAAATGACGAGTTAATGGGTGCAGGAAATCAACGTGGCACATGGATACATATGTAACAAACCTGCACATTGTGCACATGTACCCTAAAACCCTAAAGTATAATTAAAAAAAAAAAAAAAAGAATACCGTATGGATACTTATATATAGGCATGAATTAAGCAACTGGGCCTTTCAACAATTTTGGAGGAGGCCATTTCACACTTTTAAAATAAGTATGCTCCTATAAGATCAGGTATGTTTTATATACTAAAATAACAGTGCACATGTATAAAATAAAACTTAGTGGTACCTCTCTCTGCTCATGGCATTGTTGGGTAATATGTTAGCTTAAACTATTTCTGACCTATAGCTTATTACTGTCCACCACAACTCTCTCCTAGAAATTTTCTATTAGGTGTCAGTTTTTCAAATGAGTACTTCTTAGTCTAATTTTTTTTTCCTCTGAAGTTATCTTTTTTAGTCTTTGGAGTCCATTATTCTATCCCAGTTCATGAATATAAACTCATTTACAAAATTTACAGTTTTTTTTTTTACTAACTGTGTGACCTTGGACATATTTGACTTCTCTTTTCTGCACGTCATCTGGAATATGCACTTAATTACACTGTTTCAAATAGTTGTTAAAGTATTAAAGGCGCTAATATATGTAAGGTGCTTAAAACTGCTTGTCATATATAAGTGCTTATATAAGATGTTTTTTCAATATCTAACAATTTTGTTTATTATGTGTACATCCATAAAATATGAAACACATTGTCGTTTCAGACAAGTGCCCTTTATGTTTAATTTATTTTAGTCTAAGAATCAACCAGCATTGGAAATACTGTTATTAGAAGGAAACTCAAAAACTTTTTAAATCATAACTGCAAAATTTGATTTTCAGCTTAGTCTCTCACAACTTCTAAATTTTTCACCAATCAAAGTTTTCTGTAGGCTCTCTTAGGGCAAATGCAAGTGGAAAGCGAAGGCACACATTTCCACCTTTGAAATAATTTCAACTTGTATCACTTCTTACCATGTCTATCATAGCCACTCTGGCCCTGCAATGTCTGATAGAACTTTCTGTGAGGATAAAAATGTGCTGTATCTGTGCTGTCCAATACAATAGCCACTAGCCACATGTGCCTATTGCATATTTAAAGTGACTGAGGAACCAAATTTTTAATAATAGCTTTATTGAGATACAACATATACTATACAATTTATTTAAAGTGTACAATTGTATAGTTTTTTAAACATATTCATAGAATTGTACAACCATTACCACAATCCATTATAGGATAGTTTTATCACCCCTGAAAGAAACCCTATATTCATTAGCAGTCACTATTTCCCCCCAGGCAGCTCTAGTCTTTGGAAACCACTGCTCTTCTTTCTGTCTGTATAGATGTGACAATTTCTGGACATTTCATAGAGATGGAATCATACAGTATGTGGCCTTTGGTATCTGGCTTCTTCATTTATTATGAAGTTTTCTTTTTTTTTCTTTTTGAGATGGAGTCTCGCTTTGTCCCCCAGGCTGGAGTGTAGTAGCGCATCTTGGCTCACTGCAAGCTCCACCTCCCAGGTTCATGCCATTCTCCTGCCTTAGGCTCCGAAGTAGCTGGTACCACATGTGCCCGCCACCATGCTTGGATAATTTTTTTTGTATTTTTAGTAGAGACAGGGTTTCACCGTGTTAGCCAGGATGGTCTCGATCTCCTGACCTCATGATCTGCCTGCCTTGGCCTCCCAAAGTGTTGGGATTACAGGCGTGAGCAACTGCGCCCAGCCTATTATAAAGGTTTTCTAGGGGCATTCATGTTGTAGCCTGTATCAGCACTTCATTAATGCTTATTGCCTAATAAGTTTGTATTATATAGATACAACACATTTTGCTTGCCAATTCACAGTTGGGTTATGAACATTTGGGTTCTGAACAGGTTACTGTGAATAATGAAAAATGCTATGTGTTATTTTAGGCTATTATGAATAATTATGGTAATGCTGCTATAACATTTAGAAGCAAGTTTTGTATGTTTCATTCATAAATTTCATTTCTCTTGGGTATGTACCTGGGAATGGAATTGCTAGGTCATAAGCTACCTATGTATATTATTTTCAGCAACCACTTCACAGTTTTCGAAAGTGTGTACTATTTTACTTTCCCACTGGCAGTGTATGAAAGATCTAATATCTAGTATTTTATTGAGGATTTTTGCATCAGTGTTCATCAAGGATATTGGTCTGAAATTCTCTTTTTTGGTTATCACTCTGCCAGGCTTTAGTATCAGGACGATGCTGGCCTCATAAAATGTGTTAGGGAGGATTCCCTCTTTTTCTATCAATTGGAATAGTTTCAGAAGGAATGGTACCAGTTCCTCCTTGTGCCTCTGGTAGAATTCGGCTGTGAATCCATCAGGTCCTGGACTGTTTTTGGTGGGTAAGCTATTGATTATTGCCACAATTTCAGAGTCTGTTATTGGTCTATTCAGAGATTCAACTTCTTCCTGGTTTAGTCTTGGGAGGGTGTATTTGTCAAGGAATTTATCCATTTCTTCTAGATTTTCTAGTTTATTTGCATAGAGGTGTTTGTAGTATTCTCTGATGGTAGATTGTATTTCTGTGGGATTGGTGGTGATATGCCCTTTATCATTTTTTATTGCATCTATTTGATTCTTCTCTCTTTTCTTCTTTATTAGTCTTGCTAGCAGTCTATCAATTTTGTTGATCTTTTCAAAAAACCAGCTCCTGGATTCACTAATTTTTTGAAGGGTTTTTTGTGTCTCTGTTTCCTTCAGTTCTGCTCTGATTTTAGTTATTTCTAGCCTTCTGCTAGCTTTTGAATGTGTTTGCTCTTGCTTTTCTAGTTCTTTTAATTGTGATGTTAGGGTGTCAATTTTGGATCTTTCCTGCTTTCTCTTGTGCGCATTTAGTGCTATAAATTTCTCTCTACACACTGCTTTGAATGTGTCCCAGAGATTTTGGTATGTTGTGTCTTTGTTCTCGTTGGTTTCAAAGAACATCTTTATTTCTGCCTTCATTTCGTTATGTACCCAGTAGTCATTCAGGAGCAGGTTGTTCAGTTTCCATGTAGTTGAGCGGTTTTGAGTGAGTTTCTTGATCCTGAGTTCTAGTTTGATTGCACTGTGGTCTGAGAGACAGTTTGTTATAATTTCTGTTCTTTTACATTTGCTGAGGAGAGCTTTACTTCCAACTATGTGGTCAATTTTGGAATAGGTGTGGTGTGGTGCTGAAAAAAATGTATATTCTGTTGATTTGGGGTGGAGAGTTCTGTAGATGTCTATTAGGTCCACTTTGTGCAGAGCTGAGTTCAATTCCTGGGTATCCTTGTTAACTTTCTGTCTCATTGATCTGTCTAGTGTTGACAGTGGGGTGTTAAAATCTCCCATTATTATTGTGTGGGAGTTTAAGTCTCTTTGTAGGTCGCTTAGGACTTGCTTTATGAATCTGGGCGCTCCTGCGTTGGGTGCATATATATTTAGGATAGTTAGATCCTCTTGTTGAATTGATCCCTTTACCATTATGTAATGGCCTTCTTTGTCTCTTTTGATTTTTGTTAGTTTAAAGTCTATTTTATCAGAGATTAGGATTGCAACCCCTGCCTTTTTTTGTTTTCCATTTTCTTGGTAGATCTTCCTCCATCCCTTTATTTTGAGTCTATGTGTGTCTCTGCACGTGAGATGGGTTTCCTGAATACAGCACCCTGATGAGTCTTGACTCCTTATCCAATTTGCCAGTCTGTGTCTTTTAATTGGAGCATTTAGCCCATTTACATTTATAGTTAATATTGTTATGTGTGAATTTGATCCTGTCATTATGATGTTAGTTGGTTATTTTGCTCATTAGTTGATGCAGCTTCTTCCTAGCCTCGATGGTCTTTACAATTTGGCATGTTTTTGCCGCAGCACATCAAAAAGCTTATCCACCATGATCAAGTGGGCTTCATCCCTGGGATGCAAGGCTGGTTCAACATATGCAAATCAATAAATGTAATCCAGCATATAAACAGAACCAGAGACAAAAACCACATGATTATCTCAATAGATAAATTCAACAACCCTTCATGCTAAAAACTCTTAATAAATTAGGTATTGATGGGATGTATCTCAAAATAATAAGAGCTATCTATGACAAACCCACAGCCAATATCATACTGAATGGGCAAAAACTGGAGGCATTCCCTTTGAAAACTGGCACAAGACAGGGATGCCCTCTCTCACCACTCCTATTCAACATAGTGTTGGAAGTTCTGGCCAGGGCAATCAGGCAGGAGAAGGAAATAAAGGGTATTCAATTAGGAAAAGAGGAAGTCAAATTGTCCCTGTTTGCAGATGACATGATTGTATATCTAGAAAACCCCATTGTGTCAGCCCAAAATCTCCTTAAGCTGATAAGCAACTTCAGCAGTCTCAGGATACAAAATCAATGTGCAAAAATCACGAGCATTCTTGTACACCAATCACAGACAAACAGAGAGCCAAATCATGAGTGAACTCCCATTCACAATTGCTTCAAAGAGAATAAAATACCTAGGAATCCAACTTACAAGGGATGTGAAGGACCTCTTCAAGGAGAACTACAAACCACTGCTCAGTGAAGTAAAAGAGGATACAAATAAATGGAAGAACATTCCATGCTCATGGGTTGGAAGACTCAATATCATGACAATGGCCATACTGCCCAAGGTAATGTATAGATTCAATGCCATCCCCATCAAGCTACCAATGACTTTCTTCACAGAATTGGAAAAAAACACTTTAAAGTTCACATGGAACCAAAAAAGAGCCCGCATCGCCAAGTCAATCCTAAGCCAAAAGAACAGAGCTGGAGGCATCACGCTACCTGACTTCAAACTATACTACAAGGCTACAGTAACCAAAACAGCATGGTACTGGTACCACAACAGAGACATAGATCAATGGATCAGAACAGAGCCCTCAGGAATAATGCCACATATCTACAAATATCTGATCTTTGACAAACCTGACAAAAACTAGCAATGGGAAAAGGATTCCCTATTTAATAAATGGTGCTGGGAAAACTGGCTAGCCATATGTAGAAAGCTGAAACTGGACCCCTTCCCTACACCTTATACAAAAATTAATTCAAGATGGATTAAAGACTTACATGTTAGACCTAAAACCATAAAAACCCTAGAAGAAAACCTAGGGAATACCATTCAGGACATAGGCATGGGCAAGGACTTCATGTCTAAAACACCAAAAGCAATGGCAACAAAAGCCAAAATCGACAAATGGGATCTCATTAAACTAAAGAGCTTCTGCACAGCAAAAGAAACTACCACCAGAGTGAACAGGCAACCTACAAAATGGGAGAAAATTTTTGCAACCTACTCATCTGACAAAGGGCTAATATCCAGAATCTACAATGAACTCAAACAAATTTACAAGAAAAAACCAAACAACCCCATCAAAAAGTGGGCGAAGGACATGAACAGACACTTCTCAAAAGAAGACATTTATGCAGCCAAAAAACACATTAAAAAATGCTCATCATCTCTGGCCATCAGAGAAATGCAAATCAAAACCACAATGAGATACCATCTCACACCAGTTAGAATGGCCATCATTAAAAAGTCAGGAAACAACAGGTGCTGGAGAGGATGTGGAGAAATAGGAACACTTTTCCACTGTTGGTGGGACTGTAAACTAGTTCAACCATTGTGGAAGTCAGTGTGGCAATTCCTCAGGGATCTAGAACTAGAAATACCACTTGACCCAGCCATCCCATTACTGGGTATATACCCAAAGGACTATAAATCATGCTGCTATAAAGACACATGCACACATATGTTTATTGTGGCACTATTCACAATAGCAAAGACTTGGAACCAACCCAAATGTCTAACAACGATAGACTGGATTAAGAAAATGTGGCACATATACACTATGGAATACTATGCAGCCATAAAAAATGATGAGTTCATGTCCTTTGTAGGGACATGGATGAAACTGGAAAATATCATTCTCAGTAAACTATCACAAGGACAGAAAACCAAACACCGCATGTTCTCACTCATAGGTGGAATTGAACAATGAGAACACATGGACACAGGAAGGGGAACATCACACTTCAGGGACTGTTGTGGGGTGGGGGTAGGGGGGAGGGACAGCATTAGGAGATATACCTAATGCTAAATGACGAGTTAATGGGTGCAGCACACCAACATGGCACATGGATACATATGTAACAAACCTACACATTGTGCACATGTACCCTAAAACTTAAGGTATAATAATAAAAAAAAAGAGAAAAATCTAATTTCTCTACATCCTCACCAACACTGGTTATTATTTGTCCTTTTTTATTGTAAGTACACTATTGGGTGTTAAATGATGTCTCCTTGTGGTTTTGATTTTGTATTTTCTTGATGGCTGGTGATGTTAGGTTTTCCTTCATGCACTTATTCGACACTTACATCTTCTTTACAAAAAAACCTATTTAAATGTTTTGCCTATTTTTATGTTTTTTTTGTTTTTACTGTTGAGTTGTAAAAGTTCTTTGTGTATTTTAGATACAGATTTCTAATCAAATATATAATTTGCAAACATTTTCTCAACTTTTCTGGTTGTCCTTTTCTTTTTTCTTTGTCTTTTTTTTTGTTTTTTGAAATGGAGTCTCTCTCTGTTGCCCAGGCTAGAGTGCAGTGACTTGATCTCAGATCACCATTCTCCTGCCTCAGCCTCCCAAGTAGCTGGGACTACAGGTGCCCGCCACCACACCCAGCTAATTTTTTGTGTTTTTAGTAGAGACGGGGCTTCACCGTGTTAGCCAGGATGGTCTCGATCTCTTGACCTCGTGATCTGCCCACCTCGGCCTCCCAAAGTGCTGGGATTACAGGTGTGAGCCACTGCGCCCGGCCCTGTCCTTTTATTTTCTTTGTTATGTCCTTTGAGGGACGAATGTTCTAACTTTGATGAAGCTTGATTTGTTTTCTTTTATCACTGTGCTTTTGGTGCCATATCTAAGAAACTATTGCCAAACCCAAGGCCATAAAGATTTATTGCTATTTTTTATCCTAAGAGTTTTATAGTTTTGCAACTCAGAAATATAAAATCAAATACTGCATATTCTCACTTAAAAATGGGAAATAAATAATGTGTACACATGAACATAGAGTGTAGAATGATAAGACACTGGGACCCAGAAGGACGAGAGGGTGGGAAGGGGGAGGATGATGAGAAATTGTTGAGTGTACATTGTTCCAGTGATAAACACACTAAAAGCCCAGACTTCACTCCTACCCAATATATCCATATAACAAAATTGCACTGGTACTCTTTAAATATATACAATTAAAAAAATGGGTTTATGGTTTTGGTTCTATGATTAATGTTACAATGTTTTATTGTGGTAAAAGCATATGTAATAAGCTTTGCCATTTTAACCATTTTAAACATAAAATTCAGAGGCATTAATTACATTCAGAATGTTGTGCAATCATCACAACGATGTATTTCCGAAAATTTTTTATCACCCCAAACTGAAACTCTGTAGTCATTAAGCAATAACTCCCCATTCTCCCTTTACTCCCAAGCCCCTGAGAGGAATAAATTTTTATGGCATTTTAATTAATTTAAATCTAAACAACTAAATGCAGCTGGTGGCCATCATATTGGACCTCACAGTTTTAACACCACCAATATCAACCCCTGTACAGATATAATCATTTCTAAGCTGCCTTTGCATTTATTATTATTCTATTTCTGGTAATCTATGGTCTATTCTCCCATAAAAGCTGGACTATTCCTGTAAGAACGTATCTTATGCCATTTCATTCCCAGCTCTGAATCCTCCACTGGTTACCTATCACAATTAACAAAGAAATCCAAGCTCTTTACTATGATCTGTGTTTATCTGCTCCTCGGACTGTGTGTATTCTCCTTTCCTCCTCCCAATGCCTGCAGCCTGACTGGTCTTTGTGGTGATCTTTGGGCTCATCAAATGCTGTCTGTATTCAGACTCTGCACAGTGTCTCTTCTTTCTGCCCTCTAGACATTCACTTAACTCACTCCATCATACCATTCTGACCTGCTCAAGTGTCACCTCCTCAAAAAGATTGTTCCAGAGCTCCCTATCTAAAGTAGCAGTCCCTGTCTCCCTGAATGTGATTACTCTACCTTATGTTTCTTTGTATTATTATGCTTTTTTATTTAGACAAGGTCTCACTCTGTCACCAAGGCTGGAGTGCAGTGGCACAATCATGGATCACTGCAGCCTCAAACTCTGGGGCTCAAGCAGTCCTCCTGCCTCAGCCTCTCAAGTAGCTGGGACCACAGGTGAACACCACCACACTTGGCTGATATATTTCTTCATAGCACTTATTACACCCATCATTTTAGTGTGGAACTGTTTATGAATACATGTTCTATCTCTGTCACTATACTGCAAGCTCCGTAAAGACAGACCTTCTCTCTCCAGTTCCCATAATAGTGCCCAGCATAAAATAGGCTATAAGTAAACATTTATTGAGTACATAAAAGAAGAATCTTATTCATTTTAAGGCTATAATCTGTGTTAGACTCAAAGAGATAGACTAATCTGTGTTAATCTATGTTAGACTCAAAGATTATTCTCCTGAATAAATGGAAGTGTTTCTTTATTGAAGCATGCCTTTTAAAAAAGTATTGCATATGGTGGATAAGCTTTTGGATGTGCTGTTGGATTCATTTTGCCAGTCTTTTATTGAGGGTTTTCACATCGATGTTCATAAGGGATATTGGCCTGAAGTTTCCTTTTTTTGTTGTGTCTCTGGCAGGCTTTGGTATGGATGATGTTGGCCTCATAAAATGAGTTTGAGAGGAGTCCTTCCTTTTCTATTGTTTGGAATAGTTTCAAAAGGAATGGGTACCAGCTCCTCTTTATACCTCTAGTAGAATTCGGCTAAGAATCCATCTGGTCCTGGGCTTTTTTTTGGTTGGTAGGCTATTAAATACTGGCTCTATTTCAGAACTTGTTGTGGGTCTATTCAGGGATTCAACTTCTTCCTGGTTTCATGGCGGGAGGGTGTATGTGTCCAGGAATTTATCCATTTCTTCTATATGTTCTAGTTTATTTACATTGAGGCATTTATAGTATTCTCTGATGGTAGTTTTTATTTCTGTGGGATTAGTGATGATATCCCCTTTATCATTTTTTATTGCTTCCATTTGATTCTTCTCTCTTTTCTTCATTTGTCTAGCTAATGGTCCATCTCTTTTGTTAATCTTTTCAAAAAAAACAGCTCCTGGATTCATTGATTTTTTGAAGGGTTTTTCGTGTCTCTATCTCCTTCAGTTCTACTCTGTTCTTTGTTGTTTCTTGTCTTCTTCTAGCTTTTGAACTTGGTTGCTCTTGCTTCTCTAGTTCTTTTAACTGTGATGTTAGGGGGCCGATTTTAGATCTTTCCAGCTTTCTGTTGTGGGAATTTAGTGCTGTAAGTTTCCCTCTTAACATTGCTTTAGCTGTGTCCCAGAGATTGTGGTACATTGTCTCTTTGTTCTCATTGGTTTCAAAAAACTTCATTATTTCTGCCTTAATTTCATTATTTACCCAGTAGTAATTCAGGAGCAGGTTGTTCAATTTCCATGTAATTTTGTGGTTTTGAGTGAGTTTCTTAATCCTGAGTTCTAATTTGTACATATACAAATTAGAGTACACCATGGAATACTATGCAGCCATAAAAAAGAATGAATTAATGTCCTTTGCAGGGACATGGATGAAACTGAAAGCCATCATTCTCAGCAGACTAACACAGGAACAGAAAACCAAACACTGCATGTTCTCCCTCATAAATGGGAGTTGAACAATGAGAACACATGGACACAGGGAGGGAAACATCACACTCCGTGGCTTGTCAGGGGTTGGAGGGGAAGGGAAGGGAGAGGATTGTGACGAATACCTAATGCATGTGGGGCTTAAAAGCCAGATGATGGGTTGATAGGTACAGCAAATAATCATGGCACATGTATACCTATGTAACAAACCTGCACGTTCTGCACATGTATCCCAGAACTTAAAGTAAAATTTTAAAAAAGGATATAAATATCATGTACATTAAAAAGATACAAAATGCTTATGAACAGAAAGATTCTATATTGTAAATAAGTCATTTCTATTTACTAAATTATGGTTGAATACAATCCTACTCAAGATCCCATCAGGTAATTTGAAAATTGACAAGCTAATTTTCAATGTGTTTGAAAATTTAAAAGACCAAGAAGAACCAAGAAAGTTCTGAAGAAGAACAGAGCTCAAGAATGTATATCATCAGATGTTTCAATCTTTATTACAATGACAATAAGATGGTATTAGCAGAAGGACATACAAATAAAGAAACCAGAAACAAACTCATATTTATACCATCACCTGATTTATGACAAAGATGAAACTGCAGGGTAGTGAGGAAACAATAATCTTTTCAATAAATGTTAGTAGATCACTTGGATATCATTATGGGGGAATAAAAGAATTTGACCCCTATCTTACATCATAAACAAAGGTCAGTCGTGGGTGGGTTATAAAGCTAAATGTGAAAGGTTAAAAATTTAAAAAAAAAAAAAAAAAAGCTTCTATAATGGCCATGAGCCGTGGCTCATGCCTGTAATCCCAGCACTTTGGGAGGCCGAGGTGGGTGGATCATGAGGTCAGGAGATTGAGACCATCCTGGCTAACAAGGTGAAACACCTACTCTACTAAAAATACAAAAAATTAGCCAGGCATGGTGGCGGGCACCTGTAGTCCCAGCTACTCGGGAGGCTGAGGCAGGAGAATTGCTTGAACTCAGGATGAGGAGGTTGCAGTGAGCCGAGATTGTGCTACTGCACCCTAGCCTGGGTGACAAAGTGAGACTCCATCTCAAAAAAAAAAAAAAACAAAAAAACAACCAAGCTTCTATAACATAAGAGAGTATCTTTATGACACTGGGGTTCACAAAAATTTCTTGAGCAAGACTAAATAAGCATTAACTGTACAGAAAAGGTCTGATAAATCAGACTACATTAAAATTAAGAACCCTGTATTAAGAAAGTCACGATTAAGAGAAAAAAAAGGCAAGTTAAAGTGGGAGAAGATATCTGCAATGTTTATGTCCAATAAAAATCTTATATCCAGAATATATAAAAAACTTCTACAAATCAGTTACAGAATATATTCAAAGAGCCAGTTAAGCATCAGAAAATGTCTTCATCAAAGGCATGCAACTTAAAATGACAATGGGATACCATGACACACAGACCAGTCTGGTCAAAATAAAAAATACAGATAATGCCAAGTGACAGCAAGGATATGGAGCAACTAGAACTGGTGAAGGTAAAATAGCACAACCACTTTGAAAAATTCTTAGGCAGCATTTAATGAAGTTAATATATACATATTTACATATGTACATATATATTTACATATATACATATCCAGCAATTTCATACTTGTTATATACCCAACAGAAATGCATACAAGTGTGTACCAAAAGGCGTATAAGAATGTTCATAGCATCATTATTTGTCATAGTCAAGAGCTGGAAGCAACCCAGTTGTGCATCAGTGGTAGAATGGATGACTAAATTGTAGTGTATTCTTACAATAAAATACTATAGAGTAATGAAAATAAATCAACTATGGCTATATGCAACAACATGGATAAATCTTACCAACAATGTTAGACAAATGTAGCCAAACCAAAAAATACACATATATGAATCCATATATGCAAGGTTCACAATAGGTGATAGTGGCTACTCTTTTGGGAAGGAGTGAGGAAAGGACTAAGAGAGTACTACAGAGGGGGCTCTGGGTGTTTGTAATTTCTATTTCCCAATGCAGGTGTGGTTTACATGAGCATGTTCACTTTGTGGAAATTCATTGAGCTGTAACTAAATATATGGAATTATTTATGAATGAAATGATATATAATTCAATGGGAACCTGAGAGGATACGGAGTAGGTGGGGGAGCTGAAGAAACATGAGTGGCCAAATGCTTACAGTTGTTATTGTTGGGTTATGGATACCTGGGGGGTTGTTGTACTATTCTTTCCATTTGTGTATGTTTGAAATTTTCCATTATAAAAAGGACAAAAAAAAAAGAGAGAAAACTAAAAAAGAAAATATAAAGTGTTGCACTTGTTAGTAAAACCAATCTTAAGGCCAGTTACTAAAAAGTAAACTCCTATAATTTTGAGTAGCTATTTGCTAATACATTGATTTGCTGCATTCTTGGGGTTAGTTTAGCCTGTCCATTCCTTTTTTAACTTGCTCCCTTCCTTCCCTTTTAATAAAGTCCTGCCTAACTTCCAGGCTCTATTTTCCACCTCTCCCCTAAGATTTAGGATTGTTCCGTTTTAAGTCAGTGGCCATATCTCTCCCTGTTCTCCTAGCGTAACTCTTACCTTACCCAGCAGCAGGCCCTCTGTTTAGCGCAGCCCATAATATTGCTTTTATGATTAATCTTCCCTTATCTACAAACTTAACTGTGGAGAAACAGGAGAAAGTGTGTGCCCAGGAGCTGGATTCAGGGACCCACGGTTACCCACTTCTACTTATGATTCCATCATTATTATTGTTTTAGGAAAATAAACAGATCTTGATTCTTTCATAAGAGTTGATTCTTCAACAAGCAAATGGGAAAATCGGCAGGCCCAGATATGTGTGTATAGCAGCTACTGGTTGGAAATTTGAACACAAAAATCTTTATCTACCCCGCCTGTGAGCAACAAATCTGGAATGAGTATGAAAAAGAATAAAACTAAATACCACATGTTCTCACTTATAAGTGGGAACTAAACATTGAGTACGCATGAACATATAGATGGGAACAATAGACACTGGGGAACATGAGAAGGGAGGGAGAGAGAAAAGGGTTGAAAAACTACCAATTGTGTGCTGTGCTCACTACCTGGATGATGGATTTGTTTGTACTCCAGCCTTAACATTACACAATATATCTTTGTAACAAACTTGTACTTTACCCCCAAATTTAAAATAAAAGTTGAAAAAAATATAAAAGAATAAAAGGTGGTTGGCTGTGTCATACAAAGATACTGTGGCTTATCTTAAAAATAGGCTGTGACCCCCCAGGACAAAAATCAGGCTTCTCTGTGCAGGTCTAGTTGACATGAGTAGACAACTCTCCCAGAGTTCTGCCTTAGTGGTTGTCATATACTTTGTTATAGACATCCTTGAAAAAACAAGACAAGATAGGAAAACTGAAGCTTTGAAATCCTTCCTGTGTTTTCTAAACATCTCTCATTGGATTGCTTGCATTCCTCCAACTGATAGATTCCAGAAATTCATATAGTTGCAAATAAGAACATGAGTAGTAAATATCCCCCCAAATTATTTCAGAACTCAGCCATTATAAATTGATTTTATATTCATATAGTTATCTTTTTATTGATCTGTAATCCAAATTTAGCAAAAAATTAAAGATGAATCGTAAATGAACACTTGAAAAAAGGTTCAATGTTGGCATTTTATAAAAATAGGTTAGTAATTTCTTATTCCTTTCTCAAAAAAACTGGATAAATAGAAATTTTAATCTTCATAAAAATGTAAATTACAATGCAGATCAAGTGTTTGGTTGTTTGGTTTGTTGAAAGCTTGACTTTGTTTGCTTCATTTAGACAGACTGTAAGATGAAAAACTTTAGCCCTAGAAACAAAATTAGGCATTAGAATCACAGAGAATGGAATTTTGAAATGCCCCTGTGAGTTTATAGATGTTTCTAAAGTTCCATGTTTAATATTTTGAATAAAATAGGTGGCTATGCTCAGGATCTAGGAAGTTAACAGTAGCCTCTTTCTTTTTCAGATACTGTGTTGACCAGTGGTCATGCCACTGCCTATTTATTTGTTGAAAATATTGTTTACACAGTAAGTTTATCTCTGTTTACTGAGTCATTCTTAAGTAGCTCATGAGTGGCTTGTACTTCTCTAAACCCTTTATATAAGACCTTCCTTGTTATTATTCCTTATTTTAAATCTTCAAAACGTATTTGGTAGATCCTTTAAAGGCCTGAATGGTTATGAAGTGCTTACATTATTGTTTTTGAAGGTTATACAAAGTCAAAGTTTCTTGACAGGTGATTAGCAGATTTCCCCATTCTTCAAATGACCATTTCACATCTACCTGCAAAGGAGAACAACACTCACAAAGGTGGTGTCTCCCAAATCATCCAAGCTAACAGAAAGTCTTCCTCTACTATTTATGAGAAGGTCCATGACTAGATTGAGATCTCTTCTGGAAGTGAATCTGCCTGTATGTTCCCTTAAAACAACCCCTAGAGAGTTAGCTGCTGAGATGGCTATATCTTCAAACTTGAGCTGCCTTGGAGAAAGCAGATCTATAGTGGAGACATGGGATTTCTCATGGAAAGTGAAAATTACTCACTCAGAATAATGTTTTTTCAAACTCTCCTGTCTTTCCACAGTATGTTCTTGTTACTGATTGTCAGAAAGCTGGTTTTGAGACTACAGCTTGGACTAAAGTAAGTTTTGTCTAGAATTGTTTCTCTATTCAGTATAGACATTTTCATGCTATGATTTATTTCTAAGCCTAGGGGAAACAGTAAACAACATCTGGCTATCTTATTTCAAATTTGGTATGTAAAAATTGTGGATTGATTTTTATTGGAGCAAATTTGCAATCCAAATTCTCTTGGTGATTTATTTGCTTGGCACCTAATACACCTGTAAGCTAACAACAGTCATCTCATTTCAAATGTAAAGCCTCATTGTAAAAACAAAAACCATGTACATACACAAATATATAGAAAATAAAGACTAAAAAAATTTAATTTCCATAATTTTATCATCAAGAGACAGCCACTACTAATGCTTTGCTGGGGATCCTTCCAGACATTGTTCTATGTCTGTGTGTGTGTGTATTTTTAAATAAGATGATGCATTACAGAACACAAGGCTTTGTTATTAAAAAAAAATTAGACACAATTTCTATGCCTTAAAATATAATTCAACAAAATTATTGTTTATGATTAAAGATTAAGTTTTATAGATATTCCATCATTTATTCCGGCAGTCTCTTATTTTAGACATTTTCATTATTTCCAGCATTTAAAGATTATATCTAAATCTTTGTCTCTCATGAAGTGTCATGACCTGCCTGATGTTTAAATGCTCTGCTAAAAAAAAAAAAAAATGAGATGAGGTGGTAAGTCAATGTGGAATAGGTAATCTAAGATAGCAGTCCCCAACTTTTTTGGCACCAGAGAGTGGTTTCATGGAAGACAGTTATTCCATGGACAAGGGGACTTCCATGAGTCTCCTAGGAGCTGGTTTCAGGATGATTCAAGAACATTACATTTATTATGCACTTTATATATTACATTGTAATATATAAGAAAATAATTATACAGCTCACTATAATACAGAATCAGTGGGAGTCCTGAGCTTGTTTTCCTGCAACTAGATAGCCCCATCTGGGGGTGATGGGAGATAGTGAGAGATCATCAGGCATTGAATTTTCAGAAGGAACACACAACCTAGGTCCTTTGCATGCGCAGTTCTCAATAGGGTTCATGCTCCTATGAGAATCTAATGCCACTGCTGATCTGACAGGAGGCAGAGCTTCATGTGGGAATGCCAGTGATAGGGAATGGCTGTAAATACAGAGGTAGCTTTGCTTCCTCACCTGTTGCGCATCTCCTGCTGTGTAGCCTGGTTCCTAACAGGCCATGGTCTGGTACCAGTCCGTGGCCTGTGTTGTGGGTTTGGGCCCACTGCCCTAAGAGACAGTGGCAATTAATCCAGGTTAAATGTGATGATGTCTTAATTAGCCTGGGATGTTAGAGGAGAAGGCAGTGAGAAGTGGTCAGAGCCTGCATTTATTTTACCTTTTTAAAAGCTAACAGAACTTGCATATGGATTAGATTGTGAGTTGTGGAAGGAAGAAGAAGTCAAGGATCATCATATTAAGAGGACAAAGGAGGAAAAATGAACAACTCAGTAGATGCATAAAGAAACATTGTTAAGAGGCAATATCCATTTCAGATTTTTTTAAAAAAAAGTCTTTGCAAATTGAACAGAACAATTGAAGTCCCAAAATGATCAATAAAAACATCTTATTGATTTTGTCCATTCAGCCACTCTTTTACCAGATTAATGAATCCTTGTTGTATACAGCCTTAGGTTGGAGCAAACACTTGCCATGAACTGAGAGGGGCCCGCTGTCACTATGGGATAAATCTGAGTGAAAGGCCAGCCATGACAGCAAAAGCATGTTCATCTTCAGAGTACTTTGGGGACACTCATTACTTGAAGTCATTGTTTAAAATTCTGAGGCAAGGGAATTAGGAAGATTGACCTCCCCAGTAAGCTATGAGTCATGAGAATCTTTCCATAAGAAGAGATAGCTAGGATGCAGGGATTCTGTAGAAGGTGGAGTTTGGATGAATATGCCATGCCAGCCGAGAAGCCCTGTCTGAGTGACTGTTTTCCTCTGCAGTTCAGTCATCTGGCTGTCTTAGAAAAAACTTTGAGATGTGCTTTCATCATAACCCTGTTCACCCTTGCTTGAGGCCCATTGGTGGATTAGTGTTTTTCTAAAAAAGAACAATTATCTGAGGCTTGGTATAGGTTTTTGTGCACCTTAGCTCTTTTCCTGTGACATTTTGTCACTTCTGCATCTTCCTTCCTAAATGTGCGACTTCTCCTTAACCTTCATGATAGTTACTGTCCTGGCAGCACTTACTTCTGCCCATTCATTCCTTCTAAAAATTTTTTCTCTTTTGCTCCTGAAGCATAATTCTTTTCTAGCTTTCCTTACTGCTGTTTGATTAGTTTATTCTCCTCCATCGCTCATCTCTTAAATTGGGCTGAAGAACTTTCTCTTCAATTTTTTTGTGTTTTAAAATATCTTTTACTTTCTCTCTAGTTTACATCATATATACCAAGGCTTCAAAAACAACTTCCAAATGTATATCAGTAGCACAACACTTTATATATAGTTGCCTACAACTCAATTTACTTTGAAAGTGGAGATAGATCTTTTTTATCTTTTGTATATCTTTAAATACCTAATAGAATACTTGGCACACAAATATTAGGTAGAAGAAAATTATGCATCAGTTAAATTTTTAAAATAATTTCTATATCAATTTCAGGATTGTATTTTAATGAAATATTTTCCAGTGATTCACTGGACAAAACGAATGCTGTAGATATTTTTTCTCCAGATGTGTATTTGTACTTATGTCCTAATGACCAATAGACCATCCTCAAAATTGATCCATTTTTAACTCAAGCCTCTAAGAGACAGAAGTGCATGTTAGGGACTTAGATGACATTTTACGCAATAATTGTTTTCTTTATTCTTGTGGGACATACTGATTTTGAGCATAAGTCTGTGGAGTAGAAATAAGAAAATATTTGGAAAATCTTTTTTTTTTTTGGAGTTGGAGGTGGTTTTTTCTGTTTGTTTTTTTTTTTTTTTTTTTGAGACAGCATCTTGCTCTGTCACCCAGGCTGGAGTGCAGTGGCATGGTCTCGGCTCACTGCAACCTCTACCTCCCAGATTCAAGTGATTCTCCTGCCTCAGCCTCCCTAGTAGCTGAGATTACAGTTTCCTGCCACCATGCCTGGCTAATTTTGGTATTTTTAGTAGAGACGGGGTTTCGCTATCTTGGCCAGGCTGGTCTCAAACTCCTGACCTCGTGATCCACCCACCTCAGCCTCCCAAAGTGCTGAGATTACAGGCATGAGCCATCGCGCCTGGCCTGTTGGAGCCTTTTATTGCTAAAAGTGAATATTCCACAGCGGTAAAGAAAGACCTATGTTTTTAGCATTTAAAAACAGAGCTGCATTTAAGTTCTGTGGAAACGGAAGATATTGAAGATATTGGTTAAAAATGACATGGTAGATGTTATGAAATTTGTTTTAAAGCATTACTCCCAGGTTAAGTTATGTCTGCCAAATTACAACCTAAAGCACATTTTTACAAATCAGCAAAACTCTGAATTGAGAGTCTGTGATGATAAAAGGGTGCTCACATTCTGTGATGGGCCATAAGTGCTCTGTCAAGCTATGGATGAGGAAATGAACCTTACATTGCCTTAGAAACGTGCTGTGTCTCTTCCTGAGTGGACTTAGTGAAGCCAAAGATGGTCTCTGAGATTTACTTTGTTTAATAGAAGCGTGTTCTAATACATGTTGTTCATTGCTTTACTCAGTTTTAGATTGATCTGTGTTTTTCCTCAACACGTATTTGATGTTTCTTTAGGGCAAAGCTCTGCCCCACAAAAATGATCTGATTGAAATTGCATTATATTCCAAGTGGGGTAGAAATTAAGTTGCTTCTTAGATCTGAGCCATTTGATCCCTGCCTTCACCCCTATTAACTTACAGTATATAAATATCATTAGTGGACTCTGTGAGGTGGTTCAGACCAATGTTGGAGAGAATATGCTACAGTTCCTGCCTCTGCATTTAAGAGTATAAGTGTTTCACAGGGATGGCCAAAGTGTTCCACTCTGGGAAAAGAAGAAAAAACAGGCCAAAGAAGGTTTTCTTTTGTCTGATACATTTAAAAAATTCCAACATAATATATTTAACAGATTTGTTGTATGGAATTGTTTTTGTGTATGTGTGTGGTTTGCTTGATTTTCAGATTCCATAGTCTTTTAAAAAGATGGAGCTGTGTGACCTTCAAAGCCTTTTTCTCATTTTTATTAGTAGGTGTTGTCAGCTTGAGTACCTTATGAGCAGAGCCTATCTTGCATACCACTTACTAATCTCTTTGGTTATGAGACATTTAATTTGTCTTTAGGGGTGGAATTTTCTTGATGCCTATGAAAAATAAGCTAAAAGACAATGGCAACAACAAATGGAAACTTTCACCTCTCTCTGTCTTTCACACACACACACACACACACACACACACACACACACAAATTAGTCATCTTTTTTCTTCCACCTGTTTCACACAGGTATTCTGGGACACTGTGTTTACAGAGTGTAATGCTCTCTCATTCATGGCTTGAAGCTTCCCCTGCATCCCCCTACTCTGTAGTGGCCTATTTGATGACACTGGTGACTGTATGGGGCCACAGGTTGGATCTCACCTTTGTGTGAAGCACAGAGATTTTGTTCGTGTGTTTAGTTTTTTGTATCAATATGAGGACCGAAGGATTTTAGAACTCCTTATAGAAAATATTCTTCAAAGAATATCCAGGGCTGAAAGCATAAAAAGTTAGCATGTAGTGTTAAGTGGCTGGTAATTTTAGATAGACCCGAGTTTGAGACTGTTTTCTTAAAACATATTGGACATATCAATAAAATACAGTTTTAGCATAAGTCCAGAGAAGTTTATTACTGACAAGCATGGCTGCGTGCATGCATTGGTTCCTAGTCTGAATGCTCGAGCTCTATAGACCCAGGACGGCTTAAGATGGCCTGCCAGTGTGCCCTGGCAATTCTGTATTAGAGGAGCTGTTCTTTCTGCTCCTTGTGATGTGACATGCCACAGCACATATAATTCCCTGAGCCTGGTATGTCTGATAAATTGAGGATATAGGGCTTAATTTATTTAGAGTTTTGCCAGGTAACACATAAATGTGTCTGGTATACTCCCCTGAAAATACACTATGGTTATGTCGAGAATTACAATAGTGAGAGACTGGGTACCTCCTGCAGATTATGGAGATCATGGAAGCCTCCTAGGGGAGGCATCATCTCGGCAGCAATCTGAGTGAGGAACAGAGCTGGTGCTTCCCATGCCAAGGGAAGCCAAGCTGAGCCAAGGACACAGAATATGGTATGTTCTGAGGACAGGGCCACAGCCAACCAGGCAGGCAGGAAAGAGCAGGTGGTAGGGAGAGTGGCAGAAAGGAAAGAAGAGGGGTGCACAACACCTGGACCGTGGAGGTCTTTGTAAAAGACAGAGCAAGAAATTTGACTTTTCCTGGAGATGGGATGGAGAGCCTATGGAGCTTCAGCAGGAAAATGACATCCTCTGATGTTCACTTTAAAAGCTGACTCTGACACTCTGTGGGAAATAGATGGTACAAGGAAAGGACTGGAGGCAGGGAGGCCAAGTGGCTCTTGAAGACTTGCATTTGGGAGTCAGGTGGACATGAGGAACATGGCTGTGTTTAGGATGATAGCACCTGTGGAGGGACTGGAGTAGAAGATGTCAACTGAAGAATCACGAGATTCAAAATTTGGAAAGAACTTTATTTCTCATGAAGGGTTACAGACTGAGGGCTGGCCATCCTGCTGGCTGGGAGGCATAGCTGAGAGGAAGCACTTGGAGGGAATGGAAGGCAAGACAGAAATTCATGCTGAGTGGGTGGCCAAATATACATATTTAATGAGCTATAGGAGGAGTTACAAATATTTATGAGAGGAGAAACCTGTTCAGGAACAATTCTTAATGCCTCTTCACGGATTGCATGTTTTAAAAAATGGCAGCATTAGTGTGATCTGAGGTGGAGTTTTCAGCCCTCTGACATCAAAAGGTAAAGTGAAGGATGCCAAAATCCTCACTGCATCCTTTGAGAGTCAGCCAAAACACATCCAGAGATGGTGGCCACTGTTTAGAAAGAAATGCATTGTGTGACGTGACGGGTGAGCTGTCACTTGGAAGCAGTGAAGAGAAAGGGGAGTCTCATAGCAGCCTCAGATGGTTGGCTAAAAATGATGAAGAAATGAGTCATCTATTTATTGTTTTCCAGAGCTGGTCTCTGCTTACTCCTTACAAAGGAGTTTTGGCTAAAGGTTGATAAGGAAGGGGCATACTGAGGCACGCTTGACCTTCCATCTGTCATGGTCAGTAACTCAGTTTTTAAGGTTTCTCTGGAATCCTCTTGGCCAAGAGAGGGGTCTTTCCAGTTGACTAAGGGGCTTAAGATTTTATTTGTATTTCTCAAAGGTTAAGGAAAGAGAAGAATCAAAGGCATCTGCTAGAGTTTTGCCTAAGCAAGAAGCCAGGGAGGTAGTAGAGCTGTTGGCCAAGATGGAAATCACTTAGGAAGGGACTTGTGGGGAAAGCACACCTCCATTCTAGCCATATCAGTTGCTAATGTAGGTGATACCAAAAAACAGCAGAGCGCCCATGACTGTCTTCATGTTTGGATCATGATGGGATAAAATACTATGTGTTTGGTACAAGAGAAGCCAGGGAGTGGTATAATTAGTGCTGAAAGGGGGACTATGGGGTGGCTTCATTGCTGTAGTGAGGAAGGAGGAGCTGAAGGGAAACAGGTGGAAGAGGCAAAGCAACTGGTTAGGTTTGTGTAAGTACACTCCAGGATGTTCCCATAATAATAAAATCCCCTAAGGATGTGTTTCTCAAAATGCATCTCCATTGTTAAGTGTATGCCTCTGTATTTTGCAAACTGTTGATCCCCTCTGGTATGATTTGAAGACTAATCTTATTTTTACTTCATTGGTATCAAACTTAATAGGACTTGTCCTACTAAGGAATAGTGAGGAACCATGAAATCCAGTAAAATGTGATGGACTGTTTAGATTCCCAATCTTCTATTTATGAATGAGCTTTGTGTTGCTTATTAACTGAGTACCAAGATACAGCAGCTTTTGCTTTATGAATGATGCATGACTGGTCACTCACATAGCACAGCTGCAGTGTGCTGGAGGAATAGCAACACTCCTTGAAAACAGTCCAATTATTTCATTTATCATTTTAAACTGTTGCATTTTAAGCAAAATAGAAAAAGACAATAGTCAGGAATATAATAAAATGTGTATGAGAGAAAGTCAGACTAGGATTGCTGGGCTAAAAATTGAAGCTATTTTATACAAATTGTAAGGCTTGCAATTGATGAAAATAAAAGTTATAAAAATGGTAGCAAATCATAATACAGAAAATAATAAATTATGAGCTAGAAATTAAATCCATTGTCTACTAAGCATACAGGTCTGCAGGAGGATGACTTGCTTGAGCCCAGGAGTTCTGGGCTGTAGAATGTGATGCTGAAAGTTTACTGGCGCTAAGCTTGACATCAATATGGTGACCTCCTGGGAGCAGGGGACCATCAGGGTGCCTAAGGAGGGGTGAACAAGCTCAGGTCAGAAACAGATCAGATCAAAACTCCTGCACTGGTCAGTAGTGGGCTCACACCTGTGAATAGCCACTTCCCTCCAGCCTGGACAATATAGCCAGACTCTGTCTCTCATAAAAGTTTTATTAAAAAATATATATATGTGTGTGTGTCTGTGTGTGTGTGTGTGTGTGTGTGTGTGTATGAGAGAGAGAGAGAGAGAGAGAGAGATAGAGAGAGATACCATGAAACAGTCACAGACTCTAGCATTGGAGAGACCTGGATTCAAATCTTGCCTCGGTCCTTTACTATATAACATTGGATTGAACCCCTGAGCCGTATTTGCTTCATCTGTGGAATGGGAATAATTAGTATCTCTATTGCAAGGGTTTTGAAATAATATATGTGGGAGTACCCAAGAAGGGGTATGGATAGAAAAGACTAGAAACTGAAACCAAGACCCACCTTTCACTTATGCCTGAGGGCAGTGCGTTATTGATGAAAATAGGAATTACTAGGGAAAAGGGGGAGAAAGTGAGGGTTGATTTTAGACTAAATTTGAAAGTGTTTATGATTTGGAAAACTTTTGTTGGAAGTTTGGAGTGATTGCAGGGTGTGCTGGTGAATCCTCCTGTGCACCCAGAAGCGTGTGTGTATAAATGAATCACTAGTCTGAGATACACATCCCATTCTGTCAGATGTGTAGAGCCTGTGCCTTATCAGTAAGCTTTGGGGACTGTGCTTTCTTCATATTTGTGTCTCTGAGAAGCAAACAAGAGCTTGACGTGCAATAAGTGTTCAAAAACTGCTGGTGGAAGAAAGGCATGGTTGTAGTGGTTGTAACATTATTCATTTTATAAAGGAAATAAATCAATGTTAAAAGTAGATAGCATGATTTTAACTTTTAAATTTGGACATTTTTTACAATTTTCACTGGTGTTACCATGATATCTTTATTAAATCTTTTCTTCCCCAAGAACATCATTCCATTTAAAAAAATGAAGTTTGGTGCATAAAAGCAGTAAAAAGAGTAACAGCAAGTGGGAGAGAGGGAGAGAGAAAGAAAGACAAAGAATTTTGGGGGCTACAGCTGCTGCTAAATTTCAGTTGCAATTGTCAGAGTTAAAGAAAACATGAAGGAAAACGTCTCATTAAGTGGCTCCCTGGATTTTTCTGCTCTGGGAAGGCTGCCTGAGGGATGGATCATGGACAGCCTGCAGGGGTCAGATTCCTAGTACTGTGTTCTAGCTTTTTACCTCATTGACTCCAGTGAAGTTATTTTACAGCCAGAGCTGTTTTAAGATCAGTGCAAGGCACTGTACACATATTTGTGGGTGGAGAAGTAGAATTTGAGGAAGGAAGAAGCATAGCTTAGTTTTGAAGTTTTTGTTCCATAGCTTCTTGGGCTTCTGGTGAAATGGAATGTGTGGAAGTAGGAGCACAGGTAACTATGCTAGGCAGGGCAGCCCTGTGAGTTAGGTTCTACTGCTTTCTTGGTTTTACAGAGGGCGGAAGTGAGGCACAGAGAGGTTAATTAACCTCTTAAGTGTTCTGGTCTAAGGCACAGAGGCACAGTTCCAGGAAAGGTTCATCTGAATCTTAAGTCCTCACTCTTTGCCACCATCCTCCACTGCTGAGACCGTCCCTGTGAGTCCTGCCACTCTCCTCCCCTAGTCCATATTCACTGCTGCTCAGTGAGGCCAAGGAAGCCAGTGGTCATGTCCCCAAGAGGATATCTCTCCCCTCCTGAGAATCTTTCTCATACATCTCAATTCTGAGATACAGATTGAGAAGCACCTCAGCAAATCCACTGCATGGAAGGCAAAACAACCTTGATCCACTGCAATGACCACAAGCAAGGGAAGCCTGGCTATGAGCACAGTCATAACATCGTTCAAGTTTGGGGATTCAAAGTGTTCCATGTCTACCTGAACATCCTCAGATCCTGCTGACATCACCAGTGGAGGTCCTCTGCTGATTGATATAAATCATTTTCAAACCCAGCAATGCATTGATGACTGTTAATTCCATGCTCCTCAAACTTGCCCAGAAATGCCTCTAATAGGGTAAGAGAAAGAGAAGACACCTCAGTATGTATCCTATGGCAGTGCATCTCAAAAATGATACTTATTTAAAGGCTCTGTTTTTAGGTAAAAAGAAGTTATTCAAATGTATTCTGAAAATGTTATTGGTTTTAATATAAAATGATATGTTCTCCAAATCTTTAAGTGAGATTGAAGATCCAGGAAGATGTATCTTGATATTCTTGATCATTTGGTTTAATGCAGCTACCTACAGGCAGTACTCTAATTTAGGACCCATGAATCTTCAGGTCATACTGGCCTTTCAAAGGATGTTCTGAATGCCCCTATAAGTGATTGATAAGAACTTTTCGGTGAGATAAAATAGCTCTTATTCAGGATATGTTTGTGTGTATATACATTCTGTGTCTTCTATTCTCTACATGTTCATTAATTCCATGTAGAAAAGTAGAGGCTAGGGACCCTGTCCCTCCCAGGGTCACTGCCATTAAGCCCTGTGGGTGACCACTTGTCTTTAGCACCTGTGAGACCCACTGTTGGGGTGGGAGGAGTCTTTATCAACAGCAGCAACAATAACTAGATGTCTCCAGCTTATGATTCCTGCCATCTGGGAGGCTACAGAAAAGACTGAGTGCCAAGATGGTCTCCAGGACTTCCAGGACTTCCAGCTCTGAAATTTCTTTTCTCAGTGATAAGGATAAAATAAGCAAATGGCCTGGGCAGTTCCACTCTGTGTAACGGAGGTGGCCTCATTCCCTCCCCAGCCCTGCAGAAGCAGCTGAGGCTCTGGAGCACAACTTAGGCTGAGAATCCCCCTCTTCTTCCTGGGGCCCTGACTCAGGCAGGCACCCAGTTCAGCAGTTTGATGTGCAGCTATGTGAACAACACTTTTCATGAGTGATCATCACCCCCTTTCTCTTGTCTATTTGGGCACTAGATTGCTGGTGAACATCCTTCATGATCAAAGAGCAACATCTGAGTGTGTCCTGAGTGAAGTTCTGTAAAGATAAGAAGCAGGACTTACCACCGCATTGTAAGAGAAAGTTTACCCTCATCAATTAATTAAAATAGAAGGCAGCCAATGGGCATTGGGCACAAGGGAATGATGCTTGTATTGGAGCATGATGAAGAGATGTCAGCTTTGTCTCAGCACCAACATCACTATTAACACTTGCTGTCTGTCACCAATCAGCAATCTGTTCCCGATGTAATCTGAGAGTTCCATAGCACAGCTCAATCCTTCCACCTCTCTGAGAAGAGTGGTGTGTAGGCCTTCTGACAGTGGGAGAAAGTTGCACTCTTTAAGACTCAGTTTCTTCTCAAAAGAAATCATCACATGTCACTGTTAGCTACATCCAGGATGTTTGAATAAGAATTGTGGTTATAGTAAATAGTGTACAAAATCAGTTAGTTATGGGTAATATGTATGGCACTTACCATGTGCCAAGAATCTTGTAAAGTTTTTTACATTTAGTAATCCATTTAAGTCTCACAGTAACCCTACAAGGTATATTTTCCTCATTTTAAAGAGGATAAAACTGAGGTACAGTGATTAAATAATGACTCAATGACAAAAGTGGGATTGGAGTCCCAACAGTGTGGACAAGAAAGAGCACACAGTGAGAAGGAAAGAGGCCCTCACCGGAACCTGACCGTGCCGGCACCCTGATTGCAGACTTCCAGGATTGTGGAAGATAAATATCTGTGGTTTAAGTCACCAAGTCTGTGGTGTGTTTTATGGCAAGACGAGGTAACCCTGATGATGCTTTTCACCACTGTGTGGTCCAGCCTTTCATGGAAGCTGTCAGCTCTTCAGCCTTGCAAAAAAACGCTTGCTGGTCACTCTTTGGTCCTTTCAGATGCCCTTTCTTAGTGGTGCCTCTACCAGGCCCTTGACTTCATCCTTTTCTGTCAGAGGAAGGGTGAGTAAAGTACCTCCTCCTTATGCATCTGCTGTGGGAAGTGTGGGTAACTCACACATGATGCCACAGGGGATGTATTCAGGCACCACAGGCAGCAGTGAATGAATGAAATGAAATGTTATTTATCCATTCCAGGGCTTGGCTCTGCAGGGCCAAGAGAACAGCCTTAGCTGTGCCTTAACCCAGTCCTGGAGAGGCCAACAGGCCATAATCATGGGGAGGAAACCCATCTTTTAAGGGCACCTCACTCAGGTGGTGACAAGGTGAGGTGGTCATCTGTCCTGTGTTTATCAGTATCTGTCCTAAATACTGTGCTCTGACATTGTTGCTAATATTCCATATTATCAGGGCTTTTGTGGAGTTTAGGCCTCTAATTTTTCTCTTCAGTAAGGGGAATAACTTTGCTGTGTTAGCGCAATGCCTCAGGAGGGTTGCAATCTAGAAACAGTGATTGTTAAAATTGCCTATAAACACACAATATAAACAATATGCCACAGACACCGAGGCCCCCAGCATAGTTTCTGGAAGCTGAAGTCTCACCTCTGCCAGAGGAGAGTCACAGTGGGAATTGAGGCTTGGCATCTGGGTGCCTCTGAAGCTCTTCCTGTGGCTCCTGTTAGACAATTGACCCTCAAACACAGAAGACAGAGATTGCACATTGTGTTCAGTAATTGTTGTTTTATTTATGTTGTTTCTGAAAATAAAAGACAGTGCAGGCTGCTTATCTTTAAACCACACAGTACCAGTTTTAAACCTGTTCTATTCTAACCTTGGAATGGACTCGCATGTTTCAGCAGCAATATGCTGTTTTCCTGCCTCAATTTCTCAAATCACACCCTCTGGAGAATGGTGTGGAAACTGCCCTGTTTTTACATCAAGGTAAAAGCTTCAGGAAGTTACTGGACAGTGGAATTCAGGGGTCATTCTGGATAACACGAATTAACTATTTGATTAGACCAACCATTTGGTCTTTAAAATTGGGTGCTAAAGAGAAAGATAGGAAATTCAAAAAATCACCACCTGTAAAAGAAAAATCAGTTAATAATTTGACAGATTTAAGGGCCTCACCTTTCTCTCACAGAACTTTACGTCATAACACCCTGTTTGGGAAAATTGGAAAATATCTTCTCCTTACCTCCTAGGGAATAAACAAGAGTTTAAATGTTGTCACCAACTCAAACAAAACACACCTCATTCTTTATGGTCTGGAGGGAGAGGGAGTCCTTATTTTGCTTCAGAGTTTCCTTTCAGGAGCTTCTCTTTTTAAGTAAAAAAAAAAAAAAAAATGTGTTTAAAGACTAGTTAAGTACAATATTGAGAAGTAGGGAAAGAATAGAAGGAGGAGTTGAATCTGTAATTGACTGTGAACAATCGGTTGAGATAACTCACTGCCTCCAGATCAGCCTTCTTTCTGAAGCTTGTAACCTTGGTCTGTCCTATGAATCAGTGGAGAGCAACCCCTCTTATGTAGGTTCAGTCTTAAGTAGCTCACTAGTGCTGGGAAAGTTCATCGGAGTAGTCCTATCTCACGCACAACCCCATTTCCCCATGAGCCGCTAGAGTGGCTCATATCAGAAAGATGCCATACCAAATGCTGGCAAGGACCTGGAGCAACTAGAATGCATGTGCATTTACTTTGTCCTGACAGCCACTATGGAGAACTCTTCGGCTGTTTCTTATAAAGCTAAACGTAATCTTCCCAAATAACATGGCAATCCCACTTCCACTTATTTACGTGAAAAAAAATGGAAACATATGTCCACAAAAAAGACTTGTAGAAGCTTGTCCATAGCAGCCTTATTCTCAATAATAGGTCTAAACTGGAAATAATCCAAACATTCACAAACAAGAGATTGGATAAAGAAATTGTGGTATATTCATACAATGGAATACTATTCCAAAAATAAAATGAATGTGTTACAGGTATGTGTAACAACATGAATTCATCTCAAAGACATTATGTTGAAGCCAGATTCGACATAACTCATGCTTTGTCATTCCATTTATGTGAAGTTTGAGAACAGTCAAAACTTAGCTATGGTGACAGCAGTCAGGGCAGTAATTGCCTATCGAGTGTGAAGATTGACTGAAAAGGGCACAGGAGAACTTTCTGAAATAATAAAAATGTCCTGTATCTTGTTTTGCATGGTAGTTACACAGATGTAGACAGTTGCTAAAATGCTAAAAACTAAATGTGTAAGATTTGTGCATTTTAGTGTATTTAAATTATAACCCCCAGAAAGCATTGCCTCATTTTCCTGGAGGGTAAATATGCTCATTAAGAGCATATGGGGATGATTTTGAGTAACCCTTGCTCTGTCATTCTGTCAATAAACCTCCACTAACTTTCCTGGTTTCAAAAAAGCAAGGTCCATTGATGAAAATCCTTTGTGCCTTAGTGACAAATAACATTGATAAGGCCTACTGTCAACAAGAGTGTGTTTGTTATATCTTTTGTTTTTAGTGACTCTAAATTTGTAGGAATGATATTTTCACGGGATTACTCAATCTCACCCACCATTAGTTGCAGGTGACAAGAAAGCTAAGTTGGCAGATGTTTGTGCTAGAAGCTGTGGGTTTACGTCTCCTTTGTGCAGGTGTTCCAGACATACCAGTGGCTTGGTATTTAAACATCATGCTCAGGTGTGCAGGGTAGTTTTTGAGTTATAATAGGTATGCAGGTGCTGTGGGATTACTTGGTTGTTTATGTAAAAATTATTTTGCATTCACTTCTGAAATAGTACTAGTAGAATCATCTTTAGAGGAGATTCCAAGGCATTGAACTGAAATACTTGCACTGTTTGCTGTAAATTTAAGCTTGAAATTGAAACCAGGTTATCAGCACTTCATGCCAGGAGAGAGTGGGCATGAATGATTTCAGGAAATGAACTAGATTTCAGCCTCGAATTTGCTTCCTCCCTTCTGTGGCAAATTAGTGCGGGCTCACTAAGCACTTTATCTGCCCATGGTAATTTATTTTTCCAGACAGTGTCTCACTTTTGTCATCCAGGCTGGAGTGCAGTGGCACAATCATAGCTTAGTGCAGCCTCAGTCTCTTGGGCACAAGCGCTCCTCATCCTCCCTCCTCAGCCTCCCAGTTGCTAGGACTTACAGGTGCACCACCATAACCAGCTAATTTTACTTTTTGTAGAGACAGAAGTCTTACTATGTTTCCTAGACTGGTCTTAAATAGACCATTCTATTTCCTAGAATGATCTCAAACCATCCTTCTGCCTCAGCCTCCTAAATTGCTGGAATCTCAGGCATAATTCATCATGCCTAGCCATTTATTTTCTGCTGCATTGCAGAGTTAGAACCAATTTCATTTCTCCTGCACTGAGAATATGCATTCCCAGCAGATCATGGTTGAGCTCAGCACAACTGCAACTCAGCCAAGCTCTTTGAAGGGTGCACAGTTACTAACTGTCAGCGTTGCACAGCCACCTTTAGCAGATATGTTCAGAACTTACATTCCCACCATTTCTAAAACAGCTCACAGTACCAAGAGAATGGGATTTAACTTTTGACATGCACACTCATGAAAACCAGTGATTTTGGAAAGCCAAATTGTTGAGAAGATAAGGTGGGGATTCTGACTACAAGTATTTTTACAAATCTGATTATCGTTGCAGGTTTTGTTTTATTTTGTTGTTAATGCTGAGTGGAGAATGGATTGGAATATTTGCCTCCTGTGTTTCTTTTTGTTTTCTAACATTGCAAGTGGTCCACATTTTCCTTTATTTAAAATTTAAAGTTGGTGCCTGGGGTTTCTGGTGTTAAATAGAAGCGATACTTCTGCATAAAGTATTATGGAGATGCTCTGTTCCATCCAGGGAGGTGCAGGTGAAAAGAGGGCAGTTCTTTTGGCTTAGGATTGACTTGGCGATGCGGGCTCTTTTTTGGTTCCATATGAACTGTAAAGTAGTTTTTTCCAAGTCTGTGAAGAAAGTCATTGGTAGCTTGATGGGGATGGCATTGAATCTATAAATTACCTTGGGCAGTATGGCCATTTTCACGATATTGATTCTTCCAACCCATGAGCATGGAATGTTCTTCCATTTGTTTGTATCCTCTTTTATTGCATCGCCAAGTCAATCCTAAGCCAAAAGAACAAAGCTGGAGGCATCACGCTACCTGACTTTAAACTATACTACAAGGCTACAGTAACCAAAACAGCATGGTACTGGTACCACAACAGAGACATAGATCAATGGATCAGAACAGAGCCCTCAGAAATGATGCCGCATAGCTACAACTATCTGATCTTTGACAAACCTGACAAAAACAAGAAATGGGGAAAGGATTCCCTATTTAATAAATGGTGCTGGGAAAACTGGCTAGCCATATGTAGAGAGCTGAAACTGGATCCCTTCCTTACACCTTATACAAAAATTAATTCAAGATGGATTAAAGACTTAAATGTTAGACCTAAAACCATTAAAATCCTACAAGAAAACCTAGGCAATACCATTCATAGGCAATACCATAGGCAAGAAAACCTAGGCAATACCATTCATAGGACATAGGCGTGGGCAAGGACTTCATGTCTAAAACACCAAAAGCAATGGCAACAAAAGCCAAAATTGACAAATGGGATCTCATTAAACTAAAGAGCTTCTGCACAGCAAAAGAAACTATCATCAGAGTGAACAGGCAACCTACAGAATGGGAGAAAATTTTTGCAACCTACTCATCTGACAAAGGGCTAATATCCAGAATCTACAATGAACTCAAACAAATTTACAAGAAAAAAACAAACAACCCCATCAAAAAGTAGGCAAAGGACATGAACAGACACTTCTCAAAAGAAGACATTTATGCAGCCAAAAAACACATGAAGAAATGCTCATCATCACTGGCCATCAGAGAAATGCAAATCAAAACCACAGTGAGATACCATCTCACACCAGTTAGAATGGCCATCATTAAAAAATCAGGAAACAACAGGTGCTGGAGAGGATGTGGAGAAATAGGAACACTTTTCCACTGTTGGTGGGACTGTAAACTAGTTCAACCATTGTGGAAGTCAGTGTGGCGATTCCTCAGGGATCTAGAACTAGAAATACCATTTGACCCAGCCATCCCATTACTGGGTATATACCCAAAGGACTATAAATCATGCTGCTATAAAGACACATGCATGCGTATGTTTATTGCGGCACTATTCACAATAGCAAAGAGTTGGAACCAACCCAAATGTCCAACAACAATAGACTGGATTAAGAAAATGTGGCACATATACACCATGGAATACTATGCAGCCATAAAAAATGATGAGTTCGTGTCCTTTGTAGGGACATGGATGAAACTGGAAAACATCATTCTCAGTAAACTATCGCAAGGACAAAAAACCAAACACCGCATGTTCTCACTTATAGGTGGGAATTGAACAATGAGAACTCATGGACACAGGAAGGGGAACATCACACTCCGGGGACTGTTGTGGGGTGGGGCGAGGGGGGAGGGACAGCATTAGGAGATACACCTAATGCTAAATGACGAGTTAATGGGTGCAGGAAATCAACATGGCACATGAATACATATGTAACAAACCTGCACATTGTGCACATGTACCCTAAAACCCTAAAGTATAATAAATAAATAAATAAATAAATAAATAAATAAATAAATAAATAAATAAAAGAAAAGAGGGCAGTTCATCCTCCTCATTCTTAGGGCAAGGAGCAGCATGCAGGGGCAGATCAGCAGCTTTGCATGTTGACAAATCCACTCTCTGCTGCAGATGCCTGGGGGAAGTTGCAGACTTAAATTTTCTTTTGTAAAATGGGGAAACACAAACAGATCTTATGTCACGCTGGTTACTCCAGAAAAAAAAAAAAAGAAAAAGAAGGAAGGAAGAAAAGAAAGAAAGGAAAGAAGGAAGGAAGGAAGGAAGGAAGGAAGGAAGGAAAGAAGGAAGGAAAATTTTTGTAGTCTGTCACCACATTTATAAATGGCTGGTCCTGGGGCTCTGCGGTGTGTATGATTAGTAGTGTGGCTGAAGCTAATGCATTCTCTAATCCTGATCCCCAGGTTCATGAGTGTCTTTCATTAATATTCTTTGTAATTTAACCCCAGAGCAGTGCTGCACAGCTAAATGGCCTTACAATAAGACAAGCCTCTAATTCTGTCTTCAGCTCTCACCAGCTTGTGTCCTAATGTATCAAGAATTTCACCCTCCTGAGCCTCACTTTCCTGTAATTTACTGCAGTGGGTTCCTAGGCATCTAACACCTAAGAGGTCAGTAGATTGCCTTAGAATGATTTTAGGATTCCAGATCTCAATTCATCTGTAAAAATCAGGGCAGTAGGAAACTTTCTGAGACACACCTTTAAAATTAGTTATAATTTGTGTTATATTTACAGATCTTAACTTTGAAGACCAGCAACACAGCAATACTTCCAGATCTCCACATAACCTCTGTTCATTTGGGAGGGGCTTTGTATTTTCAACAGGAGAGTTCAAAGTTCTTTTTTTTTTTCAGCAACTACAGTTCTAAGTTAAATACCTTTATTGATACATGATATTTTACATATTTATGGGATACATATGAGTCATAATCTATTTTAAATAATACCTTAGTGTTGTAAAATCAATAGTACTTTTTAAAATAAATATACCTTGTTAATTATCCCACATGTGTCATCAGAAGTACAGCTTGAACAAGTCCACCTTCCGTGGACCAAGCACCACCCTGGGCATTTCTAGCATGAGCAAGATCCAAGGTCCTGGCTGGACTCCAGAGATGCTGTTTACCTCAGAAGCATGACAATAGGAGGCAGAAGGAGCAGGCAAATCCAACTCCTTTCTTGTAGTTTCGTTGGTTGGGGAGGAAAAGTTGAATTTTACTATTATGGAGAAGAAACAGAAAATAGAGACAGACAAAGAGATATGACAATACAGTCCTGCCACTTGCTCCCACATACTGTTCCATGTATTTGTTTTGAATATATAAGTGTGTACATAAAGGTAGGTACTCTCAAGTCCATCAGGGCTTGGATGTCCCCTGTTTTTGAAGTTCCAGAATGTTTTTGCTAAGGTGAGGAAATACCAAAACAGGACTATGAAAATTATGGTATATATTGATGTGACACAGCTGTGACATAATAAAGATGTGTAAGATTATATATATAACTTGTGGGTACACCTACCTCATCTGGGGATAACACCTCAAGTTTAATTTTGAGGCTTGGGTCAATCGTGCTTCCCTTTCTTTTCATAGGTCCTCGATGAGATGTTGTCATAGATCCCATGTTATGCAATAGCCATAGAATATGACATCTCTCTATTATAATTCTATATTACTTTAATTGCTGCATAGAAATTCATTGTATGTAAGTGCCACAGTATATTATAGGTCTTCTTCTGGGACATCTATTTCTAGTTTATGTGATAGTATAGCACTCTCATGAATATTCTTGTACTTGATCTTTACACATTTTCTTTTTTCCTTAGGGTGAATTCTGAGAGATGTAATTGATTGGGCAAAATGTACTCGCTGTTTGAGGTTTGAAATTTTTCCATCAAAAGCTGGTACTCTTGGTTTTTTAAGACAAAGAGCAAACCCTCCCCTGCCAGGATTGACTTTGGGCTCTTTTTTTTCAAACCTCACTGCTTTTTGGTTTAGTTGTCATAAAATGCCAAGCACCACGAACAGGGCTCTGTGAAGGGGCTCAGAGGTAGGTGGGCTGTGATTAGGAGAAGGCTTGGACTGATGGGCAATTTGAATGCTCAGAATTAGAGTGAGGGGGTGGGGGTGCTGCAGGGACAGATGCTGGGCAAAGACACCCTGAAGGGCAAAGGGAGGAACAATGGCTGCAGTACTGGCCATTCAGCTGGAGCAAAGGATGGAAACCAGAGTGGGCTGATGATTGGATGCCAGGCCTGAGCCAGGTGAGTCCTGTTCTCATTATACTGTAAAGTGAGCTGCTCCAAGCCTCCCTGATTCTTAGCACTCCCAGTCCCTGCAGGGGTCCCTGAGAAGGTTAATCTTGCATTAGGCCCTCTGCTGTTTTCCCTCTGTAAGCCTCACTCCACTTTGCAGTGAGTTCTAGTATAACTTCTATTCCAGTAAGAGCAAATGGTTAAGGACTCCAGAAAAGAAATTTGGTGAACACAAAGGGTTTGTCATACTTTAACTTTTGTCCCTTTCCCAGGTGGCCCATGCTTCTAGGCCAGCCTCCCAATTCCTAGCTTGCTTCATGCTCCTGGCCTTTGCTTAAACCAATCTGTCCTCCCCACCCTGTCCTCTCTGTTCAGAGTAAATACCTCCCTCCCTCTGCTTTTGCCCTAAGTTCTTTTTTCAACTCACCTAACATCTAACTTGGCCTTGCAGCTCTGTTTCTCCAAAACCCTCTCTGCCTGTTTCCTCCCAAGCTATCTATGATCAGTGCCAGAAACCAGAAAATCTTCTTGGAAGCTGCACTCTTTGCTGCTCTTCCCTCTCCTTTATCCTTCCACGTGGAATCTCTCTCCTTCTACCTGTCTCTATCTGCTGCAATCCTATTCATCTTTCCAGGTACATTCCTCACTTTTTCATCTTTAAGAAGTCCTCTCAGAAACTGCATAGGATTTTTTCATGATATATGCCATATTCCACTGTGTAATGTAGATTACACCACAAGGTTTTTAATTTCCTGAAGGCAAGAGCTATAACCTAGTCATCTTCCTCTCCTAAGTGGGGAGTATCACCATGCCTTGACCAAGTAGCTATGATATGGGTTCTATCTCCATAAATGAATGAGCAGTGAGGAAAAGGGAGATGATTACGAATGAATGAAGAATCTTAATAAGAAAAAGTTTATTCCACAGTGAAGCAGTGTTGGTGGCTCCAAAAGCTCTCTTTAGGAAGGATTTAGGACAGCATCCTAATCAAAAGGGCCTGGAAGCACTTTGTAAGAGAGAGACAAGATCACATGTCAAACTAGAAGGATGGAGGTGAGAGGAGATAGGGCTCCAGAGTGGAGAAAGCCCCTTCTGTCCCCTTGAACTTCCTGCCAGTGCATGAGTTACCTCTCATTAAATTTAATAGTACTTGCTGCTTTGGTGTAGTGAAATGCATGCCTTGATGAAATTGCATTGCGCCATTTTTGAAAGAATACTCAAACGTGTGACTTCTGTTTCTTGCAAGCAACTGTGATCCTGAGCTGTGCACACTTCTGGTTGGGATTATTTCTGGTTTCTACTGTCTGTTTGATTGAAGATGTGGCATGGAGAGCATAAGTTGAAGAGATGAGTGCAGGGCTCATCTATCCCTGGAATTGTCTTTCTCACAACCCCTGACACAGAATATGAGCCATACAGGAATTCTGAAGAAATGGGTCTCTTGCCACTTCCCAGTAAAAGATTATTTAAAAAAAAAAAAAAGGTAAATCTAAACTTGTGCTTTATCTTGATATGAAAATATAGACAGCAATAGAAAAATTTAAAAATTAACTGGGCGTGGTGGTGCATACCTGTAGTATCAGCTACTTGGGAAACTGAAGTAAGAGGATCACTTGAAGCCGGGAGTTTGAGGCTACAGTAACCTGTCACTGCAGTCCAGCCTGGGCAAGAGAGCAAGACCCTGTATCTTAAAAAATAGAAAAAGAAAAGAAAGGATATGTTATGATAAGAAAATATATAGACAGAAAGGAGCTTTGAGAGAACCTGTGAAGTCAATAGAGATGCTACCTTATAGGCAGAGTTTCTAAGTACACACCCATTCCATCAAGTTGAGAAAGTATGACTCAAAATTTATCTCTGTTTATACCTTACACTGAGTGCTACGTGATCACAAAGATCACAAATATGGCCCAGCTTCACATCCCATGCTTAGAGAAAAACTGTGTATAGGTAAGGCATTTCAAATTAGAAGAGTGAAGTATTCTTCATTTTTGCAAACATCCCAAAATAGATATATTTACAATAAACTCTTCTAGAGAGGTAGCTCACAGGTCTGTGAGAAAATCAGTCACAAAGGTGACATTATTATGTAGGTAAAATAGAAAACACTACTCAAATTTTTCTTGTATGTTCTAAAATGTATTACTTCCAAGATATCTTGTGTACAATGTAACTGCAGGGACTGATTTCCAAGATTATGCAAATTTTAATTTTATCCATGAGAAAAAGGAGGGGCTGCTTGTGAAACATAATACTGATTGTTGTTTAGGGTGGTCCCAATTTCTTCTGCAAATAGGTGGCAACGTCCTTGAAAATTGAGACTCTGGGCTGGGTGTGGTGGCTCACGCCTATAATCCTAGCACTTTGGGATGTTGAGGTGGGTGGATCACCTGAGGTCAGGAGTTCAAGACCAGCCTGGCCAACATGGTGAAACCCCATCTCTACTAAAATACAAAAATTAGCCAGGCATGATAATGGGTACCTGTAATCCCAGCTACTTGGGAGGCTGAGATGGGAGAATCACGTGAACCTGGGAGACGGTGGTTGCAGTGAGCTGCGATCATGCCACTGCATTCCAGCCTGGGCGGCTGAGCCGGACTCCATCTTTAAAAAAAAGAAAAAAAAGCAAATTGAGATTCTGAGCTCAGCTTTACTTTAGGCAAACACAATTGCTTTGGGTTCCTGATGTTAACAATTGAGATTTTAATTCAAACCTTCTAGGAAAAGACATCAGATTTCATTTTTATCTCATCATTTCTCCCACACTCATTGAGAGATTTTCTTGCCTGACAGTCAAGGATGTCTTTTGGGACAGTCTTCTTTATGGCATTATCTTGACAACCAATGATAGCTAATGCAAAGAGGGAGGGGAGAAAGAATATTACAGCCATATTTTGTTTTTTCCCCCATTCATTAAGTTTTTTAACTTCATAAAAAAATCATTTTAATTTCTTAAATGTTTTGATTTACCACTACTTCCATTTTCTTTGGTAAAACCATGTTCTGAAAATAGCAGAGTCATAATCCTTTGTAAATAAAAAGATTATAGCCAGAAAAGCTGTTTTCTTAATCTAATGGATATACTGTATGAAAATATTAGTTCTGTTATTTGCTCTTTCAACTGATATGCCCAATTGTGACACAACATATTCCCTTACTGAATTTGTTCAGTTTTGCAAAGATAAGTTAGTTTTAGATAAATGCAGAATAGTGTTGCCCACAGGAACAAGCTGCTGCCCACCACCTGGCATCACAGCCCCAGAACTCAGCTATTTCCAGGAGGCCACAGCATCTCATCTCTGGGCTGAGCCAGAAGGACCCCTACTAAAGTCCAGAGGCACTTTTCTGAAAGGCATTTTTGTCTTGTTTTGTTGAGTGGAGAGGGAAAGATAGTATATATTGGCTGTCACCTGGAGTATTTGCCCAAAGTACATGTATGCCCAATTTGTAATATCTATTTAATATCTAAACTATACTCACCCCTCTCCTCAAAAACAAGAATTTGGTGAGTTTATTTGGGCATTTTCTCTTTGATCATGAGGCCCATGTTATGTCTCATGTTATACTCCAAACCAAAAATATTTGTTGAGGCAAGTAAATTCAGAGGCTTCTTCCAAGGAGAAAAGGCATATTGTGAGTTGCTTTCCTCTGAGAAGGCTACAGTGCTTCACTGTGATTTATCTTTCTGAATTTGCAGTTTTAGAAAACATGTTGTTTTTTTCTTCCCATACACTAAACAAAAATATTAATCCTGATTGTCCCCAACCACCCATCACTGGATATATGTTGTCAAATATTTACTGAGGCACAATATGCTACAATGCACCTTGAAGTTCCCAGAATAGGTTTACAAAAGTGAGAGGGAAATGAGGAGAAGCTGAAGGTCTTATTTTGTGATGGCAACACACAGTAATGTTAGGGAGCTTCCAAGGTGATGCTGCTATTCTTTCATATTGCCTTTGGTCAGTTTTTTTTTTTGAGACAAAGTTTCACACTTGTTTGGGCTGGAGTGCAATGGCCTGATCTCAGCTGACTGCAACCTCTGACTCCCGGGTTCATGCAGTTCTCCTGCCTCAGCCTCCTGAGTAGCTGGGATTACAGGCATACAACACCACACTTGGCTAATTTTTTGTATTTTTAGTAGAGACAGGGTTTCACTATGTTGGCCAGACTGGTCTCAAACTCCTGACCTCATGATCTGCCCACCTCAGCCTCCCAAACTACTGGGATTACAGGAGTGAGCCACTGCGACCTGCTGCCTTCAGTCAATCTTAAGGATGTTTTGTTTTGTTTTAAATTTTCATGGCCATCATTCTCTTTGGAAAGAGCTTTTAAATTCCAGTGCAAGGCAGGCCTACCTTTTCAAATATATTTCTGTGAGCACTTAAGAAACTGAGTTGCTCCATATTTCTGCACCTTCTCCTTTTTTTTTTTTTTTTTGGCCACTTTCTCACTTGAATTTCAGGACCTCGGCTGTTAAGAGTAAGTAAAGAGAATCAGAATGAGGTAATTCAGTCACTTTTTTTCTTGGAGTCTGTCAACTTTCTGGATGCAGATCCATTATTATTACACTATTTAAGTCAGATTTGGAATGCCATAAAATGCCTACACTACTGTCCTTTTAACCAAAATTTTCATGAGGAACAAAACCTATCTTTTATTAAAATAATTGATTGAGTATATGTGATACCTAGCTAATGAATATTTGTCTTAGAAGTATGAAGTTTAAATTACCCAGAACTGTTTTAGAATCCCTTAGCTTATATTCACAGAAAACGTTTGCCTATGACAGCATTCTTAAGTAAGCTGCCATGTACCAGTTCTCATTTAGGAGAAATTTGTTATTATTGCTTTATAAAAATAATATAAGCTCAAGACCACTGAATACAGAGAAACTCATTTTCATTTATCTAACTGTATGTCTTGTAATTTGCCTTTGTTCAAACAATACAGTCCCCAATTCTAGAATGACTTTATTTTCTTTTTTGTTTGTTTTTGTTTCTTTTGTTTTGTTTTTTGAGACACAGTTTCTCTCTTTCACCCAGGCTGCAGTACAGTGGCGTGATCTTGGCTCACTGCAACCTCTGCCTCCCAGATTCCAGCGATTCTCCTGCCTCAGCCTCCCAAGTAACTGAGATTACAGGCATGCACCATCATACTTGGTTGATTTTTGTATTTTTTAGTAGAGATCGGGTTTCACCATCTTGGTCAGGCTGGTCTCCAAATCCTGACTTAAAGTGATCCCCTCCCATCTCAGCCTCCCAAAGTGCTGGGATTACAGGCATGAGCCACCACACCTGGCCTTTATTTTCTTATTATAATCCCAGATAGGCAGTTAAATGGAAATAAGAGATAATGAGCTATTTCTATATACAAATAGGCCTTGATATTTTTTAACTTTCTAACTAATTTATTTTGAAGCACATTATATTTACATTTTCATCCATGTTTAGAATTAAAAATTTTGACTGGCTATACTTGCATGCAAAAAAGGTCCAGGAAAAAAATTTCCAAAACAAAAAGATGGGAAGTAAGATCCTAAATCAACCTATTTATTTTAAATGTCTCTAAGAAGCTGGAGACACCCTTAGGTAGACTGAAGAGTCACAAGTCTCATACTCATGTGTCAGTAGCCGCAACCCCGCTTTGTCCCTTCTGTGGTCATCTGTCCTCTTGATGTGGGGTTAGATGAAGCCTGGACTACTGGGGGATAAGCTATTTACAGATAATGGGGCTTACTTTGTCAAAGTTGTGATGCAGAACACACAAAATCCTGGCTGCTGATGAGACTTAAGTGACGTGCCAGTGGCTAATGCTTAACAACTCACTTTATAACCTGTAAATATTAATTTTAGGACACTCACTTGTAGATTTTAGACAGGGAATATTTCAGAATCTTTTTTTCCTAATTCAGGCCTTATGAGATAAAAAGTGCTTGAGAACACTGTTTTAAATTACCAGCACCCCTTCTATTCAAGTGCTACATGCAGAAAGAGAAGATGAATCATTCCCAGCATTGCAATGCATTGTTCTCCAATAGCAGCAAAGTTTCCAGGCTAGCTCACAGGGGCTATCCTAGTGGAAATATTAAGAAATTGCTGAGTAACTCTAGTATATGGATGCAATTTCATCCACTGAGACCATGCACAATGCCTGGGAGCATAGAGATGCTCAGACCATTGCCCTCTGAGGCCTTGTTTTGAATGAGAGGAAACAAGCAGCTTCCACAGTGGGTTGGATTCTCTTTGTTCTTGGCCTAAGCTATAGATTATAAGTGCCCAGCCTTCCAATTTCTCCTGGTACCTATGCAGGCTGATGGCTCACAGCAGGTGGGGCACACACTCAGTGGCCTTGTCAGTCTGGTCCATAAGATAAAAGGTAATGTTTGAGTTCCCAAATAATTCATAATAGGGTATATTTTAACATCCTTTTTGCATGTCTCTTTTCCAACACAAGACATTTTCTCATCTATTGTTTAAATTAAAATTCCGCAGGCTCTGCTTTGACCTGAAGTATTTTTATCTATCCTGAGTCTCAGGATACTGTTGATGGAATTAAGGTATAATGTGTCAAAGCCTGTGTGGCGTTCTCTTGTTTACTTTGGGGGAAAGGATGCCAGGAACATATACAGTGTCTCAGTGCTAATACTCCATGATGGATTAACTCAAAGCATCGGGAGATGACTCATATTATCTTAACATGCTTTCTTTTATTGAAGGTGGAGGGTGGGTGGTGGTAGAATGTGATTATACAGAAATAGCCCACATCTTCAGAATGTTCTCCTGACACTTTTTATTTTGGGGCAAATGTGCTCAGTTTTTGTTCTCATTCTATCTTTGAGTTCTGGTACCCAGCAGGATTCTCACATGTGTTTATGTTGAAATTAAACCAATGCAAAATTTTTTACCCTGAGGTGTTGCTAATTCATGAGCCTATTCTCTTTACAGTTTTTTCCTCCTATATAACCTATATCTTGTTAAATGTCTTTTCTTCTTCTAGGTTGTTTTCAATAGTAGCTCAATTTTAGCTTTGTTCAGTCTCCAAATTAGAAAAATGCTGAGATTAGTCAAATATTTGAACATTGTAAGGTATTAATCACTTTAATTGGAAAAAAAGGTATAGGAACACTTCCTACAGTTCCAGGAGAGTGAGCTGTCCTGGCTGAGGGTTATTTCATAAGAGCCTACATATGTGGACACTAATGGTGAGTCATCACCAGAGGAAGATGAAAAATCTGGACTCTGTATTTGTGTTGATGCCACATTTCAGGGCAAAGGTTTTGCATCCAGACCATGCACTCTAGTATCCTAAGTCCATGGCTGCTGTGGCAGTGGCTCTTTTTACACCAAAAATGGAGGGAGAAAACCAGCTAACTCCTGGGCTCTCTGACTGCAGTCAGGCCAAGGACCAGGGAACCTGCATCTTTTCACTAGGGTGAGGATTTAAAGCATCTTCTGGGTTTTCAGATCTTACCAAGAAAAGCTTCAGAGGCAGACCTTGAGTCTCTGTGAACCCCATCCTGTATTTAAATGACTGGGCTCCTCAGCAGATCTACAGACTTCTAGTTCTTTTTGGGGTGGTGGTGACTCTTGACATTTATTGTCCAGGTCAGGTCTGCACACTTAGGATGCCTCTAGCCTATGGAGATGGAGTACACATCATGCATGTTGACTGTACATGCTACACCACTTCTCAAGACTCAACCTCTATCAAAGGGCATTTGGGTATGGCCCAACATGGGAGTAACCTCTCTTTTCAGCTGTGTCAAATTCTTACACCATGTTCTTTTGTTTTTTCCTCATAATACAAGGCCAAGCACATCTGCAAAAAAGACATTGCTGGAGGAGGTGCAAGGAGCTGGAAACCAAGTCTCCAGTCCTGGGAAAAGCAGTGGTGTGGAAGAGCAATGGAAAGAGGTAGGGAGCTTCATTCCAATACCTACAGAACACAAATTCTCTTGGTCCCTTTCTCTGTTTTTTATTTATACATTTTTTTCTCATATTGGTTTTCTATAGAAGCACAGCATGCTCAGTTTTAAGAATTTTGGTTATTCTCAAATTTAAGTTGCACTCTTTCAGTGGCCACATGAAATCTGACTTTCTGGGTCACTGGGTCTGTCTCTAGGTAAGAATGGGGGTTTTATTGGGTTTAGAGGTGAGCAAAACTACCCATGTGCCAAAAAATCAATGCCATAGCATTATTATCTTAAGGTGAAAAGGTGTAGATTTAGTGACATTGTTGGGGAAACCAGCCCCACACCACCCGGCGGGTACCCTGAGTCCAGTGGAGACAAAGGAATTAGAAAGAGACAGAATAAGCATTTAAAAAGTGGATCCAGGGTACCAGAGCATCGGAGGCTTGCTCACGGCCCAGAGCTGTCGGGCTCCACCCAATTTATTGGTTTACACCATCTTTGTTCTTAGGGCAGATGGGAGGGGTAGGAAGGGACGAGGAAAAGGAGAGAACTCGTGAGTCATTCAATAAGATGTATAGCAGTGGCAGTTTCTGTGAATTTCCTTGAGCAAAGGTGTGTGTGTAAACTACTTAAGATCTTTAACTTATTGGGACTGAAACGGGTGGGAGCAGGTTTCAGGAAGAGCCAAGATGTTTGATTATACTCCACTGCTTCAAGGGAGTGTTATCTTCCTGAGCAACCTGTGGAATGCTGCTGAGTGTTTATGCTCTCGGGGCATAAAGACATGAAGGCAATAAGGAAACCTTTCTCCTCAGAGGCTGCCCATGGCTCCCCATGGGTGTCTTACACAGGGGAGAGCAACTCATCTGGGACCCCAGAAACTCTCTTTCCCACAAGTATTCCACAGATGAGTTAAAGCCAAGCCTTTGGATTTCAGACTCAATTATTGTATCCAAGGATGAGTATCACACATGAAGGTTTGCATGTGAAATAATTCATGTTATTATTCATTTAAATATTGTTAATCCCACTTCAGCATACCTAGGTGAGGGAGTTGTTTTTAATTAATTAATATTTCTGCTGGAGTTGAGAAGGATCATGTGAACTTTTGGAACAAATATTGCTTCTTGCATTCCTAATTGCTTATAAACATCAGCCTGCATGCCCTTCCCTGCACATAACAGCTAGGCCTGTGCATAGTTTTTGTTTCATCATGTATGTTAAGATTTTCTTAGAGTGCACTCTGTTAATATCTCTATACCACCAAGAAAAATTTTCCTGGTCATGAGAAAAATTTTCAGAGTACTGGAAAGCTATTGCTGTATTAAAGATGTGGAATGTCTAGAATATTCTGAATATCATTCTATAAATGCTTAGAAGGAAATCTGTAACTAACTTCTAATGAAACACATATGTAGAAGTCAAATATTTATAGAGATTTGCACTTTGTGTAGGGTTTTATATTTTATTTCTACCACCTTTTAACACAATAAAGATAAAGCTTTTTTTTGTTAAAGAGAATCCAAAAATTTTGAGAGGCTTTAGAAATATAATTTCAAATAAATATTTTAGGAAGGAGATTATGACATATACTTGAAGTTGTGGATTTTTGATTATGTTAAGTACATTTATTAAGCATTTATTATATAGCACCTATGCTAGTCACTAAAAAATCATCAGTCAACAACACCAAAAGCACTGTATTCAATAAAATTAAAATTGTGAATATGTGGGGATAGCAGGCTGATTTTACTGCAAGTGTATATACAACCACTACATGTGGCTGAGGCATGCACAGGACTGTTCTATCTTTCACTTGGCTTAAACACAGGGCTCAGAACCCACTAGAGTTTTAAGGACATACAACATTCTTTGGGACCTGAAAAAAAATATTTATAGGCTTCAAAAATTGGGGAGCAGGAAACCTCTGCGTAATAAAACTAAGAAACACTTAAAACATTGTAAAATGAATATCAGTTGTAATAACTGTTAAGCTTAGGAAGCACAATGAGTTTATCATATTTAGAAACAACTTACAGGCTTTCTTATATCTCAAGAGTTCTCAAGTATACACAATGATTGCTGAGCAAGCATAAGTAATTTCTAAGTAAAATGAGAATTTCAGAGCCCCGCAAGTTCTAAAACACCTTGAAAGCATTCTACAAGAAAACATTACATAAGGCTGAAATCAGGTGTTGGCCTGCTGGGCTCTTATCAGAAGACTCTGGAAATAAACTTCTTCCAAGCACATTTATGCTTTTAGCAGAATCCATTGCCTTTCTTGCATTTATAGAACTGAGGTAACCATTCCTTACTGGCTGTCAGCTGCAGGCCAGGGGACATCTTTACTTCCTAGAGGCTTTTATAAGGACTTTGCATGTGTCCCTACATCTTCAAGCCAGCAAACATGAGTTGAATCCTTCTCATACTCAGAATTTCTCTGACTTCCCCTTCTGCTGCATGTCTCTTATTTTCTGTTCTGCCACATCTTCCACTGGCTTTCTATCTTCCATTTCTGCTTTTGAAGGCTCATGTGATTACATTGGGTCTGCCCAGATAATGCAGGACAAAATCCTTATTTTAAAGTCAGCTGACCAGTAACCTTAATTCAATCTGCAAAGTCCCTTTACAGCAGAATCTGCATTAGTGTTTCATTGAATTACCTGGGGATAGGGAACTGGGGGGTTCTTGAGAATTCTGCCTACCCCTAGAAGATATTCCAGGTTTCTCTCTTTTATATAGAGTGTTGTTTCTTTCTCATATTTTTAAATTCCTCCTCTTAGGTCCTTAATCATTGAAAATACTTATCTTACAATCTTTATTTGCATTTTTATTTTGTAAGACCCTTGGAGGGCAGTCTAAATGTTTGTATCTGTTAATTTGTGATCATAGAGATTGCTTCCTTTCATGTTTCCTTATGTTTGATTATAAATTTATGTTTCAGCCTGGGTTGAGGTTTTGTGTTTACTCCACCATCTGACTCCTTATGTTAATTTAATGTTTGGGATTAATCAAACGAGGCACATAGTGTAAATTCAAACCCAAAATCTATTTGAATGCAAGCCTGTTTACATTATTATAGCACACTCTTTACCTCCTCTCCAGAGCGTACAGCAAATTGGACAAGGTTTATTATTGTCTCCCAATGCCGTGGTTTTGGGTTTTGTGATTTCTGTGCATGTGTGTTTTTTTGTTTGTTTGTTTTTGTCATTAAATGTTCTACCCTTCTGCTGAAAGTGTACTCCTTTGAAAGTCTCAGCCGTATGAACAGGGTCTCATCAGTTTCAACCTTCCATTCATTAGAAACCTGAAGTCTTTGTATTTGGAACATTCAAACCAAAGTTCATACATTATTGAGACAGTATAACTTCTCTAAGGCAGCCTCTTTGAGCTTTAAGTTTTAAGGTATCCATTTTATTTCTGACCCCTAAAGATTTTTTTAGTTTCTTAGGGACTCGGATATTCATTTTAGGTAATTTTAATTAGGATAGTTTTTAGGTTGTCTAGTTTTTCTTATTACCAGAAGCAGAAATTCTTTCAGTGATTTATTTTTTCAAACCAATTTTTAGTGACCTCTACAACTACAACTCCACTCAGGTCAGGAATGACTTTCACGTTGCCAAGTCAGTAAATATTTTGACTTCATCTTAGGCAAGATTTCATCAGAAACGTTTTCATTGAGACATTCCTATTAGAAACACTTTTTACTTTAGTATTTTAATATTTTTGCTTTTGTTACAGTGTGCTTAGCTTGGCTTTCCTATTCTTTTTTCTTTTACTTCACTTTTATATTTCAGGACTGCATGTGCAGGTCTGTTATATAGGTAAATTAGTGTCATGTTAGTTTGTTATACAGATTATTTTATCCCCCTGGTATTAAGCCTATTATTCATTCATTTTTTTTTCTGATCCTCTCTCTCATCCCACCCCACCCTCTGCCTTCTGATAGGTTCAAGTGTTTGTTGTTCCCCTCTATGGGTCTATGTATTAATGTTTAGCTCCCACTTATATGTGAGAATATGTGGTATTTGGTTTTCAGTTTCTGCATTGGTTTGTTAAGTGTAACAGTCTCCAGCTCCATCCCTGTTTCCGCAAAGGACATAATTTCATTCTTTTTATGGCTACATAGTATTCCATGGTCTTACTATTCTGACAATTTTTAGTTTTCCTGTAGCTTTGTTGTATCCTAAACTGTATAAAAATTCCTTGGGCATGTGCCTTTCTCACTCCACAATTTTTACCAGATTTTAGTACTTAAAATATTTTTTCTCCAATATGACGACAGCTACTGAAGTGACCTCCCTGACTCTACTCCTCTGTTGTCTTTCAAGGCATTGTCCACACTGCAAAGTGATTTTCTTTTTGAGGTAAAGTTTCACTCTTTTTTTTTTTTTTCTCGAGATGGAGTTTCGCTCCTGTTGCCCAGGCTGGGGTGCAATGGTGCGATCTCGGCTCACTGCAACCTCCACCTCCTGGGTTCAAGTGATATCTCATCACCAACAGTGGCTAGCAAGCAGATCTCAGTATGATTTTTATATTCCTAGGAAGAATTTGGAATTTTTAAAATCACCTTCACTATTTCTATAAATCTAGGAAAAACTTGTTCCAATAGACATTATACAGCAAAAATATGTAATCTTTATTATGGTCTTCAATGATATCACATATTTCTAATTCATATTTTATAAAAGTTGGAATAGGCTGTATTTTGCTGGTAGTTTTTCTTATTTAATGAATAATTAACAATTAATCATATGATTCTTCAATGCACACAGACAAAAAACACACCTACCCATGCATACATACACACACAAACACACAGCAACAGCCAGAATTGATAATTAACATTTTCAAAGATGAAGAAATAAAAGTTTGAGATGACTGAATTTATTTACAGTGCACCTGCTTTGTGCAAATGCAGGGGAAACTGCCTCACACATCTCATATTGACCTTACAATAGCTTGCTATTGTTTGTGGTTTAATCTACACATGACAAACATTTTGTCTTTGATACTTTCCTGGATTTTCACATGTGCTGAACTTCGACAGCTGGGCATTACTCTGTCAGATCCTATCATGCTTTGAAAAGAAACTTTCGTAGTCTGTAATGAAAGAATAAACTATTTCTCACTACATTCTATAATTTTTAATATTTTGGGAGAGACTACAACTTTGGAAAAGTCTGGAAGGGGTGATTGTTAGACCTAGAAATTGTACTTTTGCTGCTGGGAAGTAGGGGAGGCTGCATAATGTTCCTTTCAACAGGCTTCTAAGAATGCCTCTAATTGTGCTTTGGTGATGTCCTTTAGTGTTACACTGTTCCTGTCTCCACTGGCCCCAAGACTGTGTGACTCTGTTTGATAAGCATGAGATAGTAAGAATCACACCAGATTGTCCATCTGTAATTTGAGATTCCTGGAAGAAAAGTAATACACAGTAGCTTATGTTGGACTTAAATAGTTGACTTTCTCTCAGAGTGTTGGTGACAGAGGAGATGTTTCTCATGCCCTGAATGGAATGTCCAAAGAGTTAGGTTTCACAGTCAGGCAAGTATGGGTGCAAACCCCAGAACTTGTTAATAGTAAGAGTCTGGGCAAACAATTTAACCACATTGAGCCTAACCTTCCCTGTTTAAAAAATTAAAATAATGCTACATAAACCACAGGATGCATTTGAAAGTGACTGGCCCATAACAGGCTTTAAAAATAGTAGTTTGATTTTCTCAATTTATTATTCATGATACCAAATTTTCTCAATTTATTATTCATGATACCAAAACAATTATTGCAGGGAAAATGTCTTATAGAGACAAAGAAATGATTTAATTGTTAATTAAGTTGTTAATTTATATTATATAATTTAATTTAATTTTTACTCTTCAACTGTCTGCTTTAGTAAATTAGAGTCTTAGAAAAGGTTAAGAGGTTTTCAAATTAAAAACATCCTTTTATTGACTGTAATATTGTTAGTAATTAATAATAACATCTTGATCAGTTCTTGATTTTTGCCTAATAGAAAAGTAGTCAGTTATTTATTGAACAAGAAATTTAAAAAATAATGTCACCCCTTATTAATTTTTGGGCATTTTTCAGCTGTTAGTTTGGAATAAACATCACAGAATGTTTAACCCTGCCCCCTAGCAATACATCACCCAAACATAGATAATTTTGGCAACACATAGAAGCAATGTTTGTGAATTGTGTACAAGTGATAGTTTTGACTTGTTTTGGTTTCTGCTACATCTGCTTCTATGTAAGAGATAGCTCTAGTTCATTTGAGTGTCCGTGACAGTTCATCTGAAATCTGGTGGGGGTGAAAGCGCCAGCAGCTGCGACAAGCTTCAGACAGACAGTGGGACTTCTATTGACAGCATGACAACGAAGGCTTCTCACTTACCTGGAATTTAGTGGTTCCAAGTGATTGCATTTTTTCCCCCAAACTTGAGCCAATAGTATCATGAGTAGACTTAGAAAATTACAGTGTCGCATATTCATGAAAACTTTGACAAGGCTCCTCTTTCATATGTTATTCACTCCTTTGATAAGTGCCTGGTAGGTATTAGGCTTGGTTTATGCTAAAAATCAATTCCATTGTTGTAATCCAATCTATTTGATACAGATATTGACACCTGCACAATGTCATGTACCCGTTTGAGCAGATCGTTAGCTGTTTCTATATCCTACTAAATGCTCAAATAGTAAACAAATTTTGTCAAATAATCATTTTACAAGAAACTTTTATGTACAGATATAGTCCTAGTAAAACTGCAGATGCAATGTAAGGATACACATTGACTTAGTATCAGAAGTGAAAAGGGATATAAAAACCTGTGATTATTAGCTTTAGGAAGTAAAGGATCCAGTTTAAGATGTTTACCCCAGATACCATGGAAAGAAGCAAATGGTGTCAAGAAAAACCTGACTCTATCCAAGATAATCATGATTAAATAATGTGTCTGGGAATGTGCACCGTTACCCCGCAAAAATTCAAACTATTATAGACATTTCTATAACTGTATCATGAATATTTCCTTTACTTATTTTTTTCCTATTTTTGTTATTTAGATTTTGTTTCCTTTCAGGAAAAAAAGGATGAGAGAAGATTATAAATTGTATATATTTCTTTATTAATTCCATTTAAATCTTCAAAATTCAACCCATCATACATCCTAAAGCTTCAAACCCACTTATTATTTCATTCACATTTATATCATAGTTTTCACTGGTTTGCTCTCTAGCCACAAAAATGCAAATTTTCCTGAGTTACTGTGTCTTTCTAGCCTATTAGCCTGACTGAGCACAGCTTTTTTCCCCCAAATTTTCTCTCAGTAAGATTTTCAGGCCAGGCAAGATGGCACACACCTGTAATCCCCACACTTTGGGATGCCAAGGTGGGAGGATTGCTTGAGGCCAGGAGTTCAACACCAGCCAGGGCAACATAATGAGATCTTGTCTCTACAAAAAGTAATAATAATTTTAAAAATAGCCTGTAATTGAGCACTTTGAGAGGCGAGGCAGGAGGATCACTTAAGGCCAAGCATTTGAGACCAGCCTGGAAAACATAGTGAGACTCCATCTCTACAAAAATAAAAAAAGAAAAAAATCAAAGGGGCGTAGAGGTGCATGCCTGTGGTCCCAGCTATTCAGGAGGCATAGGTGGGAGGATTGCTTGAGCCCAGAAGGTTGAGGCTGCAATGAGCTGTGATCACACCACTGTACTCCACCCTGGGTGAGAGACCAAGACCCTTCTCAAAAAAAAGAATAAAAAGAGTAATATTTTCATGCACCTCATAAATTATTAGCAGATCTCCAGTGTTAATGGTAACAGACTCACCGAGGAAGGCCATGGTGTGAAACTGATACAGCTTAGAAGGAGGAGCCAGAACACGTGGGTCTGCAGCACTTGCTCCATCACATCTAGCAGTGTCTGGGTGAAAACACCCTGCCAGCAACACACTGGTCAGCAGGAGCTGCCTCTCCAAAGAGTTCATTGTCAACTACATCATTTAAAAGGAAGGCCCTATGGAGTCCCAGAGGACATGTCAGAGGTCATATACCCAGCCTACCACTTTATACAAACAGAAAGCAAGACCTGAAGAGGCATGGGACTGGACCATTGAGCAGAGCCGACCATCAAGATCCCACCCCTGACTCCTTATTCTGTTCCTAACAGGCCCCATTTTAAGCAAAATGGAAACTCTTGGAAGTGATGCTCTGACCTGAAAAGCTGAACCAGTGAACGAAATTCTCAAGACTGCCAGGATTGGAAGTGTATGCAGACAACTGTTCGTTGCCCACGAAGGAGACATTCCTCCACAGCTTCTGGCTCCCGGGCCGCAGTTCAGCTCTGTGACATGTGGCCATGTGCTTCAGGGAAGATGGGCTTTCAATTAGCCAAGGAGTGGATCTTTAAAGAGCCAAAGTTGCAGGTCTGGCTCTTGAGGTACAAGATTTCTGGTAATTCTTTGATTCATTTTCTTTTTTTTTTTTTTTGTTATCATTATTTTTTCATTTTTAGAGACAGTGTTTCATTCTGTCACCCAGGCTGGAGTGCAGTGGCATGATCGTAGCTCACTGTAGCCTCAAACTCCTGGGCTCAAGCAATCCTCCTGCCTCAGTTTCCTGAGTAGCTGGGACTAGAGGCACCTGTCACCACGCCTGGACATTTTTTTAAGATAGGGTCTTACTATGTTGCCCTGGCTGTTCTTGAATTCCTCGCCTCAAGTGATTCTCCTGCCTCAGCCTCCCAAAGTGCTAAGTTTACAGGCATGAGTCACTGCATCTGGCTCCTTTTTCTTTCTCAAAAGTGGAGCATGAATAGGGATGAGCTCCCTTTGCTCCTCTGGCCTTTGGACAATGTTGTATGAGGACAGGATGCTTTGAGCTGCCACCAGCCACATTGCAACCATGGAGGAGCAGGTCTGAGAATGAAGGGCAGTATGTTGAGGGTGGCAGAGAGAAAGGATGGGGAAAAAGCTTGAGGTAGTGCTGTCGAGCCACAGAACGAACTTCTCCAGGACCTGCTCTTCCTCCTAGCTTCCTGTGAGACACGATAACTTTTGCTTACTCTTAAGTCACTAGAGTTGAGTTTTCTGTTCTTCACATCTGAATACATGCTGGTACAAAGTATTTCAAACACTTTTCTCTTATGAGACCAATTATTGAATCGTGCCCAATTTTGACATTGAAAGAATATACATAGTCACTATACTATGACATAAAAAGAAGTACTCTGGAGTTGCTGAGATTAAAAAATGAAGGATGATTGGTGACATGGCTAAGAAAGAATTCCTCTTAGGACACTGGAACTACCATGGGATTCACAAGGTCCTACAATAATAAACCTATGTACTAAGTACCTTCACGTTCCCTCTGTGGAGAGTAAGCATATTTTCTATGATTGGGGTATCCTACCAACATGCATTCCCAAACTGAAGTATTGAGTTGTAGGTTCAGCTGGCCAACGTTAGGAAAACTTAGGAGCAGGTGCGTTTCATACATTGCCGGCTTCCCAATGACCCTGTTAGCACCCCAGTACCACCTACAGGACTCACATATCAATCGCCACTTCTCATGCTATAATTAATAGAATGCTGCCTCCTTCTCTTCTGATAAGGGCATGAGATACAATTTCAATCTATTGGGTTTTATGGAAAGATTGACAGACAAAGTCACAACACACAAACATCCTGTAAAGAGGAATTTAGGAAACTATTTGGGGCCTGGGATCCTCCCAGTGCCCCTAAGCTCCCCTCACTAGTTAAGGGCTGCATGGCATATAATGCAGCTGACCCTGGAGAGTGTGTGGGTACTGCTCCTGCCTGACCTTGGCCCAGAGGAAGAAGCCCCCAGGAACATTTGTACACCCATATAGTTCAAATGAAATCTGTACATCTGTGGTGGGCCTTCTTCTTTTGCCTAAGGTAAAGTGGAAACATGATAAAATTAACTATTGTCTTAAAAACGGATTTCTTAAAATTCTGTTATGTGAATAATCAAACCGGATCAATCCACTTTAAAATAATCAGCTCAACCATGTCATGAACTGACTCAGTTTAACGTATGCGACTAAAGAAAACAATAGAATTATAACTTATGGTTTTTATTTTTAGTAAATATGATATATTTCAACTATTGGAAAATTAAATATATTTTCCATGTAATTACCTAGATAACAGCCTCTCACATCTCTATTTCCCTCTACTCTGCCAATTTAGATAGGGCCAAAGGGGAAGATAAATATGACTTTTTTAGCAAAATAATTTTACCATGTAAAGAAAGCAAATATATAGTCAACTTTTTAAAATTCTGTACTGTAGGTATTTCTATAATATCAGCAAAATAGAACATTTCTTGGGATCTTTCATGGCTAAAGAATATTTTGCAGTCCCTGTCAAGAAGCCACATGCTGATGTGTAATAATACACTTCTGGAGTGTAGATGTGAAACATGAGATAAAATACTGGATTTAAGTTCAAGTCTTGTGGCCCCAGACAGAGCTGATAGATTTGCACTGAAGGATTCTCATCAGCCCCCAGGTTCCCCAGGGGGGATTAAGAATGTCCAGGAAAAAATTAGGTGGGAAGGATTCTTCTTTCTTTTTAAATAGGATTTCCCCAAACCTGATAACAACCCAAATATTTAATGTTAAAAACTCAAATTTTATTCAGCAACAAGGAACAAAGTAATTAAAAGGCAGCTGGTGCAATGCAGAGATCCTATCCTGAGAAGAAGGTTGTATTTCCAATTCTGTCACTCACTCACGGGGGCCCTTAGGGAAGTCATGCCCAGGCCTCTATTCCCTCAACTTGAAAGTGGGCAGGATGCCCTCTTGCTTGCCTCCTATGTCTATCACATGGTAATTCTACTCAGTGGCCTGGTGGGAATGTACAAAAATGTGTCTGTAGACCGGGCACGGTGGCTTACACCTGTAATCCCAGCACTTTCTAAGGCCAAGGTGGGCAGATCACTTGAGGTCGGGAGTTTGAGACCAGCCTCTCCAACACGGCAAAACACCGTCTCTACTAAAAAATATAAAAAAATTAACCAGGCGTGGTGGTGGGTGCTTGTAATCCCAGCTACTCAGGAGGCTGAGGCAGGAGAATCACTTGAACTCGGGAGGCAGAGGTTGCAGTGAGCCAAGATCATGTCACTGCACTCCAGCCTGGGCAACAGAGCAAGACTCTGTCTCAAAAAAAAGAAGGCCGGGCACGGTGGCTCACACCTGTAATCCCAGCACTTTGGGAGGCCGAGGCAGGTGGATCACCAGGCCAAGAGATCAAGACCAGCCTGGCCAACATGGTGAAACCCCGTCTTCTACTAAAAAAAAAAAAAAAAAAAAAACGAGCTTGGCACGATGGTGAGCACTTGTAGTCCCAGCTACTCAGGAGGCTGAGGCAGGAGAATCACTTGAACCGGGGAGGCAGAGGTTGCAGTGAGCTGAGATCATGCCACTGCATTCCAGCCTGGCTACAGAGTGAGACTCCATCTAAAAAAAAAAAAAAATATATATATATATATATATCTTTTGTTGTTTTAGTTGTATTATATTTAGGAATATAAGATATATATATATCTTTATAATATATATTATATATCATATATTATATGTATAATATATTTACATTATATTACATATAATGTAAATATATGCACAGGATTTGAAGAAAATATACCAACATGTTAAGAGTGGTGATTGGTTTCCCATGACCTATAATGGACTTTTGACATTTTCATTTTTAGTATTTTTCAAATTTAAAAGGAAATGAGAATAAATCAAAATGAAAATTGAGAACACCCTTTTTCATTTTAAGACCCTATGCAGAGGCATCCATGGGACTCCGCCCAGCTGTCCCACCAGTTTCCTCAGGGTTTGCTGTCCTGGTACCTTTTATCTTGCACTGTGCTCTTTATCCACCCCACAGAATTGCACAGGGCTGGAAATGTTCACTTTACTCTTCTCAGTATAGTTTTGCATTTTGAAAGTGGAGTTTATCAAATACATGAGTGACTAACTGGTAGAATGTGCGACAGAAGAACCTTGTTTTATTCTGGAGTCCATGCCCTTTGCTGTCCCCATATGCACAACTGAAGGAGTTCATGCCAGATACTGTCATTGATGCCCTTTGACCTTGCTCAAATTGCTTCACCCCAGGCCCGTTTCCGTATTTTGAAAAATTAAAAGGTTGAATTGTGTAAGTCTATAAAGTCATTTCCACATTGAAACATGATGTAGAAGGAAAACTTTTTGCATCATTTAAAAATTTTGTAACTATCTACAGGATAGTTTTGGGTGAATTTTTTCCCCTTTCACTTTAATATCATTCCCAAATTTTTGATGAAATGTTTTTCATGGTTAATTCTTCTCTCACTAAACAATATGTAAGTTTGTTCTTTGGTTGAAGGAAATAACACATGTTTAATTTTATTTTTCACCTTATGTACTTGTTCATTTGTCACATATTAGGGGACAAATGAGGAGGTTTGTCTTCCTTAGAAGTTTTTAGGACAGTAGTTTTTAAAGCTTTTTGGTTCAAGGGTCATACAACTGCCACTAAAGACTCAAGAGAATCAACTCATTAAGTATTTGGAAGTCAGAAAATGTCAAGCTTTTAGTGAGTTGCTAGTGAGCTGATAAGTATTTTTGCTAAGCCATTACTTTATATCAATGACACCTATAGAACCTTATCATTTAGAAAGCACTAATAACAAAATTGGTAGAAGAGAGCTTAGAGATCATCTTATCTAACTTTCTCATGTTAAAGAAGAAAGGGAAGGTGAAGAGACTGGGCAGCTGCTCCAAGATTCTAGAACTGATTAGTGGTGGAATTCCTGCAATCTCCCCTACTCGACTGGTAGAACCTCCACCACCAAATCCAAAGATCAGTTTATAACAGATGCTAGAATATAGGTAGCATGGGTCAAGGGACACATGTTATGGTCATCCCTAGATCCCTACTGCCTAGAACATTGCTTAGCATGTAGTAAGTATTTGTTGGATGATTTAACACTGACCAGTGATCCGTGGATCACTCTAAGAATGTTAAACTTTTTTCCTGGACTGAATTTTGATTAGTACAAAAGGATTAAAATGTAATATAAATACTTGTTATGAATGGTAATATTAATATTTAAATGTGAATGTTTTAATTCTTTAAGTTTAAAAATAAATATGCTGTTAAATGAGTACATTTTTAATGGAAATGCAACTTTTAACAAAATTAATAGGCTTTAAGGATAGTGTATGTCTCTGTGGATAAATGTGACTTTTTGCTAATATGAAACAAAATTAAACCTGAATTTGTCATAGTTTCAGCCTGAACAGTTTTTATAGATGGAAGTGCTGAAATATTAATTGCCCATGCAAATACATAGGTGGGAAAGGAAGTTTTGTTGTAGCAGTGTCACTCAATTATTTGACTGTCTTTGAAGTTATACATCAAAAATCAAAAACTGATCTATCATTTAAAATTATTTTATAAATATATTGTATATTTGAAAGTTGCTAAGAGATTTCAAGTGTTCTTACCACAAAAGAAAGTACATGAGGCAATGCATAGGTGAATTATAATAGCTTCATTAGTCCATTCTACAATGTGTTCATATTTCAAACATCATGTTGTATACCATAAATATATACAATTTTTATTTGTCAATTTAAAAATAAAATTATTTTAATAATATATCAGCTAACAATTGGATCTTATTTTTTCAATTTTGCCTTTTTAAGAGCAATGAACTGGAAAACATCTTACATATAAGGTGATTTATTACTAGTTATTAGAGCCATTTTTCTATTTTTGGTATATACACCAAATAGTTGTTACCAAGAAGTAGATACCTGTCAATTGTACTAGTTACCCTTTCACTTAGGGACATATTGTTTATTTTTATATATTAAGAAAAGTTTCAGAAAATAGAAATGTTTAATCTCATGAAACTTTTGGATTTTTTGTTTTCTTTAATATAATAAAATGTATCTTATTACAAAACATTACAGCTGAGTATCTGTCTTATTCAGTTTACAAAAAGTGCTTTTATGTAACCTAACTGGCAAAGCCAGATCTTTTTTTGTGGATATATACTAGGTGTATATACTTATGGGGTACATGAGATATTTTGATACATGCATGCAATTCATAATAATCACATCAGGGTAAATGGGGTATCTATCACCTCAAGCATTTATCTTTCTTTGTGTTACAAACAATCCAATGATACTCTCTTAGTTATCTTTAAATGTACAATACATTATTGCTGACTGCAGTCACCCTGTTGTGCTATCACATGCTAGATCTTATTCATTCTATCTAACTATATTTTTGTACCCATTAACCATCCTCACTCCCCCTACTACCCTTCTCAGCTTCTGGTGACTATCATTCTACTCTCTATCTCATGAGTTCAATTGTTTTAATTTTTAGCTACCACAAATAAATGAGAAGATATGAAGTTTGTCTTTCTGTGCCTGGCTTATTTCACTTAACATAATGTCCTCCAGTTCCATCCATGTTGTTGCAAATGACAGGATCTCATTCTTCTTTGTGGCTGAATAGTGTTCCACTGTGTATATGTACCACATTTTCTTTATTAAATTTGGTTTTCCATAACCTTCTTGTACTTGAATATCGATATCTTTCTCTAGGTTTATGAAGTTCTCTATTATCCCTATGAATAAATTTTCTACCCTGATCTCATCTTTCTACCTCATCTTTAAGGACAAGAACTCATAGATCTGCCCTTTTGAGACTATTTTCTGGATATTGTAGGTGTGCTTCATTCTTTGTTATTTTTTTTCTTTTGTTTTCTCTGACTGTATTTTCAAATAGCCTGTATTCAAACTCACTAATTCTTTCTTCTGCTTGATCAATTCTGCTAAGATACTCTTCATACTTCTTCAGTATGTAAATTGCATTTTTCAGCTCCATAATTTCTGCTTGATTCTTTGTAATTATTTTAATCTCTTTGTTAAATTTATCTGATAGGATTCTGAATTTCTTCTCTTATCTTTAATTTCACTGGGCTTCCTCAAAACAGCTGTTTTGAATTCTCTTCTGAAAGGTCACATATCTCCGTCTCTCTGGGATTGGCCACTGTCCTTTATTTAGTTTGTGTGGTGAGGTCATGTTTTGCTGATGGTCCTGATGCTTGTTTGTTGGTGTCTGGGCATTAAAGAGTTAGGTATTTATTGTAGTCTTCACAGTCTGGGTGTACCTGTCCTTCTTGAAGAGGATTTCCAAATATCCCAAGGGACTTAGGTATTGTGATCTAAGTCTTTAATCATTGCATCCATATCTGCATTAGGGGGCACCCAAAGCTGAGTCATGCTGTGGCTCTTACAGACTTACGGAGGTATCACCTTGGTAGTCTTGGGTAAGATCCGGGAGAATTTCCTTGATTACCAAGCAGAGACTCTTGTTCTCTTCCCTTATTTTCCCCCAAACAAATGGAGTCTCTCTTTGAGCTGAGCTTCCTGGAGCTGAGGGAGAGGTGATACAAGCACCCCTGTGGCTACCACCACTGGGACTGTGCTAGGTTAGACTCAAAGCAAGCAAAGCACTGGGTTTTGCCCAAGGCACACAGTGACCACTGCCTGGCCACCACTAATGTTCATTCAAGGCCCAAGAGCAGGGAGTGAATCCAGCCAGGCTTCTATTCTTCCCTTAAGGGTGTTGAGATTCCCCTGGCCCTAGGCAGATCCAGAGATGCTGTCTGGGTGTCAGGGCCTGCAGTTCAGAACCATAGGAACCTACCTGGTGCTCTATTCTAGTACAGCTGAGCTGGCACTCAAGCCTCAAGGCACAGTCCTTTTTAATCTTCTCTTCCCTTTCCTCAAGCAGAGGAGTCTCTCCCCATGGGCACCGCTGTCCTAGGCCCACAGCAAGTACTGTCTGGCTACCACTGATGTTCACTCAAGGCCCAAGGGCTCTTCAGTCAGCTGTGGTGCATGCTGTCAGGCCTGGGTCTCTCCCTTCAGGGCAGTGGGTGCCCCTCTGGCCCAGGGCAGGTCTAGAAATGCCATCCAGAAGCCAAGGCCTGGAATTGGCAACCCCAGGAGCTAGCTTGGTGCTCTACTTCACTGCAGCCAGGCTGAAAGACAGAGTCTCCTTTATTCTTTCCTCTACTTTCCTCAAGCAAAAGGAGGCTCTCCTGTAGCCACAGTAAGTGGAAACATCATGGGTCACACCTAAAGCAAGCACTGCTCTGAGTTTCACTCAAGGCCCATGGCGAGTACTGCCTGGCCACCACTCACGATTATTCAGGGCCCTGGGGCTCTTTATTCAGCAGGTGGTGAATCCTGCTAGGACCGAGTCCTTCCCTTCAAGGCAGAGGTTTCCCTACTGGCTATGGGTGTGTCTAGAAATGTCACCAGGAGCTAAGTCCTGGAATGGGGGCCTCAGGACTCTGCCTGGTGCCCTATTCCACTATGGCTGAGCTGGTCTCCAAGTTGCAAGAGAAAGTTCTTTTTCCTCTCCCCTTTCCTCTCCTCAACAGAAGGAAGGACTCTCCCCTGGAGCTGTGACCTGTATTGCCTGGACTTGGAAGAGGGGCCATGCAAGTACTCCTTTAGCCGCCCAGGCTAGGTCACGTGTCCCCCAGGTCCACTGGCTGTGAGTCCAGCACAACACCAGGACTTGCCCAAGAATTGTAGTCTTTGAGGCCTAGACTGACTTTCAAGTTTATTTAGGATCCCAGAGCACTTTCCTTCATGGTGGCAGGACTTGCTGGAACTTAGGTTTTGATGGCTGGGATTCTCGAATCACCTCTGGCTAGGGCTGGTCTAAATGCCCCCTCCACAGGCTCTAGCTAAATTCTGCCCTATGATGCTTTCTGCTGTGACAGGGTAGCACTGAGTTCCAATGTAAAGTCCCGCAATCACTATGCTCTCCATCCCTCCAAAGCACAGATTCTGTCTTTGTGCCATGCAGCCACTGATGGAGGATGAGGGGAGAGGTGGTGTAGACAATTCAACACTGTCTTTTCTACCCTCTTCAGTGCCTCTTTCCTTAATATTGATGTTAAAACCAGGTACTGTGATTGCTCACATGATTTTTGATTCTTATGAAGGTGATTTTTTGTGTGGATAGTCATTCAATTTGGTGTTCCTGCAGCAGAGAATGATTGCTGGAGGCTTCTATTGGGTCATCTTCCTTTACCCTCATCTCTGATACTTTGCCTCCCAAAACCAGATCTTATAGCCAAATATGTTGTAAAGTATTTACCTATATTTTTCAAGTAAATGTGTAGTATGAATTTCAATGCACTTCAAAAAAAAACTCTCCGGAATATATTGCCAAACGTGCTTTAAAAATATGTTATTGGCTGGACGCGGTGGCTCACGCTTGTAATCCCAGCACTTTGGGAGGCCAAGGCGGGCAGCTCACAAGGTCAGGTGTTCAAGACCAGCCTGGCCAACATGGTGAAACCCCATCTCTATTAAAAGTACAAAAATTAGCCGGGCGTGGTGGCGGGCGCCTGTAATCCCAGCTACTTGGGAGTCTGAGGCAGGAGAATCGCTTGAACCTGGGAGGCGGAGGTTGCAGTGAGCCGAGATTATGCCACTGCACTCCAGCCAGGGTGACAGAGTGAAACTCCATCTCAAAATAAATAAATAAATAAATAAATAAGTTATTAAAGCAGTCAAGATTAAAATGTGTATTTAACATAATTTATTGGCTGGGCATGGTGGCTCATGCTTATAATTCCAGTACTTTGGGAGGCCAAGGCAGAAGGATTGCTTGAGGCCAGGAGTTTGGAACTAGATAACATAGAAAGACCCTGTCTCTACAAAAACAAACGTAATTTATCAATCTTGTAGATTACTAAAGTAATAAATAAAAGTGTCCCTTCTCATTACTTAATAATAATATGAAATATAGATAAAATTTTTTATTAATTTATGAAGAGGAAAATAAAGTATATCTTTCCTTTAGTTAATGTGTGTGGGTATGCATGTATATAGTACATCAAACTTCAATGTTTGAATTTTTGGAATCATTAGATGACAGTTAGATATAAAAATCAAGAATAACTCCATTACTTTATCTGAATATTATAATCAAACATTTCTTATGTATTTCATGGAAGAGGAAATACATACACTGTTAAAACTTACTGGTCCAGCAGCTATCATAAGATTTTATTTTTCTGTTAATATGACAAAGGAGATAATAAACATTTTACAAGATGAGAATTGACTATAAAGAAAATAAATATTTCATAATATAATTTGTAAAGAAGATTTCATTACCCAATTGAATAACATACCATGATAAAATATTTATTTTTCTGTTTTATCTAAAGTGTCTTGACATTTTTGATAGTCACATATTTCAAGTAGTGACCACACATTAAATATGTATTTATTTTAATAATGAAGGAACCAGAATATGGGCAACCTGGTTTAAAGGAATATAGGATAGACTGGAGAATATACCGTCAATGCAAGAAAAATAACACTAGCATAAGAATGCAGAATTTCAGTGTAAAGTTGATTAAATGATCTGCAGGCAATACAACTGTAATTTGGGGGTTATCATTCTGCCTGGAACAAGTTATTTTCTTTTTTTTGAGATGGAATCTTACTCTGTTGCCCAGGCTGGAGTGCAGTGGTGCAATCACAGCTCACTACAACCTCCACCTCCCAGGTTTAAGCGATTCTCCCACCTCAGCTTCCTAAGTAGCTGGGATTACAGGTGTGCACCACCATACCTAGCTAATTTTTGTATTTTTAGTAGAGATGGGGTTTCACCATGTTGACCAGGCTGGTCTCGAACTCCTGACCTCAAGTGATCTGTTGGCCTCTACCTCTCAAAGTGTTGGGTTTGCAAGCATGAGCCACTGCGCCTGGACCAACAAGTTATTTTCATCTCTGCTAAACAAAAGTTATTTGTATCAATGTTCTACAGGTTAACATTTAACTTTACCTAATTTGAGCCATAAACATTAGTAAGTTGCAAGTCAAATGTGCATTCATGGCTGGGTATGGTGGCTCATGCCTGTAATTCCAACATTTTGGGAGGTCAATGCCAGAGGATCAGTCAAGGCCAGGAGTTCAAGACCAGGCTGGGCAACATAGTGAGACTACTGTCTCTTTTATAAAAAGATAAACATTAAAAAAAAATTATGAAGGTACATTCCCTGAGAGAATTAGGCATTCTTTAGGTTGGTCTATAAGACAAGACAATGTTTCAGAATGACTTTAAAAGGCACATAATTATCATTTTGCCTTATTTTCATAATGTGGATAAGTTTTCTTAACACAAGAAGTATTTCTGTTATATTTAAAAGAGTTATCACGAACCTACAGTTCTTCAACTGTCCAAAAGCACCTGACTTTTTAACTAATGACATTCTAACTATAATTTTCAAGTAACTATGTAATATGGATGAATGTTGATAATGGCCAAAAAGAATTATTTTTCAGTTTAAACACAGGAAACGGCAAAATCATATAACAAAACTTGGTACCACTTTAACAATCCATTCTTTCATATATTTAAATTAATAATATCCCAATATGGTCCAAAATACCCTGTTTTTAACAGGCTTCACATTTACAGAAATAAATGTGAGAATGGAAGAGGCAGGAAGCTCCAGAGATTTATGGGGCTTTCTCATTAAGAAATGGTCTCCCTTTATTTGGAGCCCAAGGAGTTTTATATATCCTTGTAAAATATCTTTTTGTAAGATTTTGGATAAGTAAAATATAGTACTTGCCTTTGCAAAATAAGAGGCTCATTTTCAAGCTGAACATTTAAAAAATGTACACATATGAAAGTTGAACATCTGGAAATTGATTCTTTTACAATTATCCCTGCCTGTATACCTCTTGGAAAACATTTACATGTGGGAACACCTGTGTGTTCTTTAACCTTTGTTTGAGAAATTCTGTATTAAAACATGTTATCATTCATAATTTGAGCTACTTAATAACTTCGGTCAATTATCAGAATCTGAATGGTTTTATGGTGTGCGGGGTATCTTCCATTTGCCCCTTGTTACCACTCATCACCCTTCACCTTGCTTCTTACTCTGTGAGGCTAAACTTTAATGGATTAAATCAATAGGAGCCTCTGCCCTCTGACTAGCAGTAGGGTTTAGTCACTGGGAATCCCTGGCAGGAAGCAAGAGAATGAGGACAGGCTTTCTCCTGAGGAGCTCCCTCGAGCTGGCCATGTCCATCTTCTAAAGGTCACTGTTCTGCTCAATCTAATTTTCTCTCCTGGGTTTTGATAATCTCTGCCTTCAGCCTTTTGGCCCTAGAGGTGGGATAGTTCTGCTGCTGTTAGCCCAAGTTATTTTGTGGCTTTCCAACACTGCCACACCTTCTCAATTAGTCCCTCTGTAAATCAACCCTCCTTGAATTTGATCCCAATTTGAGAGTGCCATCTGCTTCCTGTTTGAGACCCCCAACTGATAACTCAATTTAGAGATTACTGGCTATGCCCAAATTCCCTCAGGAGAGTAACTCCAAACATGTTTTGGAGCCAAGGAGCTCAAATTGGGTATGGATGAGAGATACAGAGGCACAGGGCCATTCTGTTGGTTTCCTATCCCATCATCCGCTGCTACACCAGAATGAACAAGCATAAGGATTGTCTAAATCTGGAAGACCGCTGGGTATTGTGGAGGCCTTGCTGGATGGGCAGACTACACAGTATCCCTCAGGATCATGGCAGACTCTGAAGTGATGGCAAAGACCACAGAAGGGCCATACAGTCTAGAAGGAGATTCCTGACAATAGGGTAGACATGTTTAATTTTAATGAAGATTAGGGAAAATAAAAGGAATAACAGCAGAGGAAGGAACAATGTAAAATGATTCCTTGTGGTACTGGGACATAAAGGTTTGAAGGAAAAAATAACCAAATAAAATAAATAGACAAAAGATTCCTTAGCTATAACTTTCCCATGCTTAAGGGACACAAAGGTTCAAACACCATTTCTCATGTTCTAACACCAAAGAAGCTGATGAGTTTACCTAGAATTAACCTGAAGATGGTCTCAGTTTCTAACTTGTGTTTTATGCCCCTGTCCCCCTCCAGGGGGTTTGTTTCCTTTAAATTCTGTGCAAAATTTTTACTTGTCTCTGGAGAATTCATAACTGCATACTTATCAGAGTTTGTTATTATCCCAGGATCCAGCCTCTTTTGTCTTATAGTTAATATCCCTAAACCTGGGTATTCAGGGTTTTTTTTTTGTTATTGTTGTTGTTGTTTGAGATGGAGTCTTGCTTTGTAGCCCAGGCTGGAGTGCAGCAGCGCAATCTCAGCTCACTGCAACCTCTGCCTCCCGGGTTCAAGCAATTCTCCTGCCTCAGCTTCCTGAGTAGCTGGGATTACAGGCGTGCATTACCATGCCCGACTAATTTTTGTATTTTTAGTAGAGATGGGGTTTCGCCATGTTGGCCAGGCTGGTCTTGAACTCCTGACCCCAAGTGATCCCACCCGCCTCAGCCTCCCAAAGTGCTGGGATTACAGGCATGAGCCACCGCGCCCAGCTGGTATTCAGTTTTAATAACTTCAGCAGACCAGTCCGGGATAGGCTTTGGCCCTCCAAATCTCATCAAAAAGCCAAAGTGGAGAAGTGCATTTGAAATACCTTTTGCCTTTATCTCATGAGGCTGAGTGCAGAGCCCGCCAAATAGTAATCTCTGTAACAAGACAGATGTTAGTTCTAAGAGTATAGACTTTTTAGACCCTTAAGGAGAAAGATAATCACTTTCCTAACTTCGTCCTTTGCCAGGCTATCTACCCCTGCCTTCCACAGGGTTAGCTTTTACATTACTATGCAAAATGTTTAAATTGCTCGTGTTCAATGGAGTTAACCTTCCAGATTATTATGCAGAATGCTTTAAGTTATTTATGTTCCTCCTTTCCCAAACTCTACCACTATCCCTTTCTACATTGTGACCTCTAGTTCTAATAGGATTAAGGACCATGATCATTATAGTTCATCTCAATGGCTACTTCCTTACCTACACTTAAAAATTAAAAAAAAAAAAAGAAAAGAAAGAAAAAGAAAAAAAAGGCCAAAGCTCTGACCTTCAAGCTTTTAAAGTCCTATGGTACTAGCCTTACAATGAAAACCAGCAGTCAGTACCTGCCCCATTCTTCCCCACTCTCCCTTCCCATTCCATTTAGCACCTTCATTTTTTTTAGTTCTTTTATTTTATATATTTCTGTAATTTTAAAAAGTATGCCTAGTCTGCAACTTCTGGATTTTAGCTTTTTTGATATACTGATTGAGGATGCTGTGATGAGCTGCACCTTTAGGAATAAAAAGACTTACCCCCCTAGCTGCTGTGAGTGCTTCTGTCAGACAACCCTAGGTTTTCAGGCATCTGCATCTGAAGAGAAATGCCTTTGCCCCACCCCCCCACAACCTCTTACCAAGGAGGCCTACTTTCAGTGAAGTTATATATACAGGAACATAAATGACTAGTCCCTTTGCCCCAACTTGGGCCAAACAACTTTGTGGAACTATTCAGCATCACAGTTCCCTGTAGAATTAGCAGAGGCCTTCTTTGAGACTCTACTACAGCCCAGCTGCTCCTTCTGCCCAATTCTGCTTTTTTTCTCCTTCCAAAGAACATTCCCCAATAAACTTCTAGCATGTCGATCTCCGTCTCAGAGTCTGCGTTTGGGAAATTCATTATGGGGCATTACCCACTGACTTTCTGCTATGGTAGATGAGGATTTTTCCATTTTGCACAGCGCTTCTCTATCCTCTGTCTCTATCACAGCTTCCCCTCATTTCACCTTCTTTATGTGGTGATAGTGACATTTTTAGATAAATCAACATGCAATATAATCACAGTATAATATTCATGGCTGAGTCATAGTTTACTCTATATTTTATTTCATATACTTTTTTTTACTTGATGCAAACAGTTGCCTCATATTTTTATTTCCTTAGTTTTTGTACCAATTATCTCATTCCAATATTAGAACTAATTCTCCTCTAAACATGTTTGTAAATATTAGCCATACTCAATCAGTTTTATATTTGTCTTAGAGACATTGCTCTTAGAGGCCTCTGTCCTGCTCTATTCTGGTCTTTTTCTATGTCCGCTGACTGCCGTTATCTTGGTATTTTTGTTCTCCATCATTCTGCAAATTCCTTTTACATTTTCCCTAAGTTGTATCCCTCGTTTCCTGAATCCCATATCTTTGTCTTTCTTGGTTTTATTGGAGCACATTCTCTAATAGCTTTCTGGAAAAGAGATCATGGGAGGTAAATTTTAAGAGCTTGTATTTCTGAAAATGTCTTTATTCTCTTCTCATACTTGACTAATAGTTTGGTTGGGTATAGAATTTTAAATTCCTTAGAATTTTAAAGGCATTTTTCCATTATCTTCCAACTTCCAGGGATGCTGGTAGAAGCAATGTATATTATTATTATTTTTAACAGAGATGAGGTCTTGCTTTGTTACCCAGGCTGGTCTTGAACTCCTGGGCTCAAGCAATCTTCCCACCTTGGCCTCCCAAAGTGCTGGCATTATGGGTGTGAGCCACCATGTCCAGACCTGGCTGCTAGTGTTTTGGGAAAAGGGAGCCAGAGATTGCAACATTTAGTATGTTAGGTTTTACTAATTATCATTTTAAGTCTGGGGTGTCTCCCTTTTACTTTACCCTCCCCCCAACCCCCCCAACCACATTAGCTCTGCCAGATGTACTTAAACCCTTGTAAACCGACTGCTCTAGAGAGTAAATGCATCTTCTATTAGGAAGTCATATTTGTCTCGTCGTATGAGGTAGGAGAGATCAGAGTTAAAATTCCACTTACTTTAAAAGACTTTCATGTCTTCTTCTTTTCAGTCTCATCCACAACCCTGTCTTCTGAAGTACCCAATTGCCTCCAATTCCTTTGTCTTTCCACAATTCTGCAATGGGAACTGGTTTTCATCTTTCAGACATAGATGCTTAAATTTCAGCTTTCTTTTGGACTTCTAAGTCAATTCCCTTTCTGTTTCAAGATTTCATCTTTTGTATGCTGGCATATATTATATTTTCTAGTTTATGTCTATGTTTGCCATTTTTCCTCTTTGCAATCCTTGTAGCAGGGTTTGAGGAGGGAGTGGAAATACGTTTTTGTTCTTTTTATTTAAATGACAGTCTCTCTTATGTCTCCCTTTTTTTCCATTTTAAATGACAGTCTGAAGGCGAGTATGTGAGTCTCATTCTTTTAGCTTCATGTTCAAGGACATTATAAAGAGTATCATTTTCATTTAAAAGACATGGTCACTGAGACTTCATGAACAGCCTGGTCATATAGTACAATTCAGTGTGAGTTAATTGTTACCCAAGAGGGCCCAGAGGTAAGAAAATACAGGATAGGAGGAGAGCATGATACTTAACATTCTTTGGATGATTCAAATAAATACATAGAACATGAGGACACAAATAGGAAGGGCAAGTTTTGGCCTTTAATCAGTCTGAGAGAAAGAAGAAACAAATTGGATAAGCATGTCATCAAGAAGATTTTTTTTCTCTTTTTCAATGTTTTTCCCTCAATGCCTATTTGAATGCTGGATGAAAAAAAAAATGAAGTTAAATAAGCAAATGCATTCATGTTGCTATTTTAGTATACATCAGTTTTGAATCTAGGATTTATGACTTGCTTACTTCAAAAGGGTAGAAGTAGTTTAATATATTAAATAATACAAAATGAACCATGGGCTGAATATCTTCTATTTGCCCCTCTAGATGACTCCTCTAGTCTTCTTTACTCTGCTTTCTGCTCTGGGAGACTGACTTGGATAAGTTTGTTGTTGTTGTTGTTGTTGTTGTTATTGTTGTTTGAGAGGAAGTTTCGCTTTTATTGCCCAGGCTATAGTGCAATGGCGCGATCTCAGCTCACTGCAACCTCCGCCTTCCGGTTCCAAGCAATTATCCAGAACAATCAACTGGAAACTACAGTGAAGATGAACAAAATGGAAAGCAGAAATGGAGAGAAGGAGGTGGAGAAGCAGGCAGAAAGAGAGAATGAGAAAAAGAAAAAAATGAAAAGGAGCTGCAAGATGAACAGGAAAAAAAAGGAAAAGGGAAAATGAGAAAGAGAAACAGTATCCTGAGAAAAGATTAGTCAGCAAATCCCTCATGGACACTCTCTGGGCAAAGTTTAAGTTAAACAGGTGCCCCACTATACAAGAGAGTTTATCACTCTCATTTGAATTTGACATGACACATAAACAGATAAGTCAATGCTTTTGTAAAACAAGGAAGAAATATAATAAAGAAATGTCCAAGAGAAAGCATAAGAGAAAACACACGAGATGGAGGTCTCTGCATTGCCAAGGCTTGTCTTGAACTCCTGCCCTCAAGTGATCTTCCCACTTTGGACTCCAGAAATGCTGTGATTACAAGCATGAGCCATCGCACTGGCTAAGACATTTTACATGACACCATTCTCACCAATAAATGGAGTTCTGAAAGGATAAACAAGAAAATATTAACAGTCATTGATTCCATGGAGTAGAACTAAATGAAGGGAATGCAAAGGAGTTTTTATATGTTTTATTTTTACCCTACGGTAGATTTAAAGTTTTTATAATGAATGTTAATTGATTTTATTTAAGAAAAAAATTGAGTCAAGGTCGGGCACAGTGGAGCATGCCTGTAATCCCAGTACTTTGGGAGGCCAAGATGGGCGGATTACCTGAGGTCAGGAGTTCGAAACCAGCCTGACTAACACGATGAAACCCCATCTCTACTAAATACAAAAAAATTAGCCAGGCGTGGTGGTGCATGCCTGTAATCTGACTTACTTGGGAGGCTGAGGCAGGAGAATCACTTGTACCTGGGAAGTAGAGGTTGCAGTGAGTCAAGGTCTCACAATTGCATTCCAGTCTGGGCAACAAGAGCGAAACTCTGTCTCAAAAAAAAGAAAAGAAAAGAAAAGAAAAAAATCAGTGAAGAGATTACCAACCTGTGGAAATGTTTTGAGACTGAAAGGGAAATCCATTATAGAAGGTTCAGTGCCTTCTGCAATTTGTCAATATATCTCTAAACATCCCCTCCAAACATGACTTTTCTCTACAAATGTGATTACACTCCTGGAAGGGCAAAAAAAAAAAAAAAAAAAAAGAAATGCCACTGATTTTTGCATGCTGGTTATATATCATGCAACTTTGCTAAATATACTTGTTAGTTCTAAATGTTTTTTGGTACATACTACCATCTGAATGTGTCCCCCAAATCATATGTTGAAACTTAATTGCCAATGTGGTAATATTAAGAGATGGGCCTTTAGGAGATGATTAGGTCATAAGAGTGAAGCCCTCATAAAGGGAATTAGTGACTTTATAAGAGTGTAAAGGGAGCATCCTAATCTTTTTTGATATTCCACCTGCTGCCATGTGAGGACACAACAGGAGCTATAATCCCAGCCACTAAGGAAGTTGAGGCAGGAGAATTGCTTAAACCTGGGAGGCAGAGGTTGCAGTGAGCCGAGATCGTGCCATTGCACTCACACTCCAGCCTGGGCAACAAGAATGAAACTCTGACTCAAAAAATAAAAAGAAATTAAAAAAAAGAAATTTCTATTATTTATCAACTACCCAGTTTGTCATATTTTGTTATAGCAGCAGGAAAAGATGGATATAGTGGAGTCTTTAGGGTTTTCCATATATAAGATTATGTCATTGGCAAACAGAGTTAATTTTACTTCTGTTCTGATTTGGGTGACTTTTATTTCTTTTACTTGCCTAATTGCTCTGCCTAGGACTTACAGCACTATATCGAATAGAAGTGACAAGAGTGGACATGCTTGTCTTGTTCCTGATCTTAGAGGAAAAGCTTTCAGCTTTCCATCATTGAATATGTTGGTAGCTATGGGCCTGTTACATATGGTATTTATTATGTTGAGGTGCAATCCTTCTATCCCTAATTTGTTGAGAGTTTTTTTTTTAATCATAAAAGGATGTTGAGTTTAGTCAAATTCTTCCCACCATCTATTTAGATAATAATATGATTTTTGTCCTTCATTGTGTTAATGTGGTATATCACACTTACTGATTTATGTATCACACTTGCATCCTGGGGATAAATCCCACTTGATCATGGTGTATGATACTTTTAATATGCTGTTGAAATTGTTTTGCTAGTGTTGTTGAGTGGCTTTTAGGATGATTTTTGCATCAATCTTCATCATGAATATTGGAGTTTTGTTTTAGTTTAGTTTAGTTTAGTTTAGTTTAGTTTAGTTTTAGACAGAGTCTCGCTCTTTCACTAGGCTGGAGTGCAGTGGCACGATCTTGGCTCACTGCAACCTCCACCTCCCAGGTTCAAGCAATTCCCCTGCTTCAGACTCCCGAGTAGCTGGGATTACAAGCCTGTGCCACCATGCCCAGCTAATTTTTGTACTTTTAGTAGAGATGGGCTTTCACCATGTTGGCCAGGATGGTCTCGATCTCTTGACCTCATGATCCACCTGCCTCAGACTCCCAAAGTGCTGGGATTACAGGCATGAGCCACCACACCTGGCTATAATTTTATTTTCTTAAAATGTCCAAAGTCTGGCTTTGGTATCAGGATAAATTCTGGTCACATAAAATGAGCTTAAAAGTGTTCCCTCGGGGTGGAGCCAAGATGGCCGAATAGGAACAGCTCCGGTCTCCAGCTCCCAGCCCGAGCGACAAAGACAGGTGATTTCGGCATTTCTGCTTGAGGTACCGGTTTCATCTCACTAGGGAGTGCCAAACAGTGGGTGCAGGACAGTCAGTGAAGCGCACTGTGCGCGAGCCAAAACAGGGCAAGGCATTGCCTCACTCGAGAATCGCGAGGGGTCAGGGAGTTCCCTTTCCTAGTCAAAGAAAGGGGTAACAGACGGCACCTGGAATATCGGGTCAGTCCCATTCCAATACTGCACTTTTCCAACGGGCCTGGAAAACGACACACTAGGAGATTGTGTCCCGCACCTGGCTCGGAGGGTCCTATGCCCACGGAGTCTCACTGATTGCTAGCACAGCAGTCTGAGATCAAGCTGCAAGGCGGCAGCGAGGCTGGGGGAGGGGCGCCCGCCATTGCCCAGGTTGGTTAGGTAAAGAAAGCAGCCAGGAAGCTCGAACTGGGTGGAGCCCACCACAGCTCAAGGAGGCCTGCCTGCCTCTGTAGGCTCCACCTCTGGGGGCGGGCACAGACAAACAAAAACTCAGCAGGAACCTCCACAGACTTAAATGTCCCTGTCTGACTGACAGCTTTGAAGAGAGTAGTGGTTCTCCCAGCACACAGCTGGAGATCTGAGAACCAACAGACTGCCTCCTAAAGTGGGTCCCTCACCCCTGAGCAGCCTAACTGGGAGGCACCCCCCCAGTAGGGACAGACTGACACCTCATTCCGCCGGGTACTCCTCTGAGACAAAACTTCCAGAGCAACTATCAGACAGCTGAATTTGTGGTCTCACAAAAATCCGCTGTTCTGCAGCCACCACTGCTGACCCCCAGCCAAACAGGGTCTGGAGTGGACCTCTAGTAAACTCCAACAGACCTGCAGCTGAGGGTCCTGTCTGGTAGAAGGAAAACCAACAAACAGAAAGGACATCCACACCAAAAACCCATCTGTACATCACCATCATCAAAGACAAAAAGTAGATAAAACCACAAAGATGGGGAAAAAACAGAGCAGAAAAACTGGAAACTCTAAAAAGCAGAGCACCTCTCCTCCGCCAAAGGAATGCAGTTCCTCACCAGCAATGGAACAAAGCTGGATGGAGGATGACTTTGACAAGTTGAGAGAAGAAGGCTTCAGACGATCAAACTACTCTGAGCTACGAGAGGAAATTCAAAACAATAGCAAAGAAGTTAAAAACATTGAAAAAAAATTGGAAGAATGGAAAACTAGAATAACCAATGGAGAGAAGGGCTTAAAGGAGCTGATGGAGCTGAAAGCCAAGTTTCGAGAACTACGCGAAGATTGCAGAAGCCTCAGTAGCAGATGCGATCAACTGGAAGAAAGGGTATCACTGATGGAAGATGAAATGAATGAAATGAAGAGAGAAGGGAAGTTCAGAGAAAAAAGAATAAAAAGAAATGAACAAAGCCTCCAAGAAATTTGGGATTATGTGAAAAGACCAAACCTACGTCTGATTGGTGTACCTGAAAATGACGGGGAGAATGGAACCAAGTTGGAAAACACTCTGCAAGATATTATCCAGGAGAACTTCCCCAATCTAGCAAGGCAAGCCAACATTCAGATTCAGGAAATACAGAGAATGCCACAAAGATACTCCTCAAGAAGAGTAACTCCAAGACACGTAATTGTCAGATTCACCAAAGTTGAAATGAAGGAAAAAATGTTAAGGGCAGCCAGAGAGAAAGGTCGGGTTACCCACAAAGGAAGCCCATCAGACTAACAGCTGATCTCTCGGCAGAAAATCTACAAGCCAGAAGAGAGTGGGGGCCGATATTCAACATTCTTAAAGAAAAGAATTTTCAACCCAGAATTTCATATCCAGCCAAACTAAGCTTCATAAGGGAAGGAGAAATAAAATACTTTACAGACAAGCAAATGCTGAGTGATTTTGTCACAACCAGGCCTGCCCTAAAAGAGCTCCTGAAGGAAGCACTAAACATGGAAAGGAACAACTGGTACCAGCCACTGCAAAAATATGCCAAATTGTAAAGACCATCGAGGCTAGGAAGAAACTACAGCAAATAAGGAGCAAAATAACCAGCTAACATCATAATGACAGGATCAGATTCACACATAACAATATTAACGTTAAATGTAAATGGGCTAAATGCTCCAATTAAAAGACACAGACTGGCAAACTGGATAAGGAGTCAGGACCCATCAGTGTGCTGTATTCAGGAAACCCATCTCACGTGCAGAGACACACATAGACTCAAAATAAAGGGATGGAGGAAGATCTATCAAGCAAATGGAAAACTAAAAAAGGTAGGGGTTGCAATCCTAGTCTCTGATAAAATAGACTTTAAACCAACAAAGATCAAAAGAGACAAAGAAGGCCATTACATAATGGTAAAGGGATCAATTCAACAAGAAGAGCTAACTATCCTAAATATATATGCACCCAACACAGGAGCACCCAGATTCATAAAGCAAGTCCTGAGTGACCTAAAAAGGGACTTAAACTCCCACACAATAATAATGGGAGATTTTAACACCCCACTGTCAACATTAGACAGATCAACAAGACAGAAAGTTAACAAGGATATCCAGGAATTGAACTCAGCTCTACAAAAAGTGGACCTAATAGACATCTACAGAACTCTCCACCCCAAATCAACAGAATATACATTTTTTTCAGCACCACACCACACCTATTCCAAAATTGACCACATAGTTGGAAGTAAAGCTCTCCTCAGCAAATGTAAAAGAACAGAAATTATAACAAACTGTCTCTCAGACCACAGTGCAATCAAACTAGAACTCAGGATCAAGAAACTCACTCAAAACCGCTCAACTACATGGAAACTGAACAACCTGCTCCTGAATGACTATTGGGTACATAATGAAATGAAGGCAGAAATAAAGATGTTCTTTGAAACCAACGAGAACAAAGACACAACATACCAGAATCTCTGGGACACATTCAAAGCAGTGTGTAGAGGGAAATTTATAGCACTACATGCCCACAAGAGAAAGCAGGAAAGATCCAAAATTGACACCCTAACATCACAATTAAAAGAACTAGAAAAGCAAGAGCAAACACATTCAAAAGCTAGCAGAAGGCTAGAAATAACTAAAATCAGAGCAGAACTGAAGGAAATAGAGACACAAAAAACCCTTCAAAAAATTAATGAATCCAGGAGCTGGTTTTTTGAAAAGATCAACAAAATTGATAGACTGCTAGCAAGACTAATAAAGAAGAAAAGAAAGAAGAATCAAATAGATGCAATAAAAAACGAAAAAGGGGATATCACCACTGATCCCACAGAAATACAATCTACCATCAGAGAATACTACAAACACCTCTATGCAAATAAACTAGAAAATCTAGAAGAAATGGATAAATTCCTCGACAAATACACCCTCCCAAGACTAAATCAGGAAGAAGTTGAATCTCTGAATAGACCAATAACAGGCTCTGAAATTGTGGCAATAATCAATAGCTTACCAACCAAAAAGAGTCCAGGACCTGATGGATTCACAGCTGAATTCTACCAGAGGTACAAGGAGGAACTGGTACCATTCCTTCTGAAACTATTCCAATCGATAGAAAAAGAGGGAATCCTCCCTAACACATTCTATGAAGCCAGCATTGTCCTGATACCAAAGCCTGGCAGAGACATAACCAAAAAAGAGAATTTCAGACCAATATCCTTGATGAACATTGATGCAAAAATCCTCAATAAAATACTGGCAAACCGAATCCAGCAGCACATCAAAAAGCTTATCCACCATAATCAAGTGGGCTTCATCCCTGGGATGCAAGGCTGGTTCAACATATGCAAATCAATAAATGTAATCCAGCATATAAACAGAACCAAAGACAAAAACCACATGATTATCTCAATAGATGCAGAAAAGGCCTTTGACAAAATTCAACAACCCTTCATGCTAAAAACTCTCAATAAATTAGGTATTGATGGGATGTATCTCAAAATAATAAGAGCTATCTACGACAAACCCACAGCCAATATCATATTGAATGGGCAAAAACTGGAAGCATTCCCTCTGAAAACTGGCACAAGACAGGAATGCCCTCTCTCACCGCTCCTATTCAACATAGTGCTGGAAGTTCTGGCCAGAGCAATCAGGCAGGAGAAGGAAATAAAGGGTATTCAATTAGGAAAAGAGGAAGTCAAATTGTCCCTGTTTGCAGATGACATGATTGTATATCTAGAAAACCCCATTGTCTCAGCCCAAAATCTCCTTAAGCTGATTAGCAACTTCAGCAAAGTCTCAGGATACAAAATCAATATACAAAAATCACAAGCATTCTTGTACACCAATCACAGACAAACAGAGAGCCAAATCATGAGTGAACTCCCATTCACAATTGCTTCAAAGAGAATAAATTACCTAGGAATCCAACTTACAAGGGATGTGAAGGACCTCTTCAAGGAGAACTACAAACCACTGCTCAATGAAATAAAAGAGGATACAAACAAATGGAAGAACATTCCATGCTCATGGGTTGGAAGAATCAATATCGTGAAAATGGCCATACTGCCCAAGGTAATTTATAGATTCAATGCCATCCCCATCAAGCTACCAATGACTTTCTTCACAGAATTGGAAAAAACTACTTTAAAGTTCATATGGAACCAAAAAAGAGCCCGCATTGCCAAGTCAATCCTAAGCCAAAAGAACAAAGCTGGAGGCATCACGCTACCTGACTTCAAACTATACTACAAGGCTACAGTAACCAAAACAGCATGGTACTGGTACCACAACAGAGACATAGATCAATGGAACAGAACAGAGCCCTCAGAAATGATGCCGCATATCTACAACTATCTGATCTTTGACAAACCTGACAAAAACAAGAAATGGGGAAAGGATTCCCTATTTAATAAATGGTGCTGGGAAAACTGGCTAGCCATATGTAGAAAGCTGCAACTGGATCCCTTCCTTACACCTTATACAAAAATTAATTCAAGATGGATTAAAGACTTAAATGTTAGACCTAAAACCATTAAAATCCTACAAGAAAACCTAGGCAATACCATTCAGGACATAGGCGTGGGCAAGGACTTCATGTCTAAAACACCAAAAGCAATGGCAACAAAAGCCAAAATTGACAAATGGGATCTAATTAAACTAAACAGCTTCTGCACAGCAAAAGAAACTACCATCAGAGTGAACAGGCAACCTACAGAATGGGAGAAAATTTTTGCAACCTACTCATCTGACAAAGGGCTAATATCCAGAATCTACAGTGAACTCAAACAAATTTACAAGAAAAAATCAAACAACTCCATCAAAAAGTGGGCAAAGGACATGAACAGACACTTCTCAAAAGAAGACATTTATGCAGCCAAAAAACACATGAAGAAATGCTCATCATCACTGGCCATCAGAGAAATGCAAATCAAAACCACAGTGAGACACCATCTCACACCAGTTAGAATGGCCATCATTAAAAAAGCAGGAAACAACAGGTGCTGGAGAGGATGTGGAGAAATAGGAACACTTTTACACTGTTGGTGGGACTGTAAACTAGTTCAACCATTGTGGAAGTCAGTGTGGCGATTCCTCAGGGATCTAGAACTAGAAATACCATTTGACCCAGCCATCCCATTACTGGGTATATACCCAAAGGACTATAAATCATGCTGCTATAAAGACACATGCACACGTATGTTTATTGCATCACTATTCACAATAGCAAAGAGTTGGAACCAACCCAAATGTCCAACAACGATAGACTGGATTAAGAAAATGTGGCACATATACACCATGGAATACTATGCAGCCATAAAAAATGATGAGTTCGTGTCCTTTGTAGGGACATGGATGAAACTGGAAACCATCATTCTCAGTAAACTATCGCAAGGACAAAAAACCAAACACCGCATGTTCTCACTCATAGGTGGGAACTGAACAATGAGAACTCATGGACACAGGAAGGGGAACATCACACTCCGGGGACTGTTGTGGGGTCGGGGGAGGGGGAGGGACAGCATTCGGAGATATACCTAATGCTAAATGACAAGTTAATGGGTGCAGGAAATCAACATGGCACATGGATACATATGTAACAAACCTGCACATTGTGCACATGTACCCTAAAACCTAACGTATAATTAAAAAAAAAAAGAAAAAAAAGTGTTCCCTCCTCCTTAATTTTTTGGAATAGTTTGAAAACGATTGACATTAATTTTTAATTGTTTGGTAAAATTCACAGGTAAAGCCATTAGGTACTGGGCTTTTCTTTGATATCAGATTTTTTTAAATTATAAATTTATTATCTTTGCTCATTGTTGATCTGTTAGACTTTTATATCTGTGATTCAGTTTTGGTAGGTTGTAAGTTTTCAGGAATTTATCCATCTCATCTAGGTTATCCAATTTGGGGAAATATAATTATTCATAGTGGTCTCTTGTTACAGGATTCTTGGGGTATCGCTTTGCCAGCCAGAAATCTCTGTGAGCAGTGGCGCCTTTGCCCAAGTTTTGCTCAGGCCCACTGGGCTCGTTCTGCACACTTGGCCTGGCAGGCTGCACTCAGCTTATGCTACTGGCCTGGATCCCATGCCTGCCAAAGGTGAGCCAGGCATGGAGCAGCAAGGGGTGTGTGAGTGAGCACGGGGTGCTGCCACTGCACACAGCCAGGCATGCCGGCTGCAGCAGCATAGGCAGCTCCAGGCAGCAGTATGGGCACTGGCTCCCTGTGAGGCTGTGGCTGGACCAGGCATACCACAAGCACCTTCCACGGCTGACACTGGAGAATGCAATGGTGCCTGTAAGCTTGGAGACACCAGGAACCACGGAAATCTCTGCAAGCAGTGGCGCCTTTGCCCAAGCTTAGCTCAGGCCCACTGGGCTCGTTCTGCCCACTTGGCCCTGTTCTGCCCACTTGGCCCTCTGTAGCTGGTTGTTCCATCGTCCCTTCAGGTCTAGCTGAGTCCAGGGCTTTTATGGGCCTCAGTGGGGAGGAAGTGTGTGCTGACTGGCCCATGGGTGGCCATAGGTGGGCCCAGAAAAAGCAACACAAGTTCCCACTCTGGTCCACAGGACTGCCAGTCCAGCCCCCAGGCTTCAGGCCCTCCCTGGGTGGGGTTTCACTGGAGACTCATCCCTCTCTGCCCAGGAGCCTGTCTACCTCCTGCCACCATTCATGTCACCCAGGCTGTTCATGCAAAGGAGTGCCTGCAGGCCAGCATTGAGCTGCTTTCAGCACCCTCTGGCCTCCCTCCCATGTTCATTGGTGCCCAAAGTCTGGAGGGAGCCAAGGCAGTAGAGGGCTGGCATGTCAGTACTGCCCTGAGTGTGCACACACCGAGCTGCGCTGTGACAGCACCCAGGCTCAGCCCCAACCTTGCTCTGAGATCAGAGTGGGCACTAGGAGTGGGGAGAAGGTAGGCAGTGGGAGCAGACACCTTCAAGCCTGCATTGGAAAGGGAAAGTCTTCCTGCGCTCCCAAAAGTGCAGAGATTCCTGGGTTCACAGTTGCAACTTGGGCAGCTGCAGCTGTGCCTGGGAGGGTGAGGCTTCTATCTGCTTGCAGCTCTGCTGGCTATATGGAGCGTGGCACTGTCCCAGGACCAGCTCCACCTCAGGGCCCCTGTATGCCTGCCCCTCCATGCCTGATCACGCTGCTCCTCCACCAGTGGGTGACTCAGCCTGGCCCCTTTGCAGTGGCTCCCTCGCTGGTGGGCAGCTTTGTCCATCCCCATCACAGTGGCTCCCAGGGGCAGGCTCCAGGGACTGCTTGCCTCCTCTCCACATTTTCCATGCAGTGGTGGCAGGCAAAGTGAAGGTGGTGTGGTGTCCCTGGCCAACCCCGCACAAATGAACCCGACACTCTCGGGGCTGGCCCCATGAGTCCTGGCTGCACCTTCAACCAGGTGCTCACAGGCTCCCAAGATGCAGCAAAGAGCAAAGTTGAGGTTGTGGCAGAGGCCTCAGGCCTAGGAGCAAGACCTGCCCAGTCCTGCAAGGGTGGGGGCGGCACAGTTGGCTGCCTTGGGGACCTGGGGCACATGGCTCCCACTGCCGCCACTGCTGCTCCTCCTACCACCTTCTGTGCCTCCCTGCTGCAGCCAACATGATGCTAGTACTCTGGACAGCCCACCACTGCCATCATTATGATCCTTTATATTTCTGTGGTATTAATTGCATATCTCCTCTTTCATTTATAATTTTATTTACTTGAGTCTCTTCTCTCTTTTTTTGTAAAATTAGTCTAGCTAAACATTTGTAAATTTTATCTTTCAAAAAAGCAACTCAGTTTTATTTATATTTTCTTTTTTTTTTAGTCTTTATTCCTTTGATTTATGCTCTGATCTTTATTATTTCCTTTCTTCTACTAGACTTTGGGAATCACTTATTCTTTTTTTATTCTCATGATAGAATGTTAGGCTGTTTATTTTAAATCTTTCTTTTTCATAATGTGGGTGTTTATTGCTATAAACTTCCATCTTAGAACTGCTTTTACTGCATCCCGTAAGTTTTAATATGTTGGGCTCATTTTCCTTTGTTTCAAGATTTTTAAAATTTCTTTTTACCCCATGCCAGGGCTCTCAGGCTGGCATCAGCTCTGGACTCCCTTGGGACAGAGTTCTCAGAGGGAGAGGCAGGCCACCATTTTTGCTGTCCTACAGCCCTTGTCACTCTTGTTTCAGGCTCTGAAGGGTGCATGGTGATTAGGGACTGGCATGGACTCCCAGCACAACACAGCCACCCCTTGGAAAAGTGGTAGACTGTTCATATAGATCCCCATCCCCACTTCTCACTGGATGGGGCTGGGACTCCAGTACAACTACCCTGCCCCCACCTGAACACTTCAGTTGGAGGTGGCTTTGCATTTCTCTGAAGAGGAAATCCTGGAGTCAACTCACAACCCATCTGCCATTGCAGCTGCAGTGGTACTGCCCTAACTACCCTCAGGCTGGGGTAGGGACAAAGGGCCTAGTTGATATGCTGGCATCTCCAGCACACCAAAGCTACCACATGGAGAGGAGTCCAGTCTCGCTTTCTTGTGAGTCCCCACCTCCAACTCTTCATCAGGCAGGGCCCACAACTTAGGACCGCAGAAGAGTCACCCCACACATAGCTAAGCACACTTATTGGAAGTGGCTCTGAGATTCCCTGGGGACGGGCTCCGAGAGGCAACCAAAAGTTCCTCCTCTACAGCCACAGCAGCAGTTCTCCTGCTGCCCTTGGTCTGGGGAATAAACAAAGAGCCTGAGGGCTTTACTTGCACAGCATGCCACAGTCACCATACTTAGAGGAATCCAGTCTCTCTTCCCTGTGAGCCCTCGACCCCCAACTCCTCAACAAGCAGAGTCCCCAGCTCAGGCCAGCAGCTCAGCTGCCACTACCCCTGGCTGAACATTCCGAGTAGCAGCAGCTCTGCATTTCTCTGAAGTGGAGCTCCCAGAAGCCTCCTGCCAGTACCACTGCAGTGGTACTGCCCTTGCTGCCCTCAGATTGGGGAAGGAACAAAGACCCTGAGTACTTTAACCACACCTCCAGCAAGCCACAGTTACTCTAAGAAGAAGAGGCCAGTCTGTCTCCCCGGAGTCCCGCCCACCCCCTTGCTTATCATCAGGCAGGGATCCCCTGATTTGGGCTAATAGCATGGCTGCCGCATCCCAGACCAGTTGCACTGATTGATTGCAGCTCTGCATCTCTCTGGGGTGGAGCCCCAAGAGACAAGTGAAAGACCATCTGCCATAACCACTAGTAAGGTCCCTTCCCCTGCTGCTTCCAAGCTGGAAGAGAACCCCAGAACTGCAGTGTGCAGCCTTGGAGGGCTAACCCAAGATCTGCAGCCAGCACTCAAGTGGGAGAGGAACAACAACTTCAGAGAATTGAGAGGGATCATGGCCACAATCATGAGGAAATACAGACTGAGTAAGAGCCTACCTACTGGCCATTATGCTTCAGTGCCACTTACTGAATCACAGCCCAAAACTTCAACACTAAAAATACTTGGCTAATATAACACCCCTGTTAAACCAAGGATAATAATTCAGCTACAAATAAAGACCTGACACAAAGCCTAGACTTTCTGAAAATATCCAGAAAAGAAATCTGCTGACTGTATTCAATTTACACCATAGTTAAAGAAACATCAGCCCACACAGATGAGAAAGAACCAGTGCAAGAATTCTGGCAATTCAGAAAGCCAGAGTGTCTTCTTTCCTCCAAATGATTGCACTAGTTCCCCAGCAGGGGTTCTTAACTGTGCTGAAATGACTGAAATGACAGAAACAGAATTCAAAATATGGATAGGAATGAAGATCACCGAGATTCAGGAGAATGTCAAAACCCAATCCAAGGAATCTAAGAATCACAGTAAAACCATAGACAAAATAACCATCATAAAAAATGAAACTGATCTGATAAAGCTGAAAAACACACTATATGAATTTCATAGTTTAATCACAAATATTAACAGCAAAATATACCAAGCAAAGGAAAGGATCTCAGAGCTTGAAGAATGACTCTCTGAAACAACCCAGTCATACAGAAATAAAAAAAAAAAGAATAAAAAGGAATGAACAAAATCTTCAAGACACATGGGATTATGGAAAGAGACCAAATATATGACTGATTGGCATCCCTGAAAAAGATGGGGATAAAGCAAGCAACTTGGAAACATATTTCAGGATATCATCCGTGAATACTTCCCCAACCTTGCTACATAGGCCAACAGTCAAATTCAGGAAATGCAGAGAACACCTGCAAAATATTATCCAAGAAGACCATCCTCAAGATCTTCCAAGGTCAAAATGAAAAAAAAAAAATGTTAAAAGGCAGCTAGAGAGAAGGGACAAGTCACCTACAAAGGGAACCCCATTAGACTGGCAGTGGATCTTTCAGCAGAAGCCCTACAACCCAGAAGAGATTGGGGACCTATATTCAGTGTTGTTAAGAAAAAAAATTTCCAACCAAGAATTTCATATCAAGCCAAACTAAGCTTCATAAGTGAAGAAAAAATAAGATCCTTTTCAGATAAGCAAATGCTGAGGGAATTCATTACCATGAGACATGTATGAAAGAAGAGCTCCTTAAAAGAACACTAAATATGGAAAGAAAAGACTGTTACTAGCAACTACAAAAACACAGGTATATAGACCAGTGACACTCTAAGGCAACCATACAAACAAAGCTGCATAATAACTAGCTAACAACATGTCAGGATCAAACCCACACATATCAACACTGATCTTCAATGTGAATAGGCTAAATGCCCCAATTAAAAGACAGAGTGACGGGCACATGTTCTTAGGTTCTCCTGAGGGCTATTTCAGGGAAAAAAGAAAAGGCATAGAGTGGCAAGCTGGATAAAGAACGAGGACCTAATGGTATGCTGTCTTCAAGAGACCCATCTGACATGCAATTACACACATAGGCTCAAATGAAAGGGATGGAGAAAAATCTATCAAGCAAATGGAAAACAGAAAAAAGTAGGGGTTGCAGTCCAAATTTCAAACCAAACAGACTTTAAACCATGAAAGATCAAAAAAGACAAAGAAGGACATTACATAATGGTAAAGGGTTCAATTCAACAAGAAGACCTAACTATTCTAAATATATGCACCCCACACAGAAGAACCTGGATTCGTAAAGCAGGCTCTTAGAGACCTATGAATAAACTTAGTTTCCTAAGCAATAATAGTGGGAGATTTCAACATCCCACTGACAGTATTAGACAGATCATTGAGTCAGAAAATTAACCAAGATATCCAGGACCTGAACTCAACACTTGACTAAATGGACCTAAAAGACATTTATAGAACTCCCCACCCCAGACGAACAGAATATACTTTTTTCTCGTTGCCAAATGGCACATACTCTAAAATCAACCACACAATCAGACATAAAACAATACTCATCAAATTCAAAAAATCCCAAGTCATACCAACCATAATCTTGGACCATGGCAAAAAACAGAAATCAATACTGAGAAAATCACTCTAAACCATACAATTACATGGAAATTAAACAACCTGCACTTGAATGACTTTTTGATAAATAATGAATTAAGGCAGAAGTCAAGAAATTTTTGGAAACTAATGAGAACAAAGATACAACATACTAGAATCTCTGGGACACAGCTAAGGCAGTGTTTGGAGGGAAGTTTATAACACTAAATTCCCACATCAAAAAGTTATAAAGATCCAAAATTAACAACTAAACATCAAAACTAGAACTACTAGAGAAGCAAGAGCAAACCAAACCCAAAGCTAGCAAAAGACAAGAAATAATCAAAAGCAAAGCTAAACTGAAGGAAATTAAGACACAAAAATATAATATAAAAGATAAATCCAGGAGTTGCTTTTTTGAAAAAATTAAATAGATGGACCATTAGCTAGACTAATAAAGAAAAAAAGAGAAGACTCAAATAAACACAATTAGAAATGACAGAGAACATTCCTACCAACCCCACAGAAATAAATATAACCGTCAGAGACCACTATGAAAACCTCTGTGCACACAAACTAGAAAATCTAGAAGAAATTGATAAATTCCTGGACACATACAACATCCGAAGACTGATCCAGGAAGAAACTGAATTCCCAAACAGACCAATAAAGAGTTCAAAAATTGAATCAGTAATAAAACACATACCAAACAAAAAAAGTCCAGGAACAGATGGATTCACAGCTGAATTCTACCAGATATATAAAGAGGAGCTGGTACCATTCCTGCTGAAACTATTCCAAAAAAATTGAGGAGGAAGGACTCCTCTCCAACCCATTCTATAAGGCCAGCATCATCCTGATGCCAAAACCAGACAGAAAAGCAACAACAAAAATAAAAACATCTGGCCAATATCCTTGATGAACATTGATGTGAAATTCCTCAACAAAATATTAACAAACTGAATCCAGCAACACATCAAAAAGGGAACCCACCATGATCAAGTAAGCTTTACCCCTGGGATGAAAGGTTGGTTCAATATACACAAAACCATAAATGTGATTCATCACATAAACAGAACTATACAGACAAAAACCACATGATTATCTCAATAGATGCAGAAAAGACTTTATAAAATACAACATCCCTTCCTATTAAAAATCCTCAATAAATTAGATGTTCAAGGAATATACTTCAAAGTAATAAGAGCCATCTATGACAAACCTGTAGCCAGCATCATACTGAATGGGCAATAGCTGGAAGCATTCCCCTTGAAAACTGGCAAAATACAAGGATGCCCACAGTCACCACTCCTGTTCAACATGGTATTGCAAGTCCTGGCCAGAGCAATCAGGCATGAGAAAGAAATGACAGGCATCCAAATGAGAAGAGAGGAATTCAAAACTATCTCTGTTTGTAGACTACATGATTCTATATCTAGAAACCCCCATAGCCTCTGCACAAAATTTCCTTGAGCAATAAACAACTTCAGCAATGTTTTGGGGTACAAAATCAATGTACAAAAATTAGTACCATTTTTATACACTTAACAACATCCAAGCTGAGAATCAAATCAGGAATGCAATTCCATTTAAAGTTGCCACAAAAAGAATAAAAAAATCTAGAAATACAGCTAACAGGGGAGGTGACAGATTTCTACTGTCATCTGAGAATGAGGTGACAAAATGAGAATGAGAATTACAAAACACTGCTAAAAAAATCAGCGATGACACAAACAAATGGAAAAACATTTTATGCTCATGGAAAAATCAATATCATTAAAATGGCCATACTGTCCAAAGCAATTTACAGATTCAGTACTATTCCTATCAATTACATTCTTCACAGAATTAGAAAAAATCAACTGTAAAATTCATATGGAATGAAAAAAGAGCTCAAATAGCCAAGGCAATCCTAAGCAAAAAGAATAAAGCTGAAGACATCATGCTACCTGACTTCAAATTTATATTACAGGGCTATAGTAATCAAAACAGCATGGTACTGCTACAAAAACAGACACATGGGCCAATGGAACAGAATAGAGGGCCCAGAAATAAGGCTGCATACCAACAAACACGTGATCTTCAACAAAGCTGACAAAAACAAGCAATGGAAAAGGACTCCCTATTAAATAATTGGTGCTGGGATAACTGGCTAGCCGTATGCAGAAGATCAAGACTTGACCCCTTCCTTATACCGTATACAAAAATCAGCTTAGTGGCTCACACATGTAATCCCAGCACTTTGGGACGCTGAAGCAGGTGGATCACAAGATCAGGAGTTTGAGACCAGCCTGGCAACATAGTGAAACCCTGTCCCTACTAAAAATACAAAAAATTAGCCAGGTGTGGTGGTGGGCATCTGTAATCCCAGCTACTCTAGAGGCTGAGGCAGGAGAATCACTTGAACCCCAGAGGCAGAGGTTGCAGTGAGCTGAGATCACACCATTGCACTCCAGCCAGGGCAATAGTGCGAGTCCCTGTCTCAAAAAAAAAAAAAAAAAGATGGATTAAATACTTAAATATAAAATGTAAAACTATAAAAACCCTGGAAGATAACCTAGGAAATACCATTCTGGACATAGGTACAGGGAAAGATTTCATGATGAAGATGCCAAAAGCAATTGCAACAAATAGAAAAATTGACAAATGGGATGTAATTAAACTAAAGAGCTTCTGCACAGCAGAAGAAACTATCAACAGAGTAAATAGACAACCTACAGAGTGGGAGAAAGTATTTACCAACTATGCATCCAGCAAAGGTCTAATATCCAGAATCTATAAGGAACTTAAACATTACAAGCAAAAAAAAACCCATTAAAAGTGAACAAAGAACATGAACAGACACTTTTCTCTGTCTCTGTCTCTTTCTCTGCCTCTGTCTCTGTCTCTCTCTCTCTCTCTTTTTTTTTTTTAAGACAAGCTCTTGCTCTGTTGCCCAGGCTGGAGTGCAGTGGTGCAATCTTGGCTCACTGAAATCTCCACCTCCTGGGCTAAAGCCATCCTCCCATCTCAGCCTCCAGAGTAGCTGGGATCACAGGCACATACAACCACACCAAGCTAATTTTTGTAATTTTGGTGGAGATGGAGTTTTGCCATGTTGCCCAGGCTCATCTCAAACTTCTGAGGTCAAACCATCCACCGGTCTCAGTCCCGCAAAATGCTGGGATTATAGGTATAAGCCACTGTGCTTGGCCAACAGACACTTTTCAGAAGAAACCATATATGTGGCCAAGAAGCATATGAAAAAATGCTCAACATTACTAATTATTAGAGAAGTACAAATCAAAACCACAATAAGATATCATCTTGCACCAGCCAGAATGGCTATTATTAAAAAGTAAAAGAAAAATTATAGATGCTGGCATGATTGCAGAGAAAAGGGAATGCTTATCAACTGCTGGTGGGAGTGTAAATTAGTTCAGCCATTGTGAACAACAGTTGCAAATCCTCAAAAAACTTAAAACAGAATTACCATTCTATCCGGCAATTCCACTACTGGGTATATACCCAAAATAATATAAATTGTTCTACTATAAAATACATGCATGCATATGTTGATTGCAGCACTATTCACAACAGTGAATACATGGAATCAACCTAAATAACCATCAACAGTAGATTGTGTAAAGAAAATGTGTTACAAATACACCGTGGAATACTACACAGTCATAAAAAAGAATGAGATAATGTCCTCTGAAGCAACATGGATGGAGCTGGAGGCCATTATCCTAGGCAAACTAACACAGGAACAGAAAACCAAATACTGCATCCTCTTACTTGTAAGTGGGAGTAATACAACAAGAACACATGGACACTAAGAGGGGAACAACAGACACTGGGGACTATTTGAGGGCAGAGGATTGGAGGACAGAGAAGATCAGTAAAAACACCTATTGGGTACTATGTTTATTACCTGGGTAGTGAAATAATTTGTATCCCACATCCCTGTAACATGCAATTTACCTATACAACAAACCTGCACATGTACCCCTAAACCTAAAATAAAAGTTAAAATAAATGAATGAATGAATAAATAAATAAATACAATTAAAATTTATTTTCATTTCCTCTGACTTTTCAGACGTGTTAATGGCCACATATTTGTAAATTTTCCAATTTTCTATGCTATTGATTTCTAGTTTTATATCATTGTGGTCAGAAAAGATATTTGATATGATTTCAATCTCAAATTTACTGAAACTTGTTTTATAATCTATCATATGATTTATGCTACATAATATTTCATGTGCACTAGAAATGAATGTGTATTCTGCTCCTTTTGAATAGAATGTTCTATATGTATCCATTAGGTCCATTTTGTATACAGTGTTGTTCACATCCACTCTTTCCTTATTGATTTTTTATTTTCATTTTTTGGTATGGATGTTCTATCCATTGTTGAAAGTGAGATATTGAAATCCTTCACTACAACTATATTGTTCTTTTTTTCTCCCTTTAGTTCTGTTAACTACTATATATATTTAGGTGCTCTGATATTGAGTACATATGTATTTACAATTGTTATGTTCTCTTAATGAATTGATTATCATTATATAATGACCCTCTTTGTGTCTCATTACAGTTTTCTGCTTAAAGTCTATTTTTTTTAGAGATGGAGTTTCGCTCTTGTTGCCTAGGCTGGAGTGCAATGGTGCAATCTCAGCTCACTGCAACCTCTGCCTCCCAAGTTCAAGTGCTTCTCCTGCCTCAGCCTCCTGAGTAGGTGGGATTACAGGCGTGAACCACTGCACCCGGCCAAAGTCTATATTGTCAGGTATAATTATAGACACTCATGCTCTCTTTTGGTTATCATTTGCTTAAAGTATTTTCTTCCATTCCATCACTTTCAGTGTATGTGTGTCCTTAAAGCTTAAGTGAGTCTTTTATAGGCAGCATATGGTCAGATATAGTTTTTAATAATCCATTCAGCAATTATATATCTTTGATTAGATAATTTAATTTACTTGTATTTAAAATAATTATTGATAGGTAAGAATTTACTGTTGGCATTTTTGTTAGGTGCTTTTGTATTGCTTTGTTGTTCTTTTCCTCCTCTTACTGTCTTCCTTTGCGATTTAATGATTTTCCCTAATGGTATGCTTTGATTCCTTTATATTTGTCTTTTGTGTATCTACTACAGCTTTTTTCTTTTTGGTTACCATGAGGATTACATAAATATCTCATAGTTTAAAAAAGTATATTTTAAGCTGATAAGAACATAATTTCTACTGCATACAAAACTACACTTTTATAAATGATCAAAAAGTGTATGAGAAAGGGCTGAACATCACTAATCAATAGGGAAATACAAATCAAAACCAATATGAGGTGTCACCTCACACCTGTTAGGATGGCTGTTATCAAAAAGACAGAAGATTACAAGTATTGGTGAAAATGTGGAGAGAAGGGAATCCTTGTACACTATTGGGGGAGGGGGGATTTTTTTTTTTTTTTTTGAGAGGGGGTCTCGCTCTTTTGCCCAGTCCGGAGTGCAGTGGCGCAATCTCAGCTCACTGCAAGCTCTGCCTCCCGGGTTCATGCCATTCTCCTGCCTCAGCCCCCGGAGTAGCTGGGACTACAGGTGCCCGCCACTGCGCCTGGCTAACTTTTTGTATTTTTAGTAGAGACGGGGTTTCACCGTGTTAACCAGGATGGTCTCAATCTCCTGACCTCGTGATCCGCCTGCCTCGGCTTCCCAAAGTGCTGGGATTACAGGCTATACGTTGGTATAGCCATTATGAAAAACAGGGTGAAGTTTCCTCAAAAAATAAAATTCAGCCAGGTGTGGTGGCTCATGCCTGTAATCCCAGCACTTTGGGAAGCCGAGGCGGGCGGATCATGAGGTCAGGAGATCGAGACCATCGTGGCTAACATGGTGAAACCCCGTCTCTACTAAAAATACAAAAAATTAGCCAGGCGTAGTGGCAGGCACCTGTAGTCCCAGCTACTCAGGAGGCTGAGGCAGGAGAATGGCATGAACCTGGGAGGTGGAGGTTGCAGTGAGCTGAGATCATGCCACTGCACTCCAGCCTGGGTGACAGAGTGAGACTGTGTCTCAAGACAAACAAACAAACAAAAAACTAAATAAAATAAATAAAAATCAGAACTACTATATGATTTGACAATTCCACCACTGGGTATATATTCAAAGAAAATGAAATCATTATGTCAAAGAGATGTCTGCACTTCTATGTTCATTCCAGCATTGTTCACAATAGCCAAGATATGAAATCAATCTATGTGTCCATCAGTGGATGAATGGACAAAAAAAAAATGCCAGCTGGGTGCGGTGGCTCATGCCTGTAATCCCAGCATTGTGGGAGGCTGAGGTGGGCAGATCACTTGAGCTCAGGAGTTCAAGACCAGCCTGGGCAACATGGTGAAACCCCGTCTCTACAAAACAAATAAACAAACAAAAATTAGCCAGGCACGTGCCTGTAGTCATAGTTACTCAGAAGATTGAAATGGGAGAATCACTTGTTCCTGGGAGGCAGAGGTTGCAGTGAGCCAAGATCATGACACTGCATTGCAGCCTGGGCAACAGAGCCAGACCCTGTCTCAAAAAAAAAAAAAAAAAAAAGTCATGTATTTATATACAATGGGATATTATTTAGCTTTAAGGAATTTCTGCCATTTGAAATAACATGAATGAACCTGGAGTATATTATGTTAAATGAAATAAACTAGACACAGAAAAACATACATTGCATCATCCCACATATATGTGGAATCTAAAAAATTTGAACTCATATAAACAGAGAGTAAAAGGATTGTTACCAAAGTTTGAAGTGTGGGAGAAATGGAGAAATGTTGCTTCAAGAGCGCAAACTTTCAATCATAAGATGAATAAATTCTAGGGATTTAATATATATCATGGTGATTATAGTTAATAATACTGTGATGTATACTTTACATTTGCTAAGAGAATAGATCTTAAGTATACATATCACAGACACACAAACAAAACCAAATGTTTGAACTGATGGATATGTTATTTAGTGTGATTTTTGTGATTATTTTACAATGTATATGTATAATAAAGCACCATGCTATACACCTTAAAAGTTGCTGAGCTTCCTTAAAGCAATTAATTTGAATTCTTTGTCAGAGAGTTCATAAATTTCCATTTCTTTAGGATTGGTTACTCGTGCTTTAATTTGTTCCTTTGGTGGTGTCCTGTTTCCTTGACTGTGCTTGATCTCTGTGGCTGTTAGTATCTGCACATTTGAAGTAGAGATTTATTCCAGTCTTTGCAAACGGACTTGGTTTGGGAAAAGCCCTTCACCAGCCAGCCTATGCAGAAATTCTTGGCAAGCTGTCTGGTATGGTTTGTGGGTAGGCTTGCTGTTCATTCTTAAGCAGGATGGCCTAGTGCCTGGGTTAGCAGGTAGGTGGGCCTGGCACCAGGTCCATGGAGTTGGGCCTAGCACTTGAATTAACTGGGGTAGAACCTGTTGATTAGTCCATGGGAGTGCACCTGGAGTCTAGGTCTGTGAATGCAGGCCTGGAGCCCATGTCTGTGTGACCTAGCCTGAAGCCTGGGTCTATAGGAGCTAACCTGGTGCTGGGGTGAGCCTTGAGCCTGAGTCCACAGGGGTCATTCAGGCACTGGGATTGGCCTGACATCTGGGTCCACTGGGATGGTCCTGCAGCCTGAGTCCACAGGAACCTATCTGGTGCTAAGGCATGCCTGGAGATTAAATTTGTGAGGGCAGGCCTGGGTCTTAGGTCCACAGGGGCTGGCTCGGAAAATAGATCCGCAGGGGTGGTCCTGGAGTCTCAGTTTACAGGGACTGGTCTAGCACCAGGGTATACTATGGTGGTGGGTCTGGATCCTGAGTCTCCTGGAGTGGGCTTGTACTGTGAGTCTACTGGAACCTAGTACCACAAGGACCAGTGTGGAGCTTGGGGCTGGCCTGCTGCTGGGGCAGGTGTGGAGCCTGGGTTTGTGGAGACTGGTTAGGAGCCTAGGACTGAGGATAGTGGCCTCATGCCTGAAGCCATCGGGGCTGACCTGGAGCCTGGGGCTATGGGGCCAGCCTGGAGTCTGGGTGTTTGGGTGCTGGCCTGGAGGTTAGGTGCAAGATCTGGCCTGGGTACTGGGGCAATGGGAGCTGGCCTGGAACTTGGATCCACTGGGGCAGTCCTGGATCCTGAGTCTGTGGGGCTAGCTCAGTACTAGGGTATATTGGGAGAGCCTGGACCATTGATATGCTGTAGTATAGGGCTGTAGGGGCCAGCTTGGAAGATGGGGCTGCAGGGACTGGCCTGGTATTGGGCAAGCCTGGATCCTGTATCAGTGGGTGCTGGCCTTGGGCCTGAGGCCAGGGGACTTGCCTAAAGCCTGGGGCTGTGTGGGCCGACCTGACTCTGGGCTGGTCTGGAACCTGCAGCAGGCGTGAAACCTGGCGCTCCACGGACTGGCCTGGCCTGCATGGACCTGGAGCCTGACAGGAGGCCAAACTAGAGGCTGGGAGATTATATCTGCAGGGAAGTTCTGAAGCTGGAGTCTGCAGAAGCTGGCCTGGAGCTGGGGTGGGTGGGCCTGGAGCCTGGGACCTGGGGCAGCAGGGCCTGCAATGTTGCAACCTAGGGCTGTCTTGGAACCTGGGACAGTGGAGGCCAGCCTGGTGCTGGAGTGGGCCTGGAGCCCAGGTCTGCAGGTGCCAGGCTGGTGGCTTGGTCTAGCCTCGTGCTGGGGTTCACTGAGGTGGGCCTGGTGCTGGGGTGTGCAGCAAAGTTGGGTTCTCACTTCATTCTCCTTCCCTCATGTGAAGGGTATCTCTCTCTGAGCTGCTCTATCTGAGCTTGGGGAAGGGTGTAATATGAAACTGTCCTTCCTACCCTCTTCAATGCATCTTATTTCCATGCTTCACCCAGGTGGCATAATCTCTCACCTTAGTTCTTGTGAAGGTATTTTCTTGCATGTATGGTTGTTCAAATTGATATTTCTGTGAGGGAATAAGCCCTGGAAAGTCCTATTCTATCATCTTGCTGATGCCACTCCCTATTATATTTTTTATTTGCAAACTTTCTGGCTACTCTGTGAAATTAGGGAGACCAGTAACTGGGGGATAAAAGGGCCAGATCTCTGTATATTTAGATTCTAGAGTGATTAAATTTTGGGGACACGATAGATGTAAACTCATTTGAGGGCCTTTGCTGTGAGGGGTTTCTAGGGGCATTGTAGCATAAGGTAGTGAGGTAACACATAGGAATAGTTTAATTATTAGAGACTTTTTGACATTTCATTATTATTTCACTTTTTTGTTGTTTTTTAGATTTCTTTGTTAAAAGGTGGGAGTAGGGACACAGTAAAGTTTCCATAGAAATATTTCTGCCTTCTGTCATGATGATTTGAGTTTCACCTACGCTGGCCTTAGTATTTGGTAGCATTTAATATCGTGTTTTTAAACTTACCACTTGAACTTGATTCTGTGCTTGCCAAGCAAACTAAATGGAGGATCTAAATGGAAGATCTCAGCTCAAGAAGCTTCTGTCCTATCATACTAATTAGCACATTCCTGAATCTGACTGGACAGCCCAGGGCAGAGTGAGTCAACAATGGCTAATCTACTCTGTGCTTCTTATAGGAACTGTTTATAACCAGAGGTGCCCATTGCAGTGTGTGTGTCTGGCTGGGGGGACTTCTGCCCTTATGTTTACAGGACTTAAGGCCTGATTTCAGGACATTTTGGGGTGCTCTTACAAGTCATTTTAGTGATTCTATAGATCCTATCCAAGCTTTATTAAGCTGCCAAGCACCCACCTGCTCCCATAACCCCCGTAGTACCCCTGAATTAGTGTCATGGAATGTGAGACAATCAGAGAGCATCTTAATGCCTCCATGGTGAGTGCAAGGACACTACTTTCCTCTTCTTTTGGTTGAATTTATGGATGCTATTATTGCTATGTGTTTTAAGCTTTTTGGTACATATTACCAAAATAATGGAGTTCTATCTTTCACTTTTGCAAACGGTCTCCTGGGGGCAGTCAATCATTAAAGAAAGCCCAGGGAAGAGGATAAAGTCTGAAAATTTCATCTGTCTTTCTGATAACCTGAGTCTGGAAAGCCTTACCAATCAATGGGCTCCTAGTGTACCAGTAAGCCAAAAGCATGCCTCAAAAACTTCAGTTGTCTTCCTACAATGCCTGAAAATTATAATGCTATTAGCTGAGGTTCATAGGATGGAATATGCAGGGTGATTTCCTTGAGTGACAACTGTCTAGGACACATCTTTACTTTGGTGTCTAATGGTATCTCAACATTTTAATGCTTAAAGACAGAGAATAAGGCTTCCCGGCAAAGGGAACAGGTTAATCCAAGTCCCTGAGGCTGTCTATGACACATCTTTACTTTGGTGTCTAATAGACATCTCAACATTTTAATGCTTAAAGTAGAACTTTTGGTTCCTTTCTCACCCGATACCCACACATCTATCCATACCTCTATTCCTTATCAAATGGCCCAAAAGCTAATAGTCACCTTCTTCTATCCACATCCAATCCATTGGTAATTCCGATGGGTAGATTGCTACATGTATTTGAAATCTGTCTACTTCTTATCATTTGCACTGCAACTATAATCCAGAACATCATTATTTCTCCTGAATTACACAGCAGCAGCCTCATAGTCTTCCTTAAACTCTGACTTTGCCCCATGATTAATTCCTTCTAGTAGCTCCCTATAACAAGTAGAATAAAAGAGAGTCTTCACCATGGCTTGCAAAAACTCTTCACAATCTAGCCTCTGCCTACCTCTCTGGCCTTATCTCCGACTACCTTTGCCGGTCGCCCTAGCTTTCCTTAAATGTACCAAGCTTGTTTCAGCCTCAGGGACTTGGATTAACCTGTTCTCTTTGCCAGGAAGGCTTATTCCCTGAATCCTTACACAACTGCTGTCTTCTCATCATTCCAGATGCAGTTCAAATATCTTCATCTTAGAGAGGCCTGCTTTGTCTATCCTAGCTAAAATAGTTTTCTGCCCATCACTCTATCTCACTATTCTGTTTTTTTTTTGTTTTAGCACTCATTACTATCAGAAATTTTATTATTTATATATTTACATGCTTATATATATATATATATATATATATATTTTTTTTTTTTTTTTTTTGAGATGGAGTCTCGCTCTGTCACCCAGGCTGGAGTGCAGTGGCACGATCTCGGCTCACTGCAAGCTCCACCTCCCTGGTTCAGGCTATTCTCCTGCCTCAGCCTCCTGAGTAGCTGGAACTACAGGTGCCTGCAACCACACCCACCTAATTTTTTGTATTTTTAGTAGAGACGGGGTTTCACCATGTTATCCAGGACGGTCTTGATCTCCTGATCTCGTGATCCGCATGCCCGGCCTATATTGGGTCTTTATTAACTAGGCTATAATCTCCATGAGGGCAGAAACTATATGGTCTCTAGTGATAAAAATAATACTAGTTTAGGCAAAGAAGCCAAACTTTACCAAAGAGTATTTATTAGTTTTATAACCGTGTAAAGAATATGTATCAACTACTCCTTGGCTTTGGGAGCCCAGACACATACGGTCATCTGGGAGAGGTGAAGGCATGCAGAAAAAAATGCAAGATAGCTGAAAAAGAAAAGGAAGCTATCTTTGAAGGCTTTGTTCCTTCAAAGGAATAGGGCAAGATCTGGATGAGTCAAGGGCAACTACGTAGCATAGCCTAGAACCAGAGAAGGCAACTTGGAGAAGAAGTAGAAAACACAATGGACAAACCAAAAAAGATGAAATTTGAACACTGATTCAGGGCAAGTGATTGAGCCCATCATAAAATAATGCCAAATCAATTCCACCCTAGCAGCTGGGTCTAGAATCCATTTCAATAATATACATCTTGACTATGTGCATAGCTTATCTTCATTGGCATTTTTTCCCTTTAGGCCCCCATGCTCCATTAAAGAACAAGCCCTATTTCATATCTACTTTTTACATAAGGGTTAAAAACTGTGTGTTAAGTGAAGTATCATACCACAAATACACAATAAAATGAATATAAAATGAAAAATAATCAATAGGTTCATTAGCAGAATCATGACAGATTTATTTTCAATTTGTATAAATGTCCATAGAGAATTATTCTTTAGTTTTAGTTTTTTATTTTCATCTTTAAGAACCATAAAATCTGGTTTTTAGACAAAGCGTTTCTCTAAAAGATGGAGTTTGTCTATAGACTAATTTCATTAAGAAAATTTCTTTCAACATTAGCTTTCATTATCTGTAAAATTAGAAAGTAACAGCAAGTAATTAAAAAAAACAAATATCTCTTTCAGTTGCTTTCATAAATGCCTTTTTTGTTGTTGTTGAGACAGAGTCTTGCTCTGCTCCCAGGCTGGAGCACAGTGGCACAATCTCTTCTTCCTGCAGCCTCCGCTTCCCAAGTTCAAGTGATTCTCCTGCCTCAGCCTCCAGAGTAGCTGGGACTACAGGCCCATGCCACCGTGCCCGGCTAAGTTTTGTATTTTTAGTAGAGGTAGGAGTTCACTATGTTGGCCAGGCTGGTCTAGAACTCCTGACCTCAAGTGATCTGCCCACCTCAGCCTCCCAAAGTTTTGGGATTACAGGCATGAGCCCCCATGCCCAGCCCATAAATTCCTTTTTTAATCCTGCAACTTGTACAAAAAACTATTAAAGAAAGGTATGATTACAGAAGTGTTTACTGTGGCTTATAATTCATATTTAAAGATATCAACAAGGTATCACCTTGACTGAGGATTTTAAAAAAATACAATATTAACAAGGGAGATGACATATGATAATAAATGTTTCTGAATTGAAATATAGACTCAATTGAGCTTTGCTCGCTTTTGATTTGAGAGAGAGAAAGCAAGAGTGAGTGAGTGAGGAGAGATGCATATGTGCTTTATGAAGAAAACGGCTTTTGTAAATGACTCAGTAGTATGCAGGCTGACTTTTATTTCCTGGTGCCTCTGGCAGACATGGGAAAGTGCATTCTTCCACACAGGTGTTCTTGGAATAAAATATCCCTGGAGAGTTAGCTTCCTGCTTCATCATTTATAGTACCTATTTTACCTACTAATCTATACCTCACAGCACTATTGAGAGGCCTAGCTAATAAAAAATGGTCATAAAGCACTTGGGAAAATCACAACTATAAAAAAGAATAAATGCAAATGTGGTAAAACTTGTCTTTCTGGTATGTCCATGAAGTCTTTGTGCATGAAATGATACACTGACTCAAATGTTAAAAGTTTTTTTTTCTTTCACAAACTGGGAGTAGTTAAGCCAGCTGGTTTGCTGGAGTGAGTTGTTTCTAGCTCAATAGTAGGCCACTTGATGTAAAACCTTCCTACTAATTCTAATGTTAAGCCTCTCCTCATGAATTCCCGCATGCATTATGTAACAATTAATGCCTGCTTATTTAAAGAGGAAGTACAACATGTTTGTGTCAAAAATCAGATAGGCATATAAATGGGTTGTGTAGTAATCAATGGCTGTACCTACATCATCACAGAATCTGAATTAGCAACACCTATTTGGTGGTTTTATTAAGTAACCATAGGGAGAACACAGTATAATTACTATGCACAGTATACATACTAATGTCATATGTTCCTGATCCACAACTCAGTCCAAGAGGGAAGTGAAGGGAAGGCCCAGGAAACAGCTGTGCAGCAGGCAGAAAGAAGTCACTACACACTGATGCAGTAATTTTATTAAGTCACATGCATACGGTCAGGCAAACGGACAGGATCATGGGTCCAAAATCCTCCTTCTCATTCCAGCCAAGCCCAGCTGTCCTGATTGGCAGTCTCAAGAAGAAGGGAAGAAACTTCTGGAATTTTGCACCGTGAATGAAGAAAGTCAGGTGAGACTGCATCCTTTTTAAAAGGAAACATATAAGTTCTCACCAAACTAAGAAGACCTTGATCAGTTTCACAGATCCTTCTTTCTGTTCCTTCTTTCCCAGAGAAGATTACAAGCAAAAATGGTCTTACCAGACCATTTTTTGGCAAGTCTTACTTGCCTAAGACTTGGGTCTGTGACATCAGAAACAACAGCAAAGGGAAAGATGATGTCCATACTTTTGAAGCCTAGAAGAACTCTCAGTCCTTGTTCATTTTTATCTTGTTATAATTTGCAATAGTAAGAGATCTGGAGAGTTTGTCATCTATTTTGGAGTTACAAGTCTCTGTTTATTATTCATAGGAACTTCTGCTGTGGAATTATACCATTTGAGCTGGTATTTGACTGAATTCTATTTGCTGGAATGTTGCACTTTTCCCCTTCTAGAATCAATCATATACAAATGCATGTAATGTTTGCCTAATTATTTTCTCATATTTTAAGAAAGCAGAACTTGGCACATAGCAATTTGTTTTGATAATCTCTCTATTCACATTAGGATTAGAGTTGCTTATAGGGGCTTCTGATTTTGTTGAACTATTATCATCATGTTAGATGATCATTTATATTTCCTTCCAGTAAATTCTAATGACATTGCTCATTGGATGTGATTACTCATTCTCCTGAGAGTATTAAATGGGTGGGAGTAGAGCTGCCATACAAGGAAGACTGTATTTATGTGGAGTATCTTGTAGGTGGGATTGGGAAATTATTTCCCATGCAATGCCACAGGGTGACACAAACACAGCACTCTTTCTTGAAGTCCAAATGAGAATCCTCAAAGAATCTCTGAAGAAAATTTGACTCCACTGATTACCATCTGTTGGTGACACTCTGCTTCAATTATTCTTTGTTCTGAACTCCAAGGACTGTTTTAAGTTCTACAATGTCTGGCAGATTGAGGAACAAAGATAAGGGAGAACAAGCAGAAACTGGTCAGAGGTAAGAAAATTTATTTACAATTTTTGGCAAATCACCTGAAAAAGGCAGAAGAAGATCTTTTGCTGTGCTGTATTATTTTTGAGAATTTTACTGTATTTTCTTACTAAAAGTTTTAACAGCAAGATATACAAATATCATCATCGACCCCTTGAATTTTAGAAATATTTGGATATGTTCAGATTTGGTAGTAAAGATGTCAAAATTTATCTGAGTTCTTTTATCCACAAACTGGAAGACAACATTTTTATTAAATTGGATTTTAAATCAACATAGAATGCTAACTCTATGAGCTATGAGGTGTGAAACAACTCAGAAAGGCATACTTTCAGGGAAGATATTGCTCCCAAATCCTCACTTCCATCTTCTCTTTATTTTAAAAGTATTTCACATGTCTTGTTGAGGGAGGTTTTACCTTCAGATTCAAATTCATGATATTGCTGCTAAGTATAAAAAGGACAAGAGGCCAGGAGGATGTTTTCCTTAACAACACTATCTCAGTCAATATTAAAAGGCAGGTCCTGATAAAATAATTTAAAGATAGTTTCCCAAGAGCTTCAGTAAATTTGGTTTGTTAAATACTTTATAACTTTTTCTTCTATAATAAATGAAGGTGGTAATACTATTAATAAATTTCACCTAAGAATAGTAATAAGAGGTTGTGCAGAGTTACAATCTAGGAAATGCCTGCCTTGGATACATGTTAGCTACAACTCATGAGATGCTTGCCTCAAAAAATTCTTTTCTAAGTTAATTGTTTGGAACTCAAAATCTTCATATATATTGGTGAGGCTTATGAGTCTAGTTAATTTATATTGAACCTGAAGCATTATTAATAGTATTATTTTTAAAAATACCATTCTAGAGTTTATAATAGTGTTTATTATTTCACATTCATAAGGGAAAGAAGCTGTCAACTTTAGTAGTCCTGGGTATCAGTAACTTTTCACTTTTGTTTAAGGCATATTACTACACAGATTCAATGAATAAGTGCTTGGGGTTAGGAAGCCAGGAGTTACCTTTCTAGTTGTCATAGTATACTGGAAATCAGGGCAGTTGGCTCACTAAAAGCCCTGAACTTGGGTTTCTCTACACCATTAATATATAAGGATATATACGTTGGGGACTTTTTGGACATGGTTTGAGGAAGGTGGACGTTATTAGGTGGATAAAAAGTTGCAATTAGTCCATTTTACATGACACTATAGTCAGAACTAAGTAATTGTTCATTATAGTCTGATCAAAACTTTCATGAAAATCAACTAAAAATTCAGAATTAAGTATTTTTAAAAGTTTACAATGCATTAAAGAGCAGGCAATCAAGTGGGAATACTTAGGGGTGGAGGATGGGGGATAAATAAAAGTAGCTACAAGAGCCACCTTTCTCTGTAATCCCAGCACTTTGGGAGGACGAGGTGGGTAGATCACGAGGTCAAGAGATGGAGACCATCCTGGCCAACATGGTGAAACCCTGTCTCTACTAAAAATACAAAAATTAGCTAGGCATGATGGCAGGTGCCTGTAGTCCCAGCTACTCAGGAGGCTGAGGCAGGAGAATCGCTTGAACCCAGGAGGTGGAGGTTGCAGTGAGCCAAGATCATGCCACTGCACTCCAGCCTGGCGACAGAGCGATACTCCATCAAAAAAAAAAAAGCCACTTTTCACCTTCATCATTAGGGTTTTTCCTAAGCTGGATGAACTGGAAGACCATGAACTGTTATCACGGTCTTGTGGAGCTTCAGACCCTTTCTAATGTGGGAAATCCAGCAGGATACTCTTCATAAAGCTGATACACCCCAAAGGTATTCAAGGACAATTGTCTCAAACAATGGAGCAGAGTTAAGGGGTAAAAAGCTTCCCAGAGCATTCATAGCTACAAACCAGGTCTCACATGAATGGTCTGAAGAATTTCAAGCTGAGAATTTAGTATTTATGTTTCTGAATTGCTAGTGATCCCAAGCATCTACCAGCAGTAAATTAATATCTTCTCCAGAGAACTCATTTTCATTTCAGCTGTCACTCAATTTCTATATATAAAGTTCTAAGGATCACATAACATAAAAAGAAATCATATATATATAGAAGAAATCAAGAGACCATAAGTAAGAACAAGTAGTAAAAAGATCAGTTAGTAGAAGCAGACCCACAAATGCTTCAGATATTGGAATTTTTAGAAATAGAATTTAAAGTATGCATATTAAATATTTTTAATAAATTAAAGAGAGGCTGAAAATATGAGTTAAGAGAATACAGATTTGGAAAATAACCAAACAGAACTTTAGAAATAAAAATAATATAAATTAAAAACTAAATGGATGACTTTGACAGAAAATGAGACAAAGCTGAAGAAAGAATTAGTGAACAGGAGAATATTTTTGAAATTTTCCAGAATACAGTATAGACAGATAAAGAGAGACATACTATAAAACAGATGTTTGACAAACATGGAGGGTAGAATAACACATGTGTTATCAGAGTCCCAGAAGGAATGGAAAGAAAGGAGTCCAGAATTTTCCAGAGCTGATGAAAGTCACCAATCCAGAGTCAAGAATATTAAAGAAACCAAGAAAGATGGATGAATAAAAATCTACACCTAGATACTTCACAGTAGAAACTGTAGAAAACTAAAGACAAAAAAGAAAAATCATAAATGCAGTCAGAGAGAAAAACAGATGACATTTTAAGATTACTTTCAAAGTTCCAATTGTTACTAGGGAACTTAGAAGGCAGTGTAATGATATTGACAATGTGTGGAAAGAAATAATAGTAAACTTTGAATTCTTCATCAGTGAAAATATTTTTCAAGAATAAGGGATAAATAAATACATTCCAACTCAAACAAAAAGGGAAAGAATTTTAGGCAGAAGGAAAGTGATCCTACATGGAAGATCTAAGATGAAAATACAAAAGAATGGTGAAGTTCTGAGTAAACCTAAACAAACGTGGACTGTATAAAACAACATTCATAATGCATTTTTGGAGAGGATTTTAGTTTTGAAGGGAGTTTTAGAGGTCCTTGTATTGTTTGAGAGAGGGTGGATACACTTGTGAACTCTGGCTTTAATCAGTTAAAATGTACCTATTAAAATTTCTAGGATAACTCCTAAATGAATAGAAACAGAGTAAATAACTTCCAAACTAGAAGAGTTGGGGGCAGAAATGAAAGCATAAATAGTAATCCTAAAGAATACAAAAGTGAAAGAAAAAAACAGATCAGAAGAATCAAACAGGAAGTACAAAATTAGATGGCAGAAATAGATTTAAATTTATCAGCATTTTTCTCTCTCTTTCTCTCTTTTTTTTTTTTTAGACAATGTCTCACTCTGTCAACCAGGCTGCAATGCAGTGGCATGATCTTGGCTCACTGCAACCTCTGCCTCCCAGGTTCAAGTGATTCTGAAGCCTCAGCCTCCTTATTATCTGGGACTACAAGCTTGCACCACCCACCATACCCAGCTAATTTTTGTATTTTTAGCAGACAGGGTTTCACCAAGTTGGCCAGGCTTGAACTCTGGCCTCAACTAATGTACCTGCCTTAGCCTCCCAAAGTGATGGGATTACAGGCGTGAGCCACTGCACCCAGCCTAAATTTATCAACAGTTTTAATACATGCAAATTGTCTAGGGGTTTGATGTAAGAGCCAAAGATGATCAGACTAGATTAAAAATCAAGACTAAAAATTTTAGATAAATTTGAAACATGATGGTTTAGAAAGTTTGAATGTAAATGGATGAAAAGAGATATCATAACATCAGACAAATACTATTCAGAAGAAAACTGTTTAGAATCTAAGGCAAAAGTACGATTGGAGGTAAAGAAAAGTAACAACATAATGACGAATGGTTGTATTTATTAGATAGATATAGAAATTATAAACTGATGTGTATATTATTACACAGCCCCAAACTGTAAGGTAGAACCTGAAAGAACTATAGGCTGAAATAGAAAAATCTACCATCATATTAGGATATTTAAACTTATTTCTCCCATTAATTGAATTATGTCAAGCAGATGCAAATTCAGTAATAGAAGATGTCAACAACACAATCATTGTATTTGATCATGGACATATATTTAGAACACTGTACCCCAAAGCTGCAGAATATATATTCTTTACAAACCACATACAACATTTAAGTCTCAAAACATTTAAAAAATATTAACTAAATTAATTAATTAATAACAAATTAATTAATTAATAACTAATTAATTAATTAATTAATAAAGACCATGTTCTTTGACAACAATACAGACTATGTTCTTTGACTGGTATGGTCCTGAAAACTGTTAATATTAATTGTCAAGTAGGAAATATCATTGCTGAAATATGATCTTGGGAAGATTTAAGACTAATTTGAAGCTTTGCCCTTTGTACACTTCTCTATCAGTCATATGGGAAGTTCTATATGAAATGAGTATTACTAAAGTTATACCATCAATTTCATTAAAGCTATTACCAAGGTAAGTGTATACTATTTGTTTTCTAATTTTTTAACACCTCATGCATGTAAATCATGTACACCTATGTTTCTATCCCTTTTACTTCAGTAATATCAGAACAGATAAATCTCTTCATTACGGTCAGCCTAAAAGCTCACTCAAAAAGATTTGCTTTGGGATACGAATGTGTAGTATTTCCCTCGATATACTTAACATAAATGGAATGAAGAACAATTTTATACTGTGCAAGGGTATGACTGTCATTTAAAAAAAAATCCCAACAATGAATGAGGAAAACAATTGTATTATTATCTCCTCACACCAAATTAAAAAGTCCTCAATATGGTCACCCCAAGTAGGGTTCCTTTCTTTGGAAATAATTAATTATAACGAAAGGAGAAGTTTGAAAAATTCAGTAACAGTTGGGGCAGAAGTGGCTTTTAGTTTACGAATTTTTTTTTCAAGGCTTTGGAGTATAGTCACATATGCGAAAAATCTTTATTTGGGAAAAGAATGTAGTATAGTTTGCCTAATTGTGAAACTGAAATTCACAGAATAATTTCTCAAAAGGTAATACAAATTTGTAGCAACTTTTTTACTTGAACATCACACTGCTCATGTGATATACAAGTAATAATTCCCATTTTACAAATGTAGGAACCGAGAAACTGAAGTGTCTCACCCCGAGTCGAGCTATGACAATACTTTATGATATACACTTTTTTTTTTTTTTGTTTCCCAGTTATGGCCCGTCCTCATTTTTGACTAACAGGCCCATGGCTATACAATATTTCTCATCTTTTTGACCAAGTAGTACCCAATTTGGGCAAGAAAGTTTCAAGTTGTATAACTGAGTGCAACTTCAGTTCTCTGACTCTAAGTTTTTTAATTCTTGAGACTCCTTTTCTGACTTTTATGTCTTATGACTCACACTACATTCATACCACATTTGGTTTCCTCTCATCATCTTAACTTCTGCATGAATAAAGTCTGAAGTAACCACCTTTTTGATGAAACACTGTGGCTATGTGTCAAGGGTGGCAGTGTTAGCTGGGAGAAGGCCTTCCCCAGATCTCTGTGTAAGAGCCTGGCCTTCCACAGTAATTTGAATGTCCATTATAAGACTTTTCTACCTGTCTTCTCAGTAGATCCTAAATATGAGACAGCAGAGGAGGGAGACAGGCAATATGAGGTAGAAGCAAATAATCAGCATCAGCTAGACCTGGTGTGAACTCCAGCTTTGCCATTACTCCCTGGTTTCTTCATCTGTAAAATGCTGATGAAAGTATCTATCACACACCTATGACAAGTACTGGGTGAGAGTGCACATAGCCTGCTTCACATGTGCTTTAGGGCTGTGTAAATCAGTCCCTCCCATGCTTATTCAGTGGTGCCCTCCCTGAACTCTCCTAAACTGCCAGACTATGAGGCCTGCGACTATGTACATGTGTTCAAAAGTTAGTCCTTGGTTATTACTGCAGTCTGTGGTATAGGAATGTCTGCCTCCCACATGCGCAGACAAGTGGGGCACTTGGAAAATATGGATTCTCTAATTTTAAATGTGTATTAAAGTGATCTTGTTAAAAGATCAATTTGCCTTATATAACACCCAGTCTATGCATGTGTCAGAGAGATTGTGACCTTTTTATAAAGACTTTTGAGTGGTTTTCTCCCTTCTTCCTCTTTTTGCTCTTTTCCACTTTTCATGAGCTAGTTATTCCAGTTTGTATCTTCTACTTCTGCCCTGCTTTAATATTATACCTTGTCTTTTTGCTGTTGTTATTTAAATCACTACTTTTTAGAAACATCTTCATTTGTATTTTAACAGTTTATATCTAGCCTGGTAAAGTTGTAAATATGATAAATGGTTAAAGTAAATAATGTTGGCTTCTCTGTAGGTTGCAAATAATCCATTCTATATGGCTAATTGGCAGAAAATTCTAAAGACATTTTAAAAAACTAAACTCAGCCATGTAAGCAGCAGTAACCTTTCTTCTTTTATTATGACTTAAATGGTATGAATATGGCTAATATTTTAGGTTCTAACAAATAATAACTATAATCAGTAACTATTATAAATAACAAGTGATAAAATAGTAACTATATAATAAAATCAATAACTATAAGAGGGCTATAAAAGTAAATTTTTTTGCCAAATTGAGAGATTTATGTTTCTGTAATATTTTATCAATGTTCTACTTTATAGCTAAATCTTAAATAGAAAAATATATGAAAAATATTTTAAAAGTTATCGGAATCCTCCTATTTAACTGCTAGTACCTATTTGTTTTAATGAGGCTCTGATATGTGCATTATCAGCTTGTTTAAGGTACGATAATTTTTTTTTTGCTAACATTAAATGTGCATGGGTGAAATTCTTAAATAGTAATAGACTTGGAAAACAAAATGTATAAATTAGGATGCTTTGGAGTACAAACATAAGATTGGTTTAAATAATGGAGAAACTAGAGAAACTTGATATAGTTCATACAAGAAGTCGTCAAACATCCAGGTGCTTTCTGCTTCTCATTTCTGCCACTCACAGTAATGGTGTCATTGGAGGGCTTAGATTTCTTGCAGTTATAAGACTGTCAGTGGAAGTTGGAACTCTGCTTTTTCATTTGTGACTCTGGGGGTGACAGACACTGGCTTTACATGTCTCTATTTAGAGCCAGAAAGTTTCTTTTTCAAATCCCCTAGAAAGCCTTTCCTTAGATCCTGGTAGCCTAAGTTGGCATGCACCTGACCATTCCTGAAATTGTCATTGGTGGGGTAGAGGTAAAGGGGTGGGTGGCAAGACTATCGTGATTGATTTATTTAAATTGGCAATGAATAGATGTTGAGAAATCAATTAAAATGCCTTTGTTAAAGAACTCTCAGAATATTAATTTTTTGATGACTGATCAAATAGAAAATATATTTAGAGTAAATTTGGTTTATACTAAGATTGGTGATATTATGTTAAGGTATTTGGCATGCTTCTCTTGTTCATTTTTAATAGATAAGTCTAAATGTTTTCATTTATCGTGAATAACTTAGATAAGTATCTTCAGAGACAGGTTGTTAATTAAATTTTAGTTAACAGTGTGAAATGACATTAGCTTTTAAAATATAACTTGATAAAGCTCCTCTGGTAAGATTGTGATCTTTATCTGATCTACTGCTATTTGGACTTGTTTCAGAGGCATTATATTGATTTTTTTTTTTTTTTTTAGAACAATACGTTTCAGAACATTCTGGAAAATAGCTCGTTAGTTTCATGGAGTGCTCTACAAATCTAAGAAAATGCCATAAGAGGGGTTGGTAGTATTTCCCTATAGTGTCCCCTATGTGTTAGTAGAATTTGTTCTGGTGGTGTCTGACAGATTAGTTGTGGCATTTTTTTAATGGAGGTTTCCCTGGCAGAACAACCTCCCAGTAACTTCTGCTCCAGCTGTCCAAGAGTGAAGTGCCAAAATTTAGATCTTAATGCTCTTCCTGGTAGATCTCCAAGATAATTGCTAGTGTTCTTATTCTTTTTGTTGTCTGTCTTCCTTTTAGCAGGCAGGGAAGTACAGCCAGCAGTGATGGCCTCTCCTCAATTCTGTTAACAGAAGTTATTGTTACCATACTGTCCCCACCTTCCCCAAAGTGACTTAAGACTTCAGGGAAATGAAAAGTAACTTTTTGTCAATAAAAGATTGGGTATGCCTCTAAGTATTTCTCTTCTGGGAAGTAGCCTTGGTACTCTAGCTTTCTCTTTTTTTATTTTGTAGATAGTTTATTCCAAGTGGTAATAGTAGCAGTAGTAGGGGGAGGAGGAGGAGGAGGAGGAGGAGGAGGAAAAGGAGGAGGAGGAGGAAGAGGAGGAGGAAAAGGAGGAGGAGGAGGAGGAAGAGGAGGAGGAGGAGGAAAAGGAGGAGGAGGAGGAGGAAGAGGAGGAGGAAAAGGAGGAGGAGGAGGAGGAGCAGCAGCTGCAGCAGCTAATACGTTGTACTTATTCTGTGCTGGGCACAATTCTGGGTATTTTTCATGTACTATTTAAGCCTCACAAAAATCTTATGATATAGGAAATGCTTGTTTCCATTTGGCACATGAAGAAACTGAAGAACAGAGAAATGATGAAACTTGCTCAGGGTAGTCTGTCCAGAGTCTGTATTTTAACTACTGCTCTGTTGCCTCCCATTGCATAGTGACTTCACGTGTATAGGTGTTTTATCATGCGAGGAAATATTTGAGTATAAACTGTATGTGGTACAAATACTTTTTTCCAAATGGGAATACAATGTGTTCCCTAAAATTAATGAATCCAATATAATTCCACCTAAAACAATTACTGAGTTTTTTCTTTGTAGTTGCAGACCCTAACTCATCCCATTTCCCTCCCTATCACTTTCCATTTTTAGGATTTGCATCTTCATATTTAGTGAATCTTTGATCTAATAGTTCTGGCTATTTAATAGTAGTTTTAAAACATCTTTAGCACGTCTTGTTTTCTTTATTCCTTTCTTTTTACCTAGAACAGTTTCTCTTAGGAACAAATTCTTCTTTGCTACCAGCTTTCTACTTTGATCTGCCTATCCAACCCAGTATCAAATTATCAATTTTCCTTATCTGCAACTTACATTAACAGTTTAACTGCCTTTCACTTTTTTGTTAAATTAGAACCTTAAGCCAAAGAATTCTTAGTGTCCTCCATGCCCTGCACAAGAAAGGTATTTCTAAACTTACTTTTTGCATTCGATAACTTTTTGTCTATAATGATACTATCTACACTAGACTCTACAACATTTTGCTTCTGCTTGGTATTTTAGCACTTATTGTATTATTATAGATATGTTTAATATGGTCATTTAGAGAAATACTGATGTGTCTAAATGTATGTTTGCCCTGCTTGAGGTAAGTTCTTCATGAACCAGAACTTATTAATTTGTATTCTTAAGAAAAAACTTAACACATATAACATGTTTAATGAATATTTACAGAATGAATAAAAGAAATTGGGGCTGGGTGCAGTGGTTCACACCTGTAATTCCAGCAATTTGGGAGGGTGAGGCAGGTAGATCATTTGAGGTCAGGAGTTTGAGACTAGCCTGGCCAACATGGTGAATCCCTGTCTCTACTAAAAATACAAAAATTAGCAGGGTGTGCTGTCAAGAGCCTGTAGTCCCAACTACTTGAGAGGCTGAGGCAGGAGAATCACTTGAACCCAGGAGGCGGAGAGAGATTGCAGTGAGCTGAGATTGTGTCACTGCATTCTAGTCTAGGTGATAGAGGGAGACTCTATCTCTAAAAATAAAAAATAAAAATAAATTGGACCTAGCTTAATGCTTGGCCATTGAATAAATGAATGTTGATTACATTAATCTACAGAGAGCTGCTTGTAGAAATGATTTTAAATGTGTGCTGGTATGACAGTACAGGGGCATTAGAAATAGAAGTCCATATATGTCTTGGAATGGGCTGTTTTGGAATACCCCATCCTCAAGCTCTTTTCATTCAGTGCTTATGTCTCCTTTCCTCTCCTCATATCAAAAGATTTATAAGAACAGTTGCTATATATAATGTTTGTGAATTTACCTTAAAACTCATCTATAATCATTCATACATACCAAAACCCAACAAAACTCTAACATTTAGAAAGTAGAATCTTGATGAATCGTACAGATAATAAAGTAGTTTAGGAGGTATTGCATTATCGTCCAACATGGAAAAAGTATGAGTAAAATGTGGTTACCATGATAGTTGTTTTTGCTATGACTTTGTGTTCATTTAAGAACTCCGAGTCTCTCTCAATTCAGATGCACTAGGATAAATTAGAGTAATGCAAACTGTATAAGCTAAATTGTTGAAGAAAATGAAACTGTGACCAGGCATGGTGGCTGATACCTGTAATCCCGGCACTTTGGGAGGAAGAGGTGGGAGAATCCCTTGAGGTCAGAAGATCAAGACCAGGCTGGGCAACATAGCAAGGCCCCCATCTCTATTAAAAAATAAAATAAAATGGAATGGTTTTATTCTTTTACACTGCTAGCCAGGAACAAAATGTAATGTGATTCTTCAGAACCATGTCCTTGGGTTATGCCCTTCTTGATTTATATAGAAAATAGTTGAGAATATATGTACTTTTATATGTGGCTTGGGGCATTACATCCTCCTTCACATAGCTGCCTGCAAGTGTTAAAAGCAAATCAAATTTCACTGTTCAGTATTTGTTGATTATTACTTTCATAGGTATGTTGCAAAGTTTACATTTTAATGGTTTGGCTATCACTTTCTCATTGGTACTTTCATTTGTTTACATGTTCTTTATTTTTGCCGCTTTAATCTAAGGTGACCTCTTGGTTTTTGATGTTCATGATTTCCACTGTTAAATGTGAGAGGCTGCTTGGCCTCTGCTGCAGATTTCACAGTGGTATGCTTTAAGACTGTTGTTTGGTCACTGCTGTGTTGCCACAGTGCAAGTTTGTTCAGGTTTTTTCTTATAACTTTGTTTTCTTGACTTTCAAGGTGATATGTTCCTGATGTGCTTTTGATATTTTCTCATTTTCAGATTTTTCTTAGGCTCAGATAATATATTCTTTTTCTCTAAATTTTCATGTTTTATTTGTAATTTAGAGGATAATAATTTACTGTGTACAGTATACATTTTAAAGTGTTCATATAATACTAGCAATAGACATGTTTAGAATGCTTTACACAGATGGCCATGCTATTTTAGATAACAATGAGAATATCACATTTGAGCTCTTGGATTTTTAATCATTTCCAAAATAATACTTCTTCCCTGGAAATAAGCTTAATGTTTAACATTGAAAAACTTTTCCCACTTTCAAACTCTTGATTTATTTCAAGTAGTAATTTAATTTTATCTATAGAAAGTAATGTCTTGGTTCGCGTTTCTGTGATAGGTCAGTCATTGGCCTTGTGAGGGAACTTGCTAAAAGGTGATCCTGACTTGATCTTTTAGAAGTATTTATTTAGGAGATTGTCGTACTAATTCTTATGACATTGAATAAGAGAAGAGTAGAATAACAGAACTTGAGTTTCCTTAAAGAGCACTTAGTATAATCACATGGAGTGTGGGGGGAATTGCTTTGATGCCTTTTACAATTCCTGGATCCCCTCTGCTGTCACCTTGTAGGTGCCATTATCATCATGCTGCCTGGTGACTGGTAAAAATTCTCACAATGAGCATTATATAGGCCTGCTCCACTAAGATTACCCCTCTTCTCTTCTCACCACTTTTCAACTAACAATTTCTTTTAAGTACACCAGTGTTACTTAAAGTGTATATCTGATTAATTAACAGTGAGGTGTGAACAACTGATAGCCTTCAGGGAAACATTTATTTTTATTTTTATTTTTTATTATGTATTTTTTAAGGGAACATTTTAATTTTAAAAAAACCTTGTAAACTCAAATCAATTAAAAAGAAGCAGTTTTTATAATGGAAAGATCTGTTGACTAAGGGTCAAATGTATCTGTAACTGCCAAATTCTCGTTTCATTTTACCATTTTTCCACCATACGTGTTGATACTCTTGTAATTGTGGTTAACAACTTTAGTAAGTGTATAAGTATATTTAGTCAGAGTATTAATTCAGTGAATTTCATAAAGACTTGTTTTTATTGCTTAAAGTTCCTAGTTAATGAACTAAAGCTATAATGTCATGGTTACAGGACCTTATTTTTCAATTTATTTTCTCTGATTAGGCTTCCAGTTAGATGTTCTACATAAATAGTAATAGAAACTATTTATTTGGTATTTATAATATGTCAGAAAATGTGCCAAGAGCCTACATCTTCCATTTGTCTTCACTTCAACTATAAAATTTACTGTTACTCTTTTCAAAACATAAGGAAATTGAGGCTCAGAAAGTTTCAACAACTTGCCCAAAGCACACAAACTTAAGAGGTAAGACTAGGACTTGAACCTGTCTCTATGGTACTAGAGCCTGAGCTCTTAACAATTATGCTGTGCTACCTTTAGAACAATAGCAGTGAAATCTTCTGCAGCAACTTTAAAAAGCCACTCATTTTAGAAAATCCCTGACTGATTCTAGGCTTGACCAGAATTGTTGTGATATTCTTAACAGACATCAGAAGAAGAGCTTAAACACCATAGGAAGTATTCAGCCCTCTCATTCCTTCAGTGAATGTTTCTGAGTGCCAATTATGTGTCATGCACAGATGAAATGCAATTGAGATGGCATTGTTGAAGGGGAAGTGTCAAATTCAAGTCAATAATTGTAAGAGTAGTGAAGGCTGTGGTAGAGGTTATCTAGTGCATATAACACTGAAGTACGAAGAAGGCACCTAACTCAGCTCATTGCTTAGGGAACAATAGAGGAGTGGGGAGATCCTGGGGGTAGTTGTGAGGTAATAGAGGGAGAGACAATTGGGTGTCATGTGGTTATCTTTTTCTAAAGTTAATTGGAGTTTTACTTCATATTCAAAATCTTGTGTGAATAATTAAGAGCAAAGAATATATTGCTTTTGGTATAAATAGTTGCACTGATGAAGAAGATAAAGAATCTCTCTGCTACAGTGTAACTTGCCTTGGCACGGGATTGTTGCATTTAATTTTGTTTACTCAGAGCCTAAAACAGTGTCTGACTCATAGTATGTGCTCAGTAAATATTTGTTGAATTGTTAAACTGATAAAGGTACTGAGATGGCTTTTAAAGAAAAGGAATGGAAATTGTGAAGGGTATTATGGGCTTAATAATTGTTAAATTCCTTTCTTTTAAAAAACTATAATTACAGTATTAAACAGGTAAGATTTGTTAAAGTGAAGCTTCAGAAGTAAAAAAAAAAAAAAATGTAAAAAGAAGTGACAAAATTATAGCTCACTGCAGCCTTGATCTGGGCTCAAGGGATCCTCCCGCCTCAGTCTCCTGAGTAGCCAGTACTACAGGCGTATGTCACCATGTCTGGCTAATTTTTACATTTTTTATACAGATGGGGTCTCATTCTGTTGTGGAGGCTGGTCTTGAGCTCCTGACCTCAAGTAATCTTCCTGCCTTGGCCTCCCAAAGTGCTGGGATTACAGGCGTGAGCCACCGCCAAGCTGGCAGATGTCTTTACAAGGTGGTGATTTTATCTTTTTTCCAGAAGAAGGATTGCTGGGTCCTGTAGTAGTTCAGCAGAAGAATGGATAAAGAAAATGTGGTGTGTATACATATATGCAATGGAATATTGTTCAGCCTTAAAACGGGGGAGATAATGCCGTGTGCTACAACATGGATGGGCCTGGACTGCATTATGCTAAATGAAATATGTCAGACCCAGGAAGAACAATGTTGCATGATCTCACTTATATGTAGAATATATATTTTTAAATGCTCGGATACACAGAGATAGAGAATGAAACAGTGGTTACCATGGGTGGGGTGGGGGTAGGGGAAATGAGGCAAGGTAGGTCAAAGGATACAAAATAGCAGATATATAGAAGGAACAAGTCTAGAGATCCAGTATACAATGTGAGGACCAAAGTCAATAAAATTGTATTGTATATCGCTTCTCGGCCTTTTGGCTAAGATCAAGTGTAAAATTGTATTGTATTAGGGATTGTTGTTAAATAAATGGATTTTAGCTGCTCCTGTTGCAAAGAGGTAAGTATGTGAGATGATAGATGCATTAATTGGCTTCACTATAGCAAGCATTTTACTATCTATATGTATTTCATCATGTTGGGCACCTCAAATAAACACAGTACAATTTTATTTAAAAAGGGTGGTGGCGGGCACCTGTAGTCTCAGCTACTCAGGAGGCTGAGGCAGGAGAATAGCGTGAACCCAGGAGGCAGAGCTTGCAGTGAGCCGAGATTGTGCCACGGCACTCCAGCCTGGGGGACGGAGCGAGACTCTGTCTCAAAAAAAAAAAAAAAAAAAAAAAATGCTGACTAATAAGCCTTTTGGTGTCTGTCTCGTGGAAGTTATAGTCTATCTTGAGCTAGGTCTTTATTGTCCTGATTTATGTTGTTTACTGGATTTCAGGCTTTTAAGGACAAGTACCTCTTTGAATCTCTTGCAGATTTTGGGAAGGTACCTTACACGAGAATGGTGTTCAATGATTACTTGCTAAGTTATACTGTTATTACAGTGAAATTAGTAAAAGATTGTTCTGATTATCAATTCCTATTGAAGAGTCCTTAAATCTTAAAAAAAAATTGAACGTAAAGGACTTTGAAAGCTTCTAGATTTTTGTCATCACAAGCAATGGGCACTTCATTTAAAAAAAAACTTTTTTTTTGTTAAGTAGAGCTGTTGAAAAACCACAAACTGTAACTTTGTAGGCAGAACTGGTAAAGATCAAGATAGAGCCTTTTCCTTTTTCAGTTCCTTCTTAATTATCACTCAAATCTGAAGAAAAGCACACAACAACCAGGTTAGTTCATCTGATAGCCTTCTGCGGATATATATGATTCCAGAAATTACTCATTAAACAAATAATTTTATCTTGGTTTGGTAACAGAAATGCACCAGCATGAAGGTGTGTTTAGTATTCAAATTTACTATTAATTAGAATTAAGCAGTCCTTTAAAATTTTATCACCTGGGTAGTTATAAAATCTTAGATGATTTTTATTTTCTTAAGATTATCATCAAATTAATTATAAATTATTTGAAATTAACTTGTATGTTTATACAGAAAACGTGGTTCATATGAAAGCCAAATAAGTTCAAATGTGTTTTAATACACGGGAACATCATATGTCCTCAAGGTCTATGCATTAAAATTATAGGTGCTCTTAAACTTGCATGGAAGTGGTTCAGAAAGGATTCTTTTTTTTCTTCTTCAAGATTACAGTGTATTTTAGATATGACATTTGGAAGAGGAAGTAATATAATATTTAGAAAATATTTTTGAAGGTCTTCATCATTTTTACTTATATTAAAAGAGCAGTTTCTGTTTAATAATTATAAGCAGTTAATGAAGTAATTTTTTTGGTTTTTAGAAAATAATGTCTTTAGAATTTTTTTGTTCTTATTACTTCAAGACTTGAGAACTAAGTTTTGGAGTCTTAGTTTTACTATGAAATGTGTGATTTTGTTGATGAATACCTGCAGAGTAATCACTGACAATAAGGAGCAGCACAATTTCATCAAGATTATGTGTTGGTTCTTTCACTATGTACAGGTTTAGACATGTTAGAGAAGAAATAATAAGCTGAGAACTGTTACGTACAAAAATACTAGCTTCCAACTTTTAATGATTACTGTAGTGTTTGTTAGGGACATTGAATGTATACCCTAAACGTGGAAATATTGAAATGGAATGCTAGTTGAAAGACAAAATTTTAATTTGTAAATATTTGCCTCATTTTAGCTTAATAGTTGAAGACATAAATGAATCTGCAGTATAATGTTTAAGATGTCATTGTTCTAAATTTTGCCTTTGATAGAGCTGATATAGCTGTTTAAAATTCATTATAAAGTCCATTACTAAACCCATTGACTAATAATTTACTCTTCTTGGGGATTATAAAATCTTTGGGTAATTTGTTTTTTTTTTTTTGAGACAAGGTCTCACTCTGTTGCCCAGGTTGAAGTGCAGTGACGTGATCTTGGCTCACTGCAACTTCCACCTCTTGGGCTCAACCTGATCTTCCCACCCCAGCCTCCCAAGTAGCTGGGATTACAGGTATACACCACCATGCCCAGCTAATTTTTGTAGAGATGGGGCTTTGCTATTTTGCCCAGACTGGTCTTGAACTCCTGAGCTCAAGCGACCTGCCTACCTTAGCCTCCCAAAGTGCTGGGATTATAGGTGTGAGCCACTATTCCTGGCCGGTAATTTTTTGATTCATTTCTCTCAGTAACTGTCCAGATTAACAATGACCGTTTTGTTTATAAATGGATATGGAAAGAAAGAGAGGAGATGGCATTCTTATCAAATTTTCTACCTTAAACCTTGCATCACTTACTGCTACTTTCTTATGATATACTCAAAATATTGATCCAAGCATTAAAAATGTTTGAAGTCACTGAACTCTTCTGGAATGCCTTCCAAATCATGAAGATTAGAATTGCCTTCTAGTCATCCTATACATTTTAAGATGGCTTACACTTTACCTTTTCAGGGTATCTTAGTTCTTCAAAAATGTATAATTTACATTGTGTTTAATATATATGACAGACTAAACATATAATTTAAATTTATTTTAAAACAATTTTAAGTATGATTAAAGTCGATCTTTTTAAGGTATGGCTGAATTGGTCAAAACACAAAAATTATTTATGTATTGCTGTTAAGGGATTTTTCAATCTCATTCTGAGTTAAAACTTAATTTAAAAGCTGGGTTTGAGGAGAGTAGATTGAGGGTGCTTTTGCCTGGTTTATGGGGAAGAGATGAATAAGCTGGTGCTCTCTAAGAGGTATCTTCCTTCCGCATACTTTTTTTTTTTTTTTTTTTTGAGACGGAGTCTTGTTCAGTCACCCAGGCTGGAGTGCAGTGGCGCTATCTCGGCTCACTGCAACCTCCCCCTCCCGGGTTCACGCCATTCTCCTGCCTCAGCCTCCCGAGTAGCTGGGACTACAGGCACCCGCCACCATGCCCAGCTAATTTTTTTTTTTTTGTATTTTTAGTAGAGACGGGGTTTCACCATGTTAGCCAGGATGGTCTTGATCTCTTGACCTCGTGATCCACCTGCCTCGGCCTCCCAAAGTGCTGAGATTACAGGCGTAAGCCACCACGCCTGGCCTCACATACTTATTTTTAACCCAGAAGGTTGCAAGTGTTGAATCTTCTGCAAATAAGGGGGAGACCAAAGGTCCTGTCTTCTACTTGTGGGATCTGTAACCAGAAACTTGGCCCAAAGATGGCCTGCTAGTTCTTTGCACCACCTCATGCCACCTGCATGAAGATGGTGCAGATACTTTCATTTTGGAATTTGTATTTTTGCCTTGTTTAACTTTTATCTTCAATGTATTTGGCGTTTTTTTATTTATTAGATATTTAATATTTTTATGTTACTTTAAAATGTTTTAGCTTAATTCTTTAGTTTCTAATTTTACTTTTCATTGTATTTTGCTTCTTTTTATTATTTTATATTAATTTATTTGGTTTTTAAAATTTTTTATTTTTGGAAGAAGTATTTAAGGCCAGGTATGGTGGCTCACACCTGTAATCCCAGCAATTTGGGAGGCTGAGGTGGGTGGATCACATGAGGCCAGGAATTCGAGCAACCTGGGCAACATGTGAAACCCCGTCTCCACTAAAAAATAAAAAAGTTAGCTGGGTGTGGTGGTGTGCACCCGTAGTCCCCAGCTATTTGGGAGGCTGAGGTAGGAGAATTGCTTGAACCTAGAAGGTGGATGTTGCACTGAGCCAAGATCACACCACTGTACTGCAGCCTGGGTGACAGACAGAGACTCTATCTCAAAAAAAAAAAAAATAATTAATGAAGTACTCTCCATTCTTTGGGAAAAGTTGTGCTTTTTCTTGTTCTAATTAGTGTGCAGTTTGAGCCTTTTTCGTTTTTAGTGAAGAAACAAGGAGAGAGAATTTCATAAGATGTAGCAGACACATCTTAATAAAACATACTTAACGCTTTAATGGACAGTGAATAGGTAATTAAATCTCTGTTTCAAGGTGAACAGGAGTAATGGGTTTGATGCCATGATTTTCTAAAAGCCTAAACTCTGGAATCCTCTTATAGATAAGACAGATATTTTACCTGATAGACATCATGGTGGAATGGGAAGATACTGGACCAAGAGTTGAAACATAGCTATTGGTACTGGCGTCATCACTTGTTAGATGTCTGACTTTGATCAAGTCCTTTAAATTGTATTACTTTCATTTTTCACATTTGTAAAATATTTGCACTGCATATCTCTAATTGTTATGAAAGTCAAATGCATAATAGTATGAAAATGCTTCATAAATTGCACCATGTAGATAGAAACTTTTATTTGGTTTCTGTGTTGTGGTTGTTAGCTGTATGAAAAAAGGTATCATCACTTCAACAGAAATTGTTAGTAAAAAACTTTCCTCCTATTTTGATGTATGTGATCAATCTGGAAGATAGGAATGCTAAAGAAAGGTCACATAGTAACTTCCAAGTCCCCTCTTTAATATTGCAGAAGTGTCAGGAACAAGGAGGATAGAAGACACTAACGTATTTTGGTATTTCGCGCTGTGATTAGTGAATTTCACTTTGAAAAGGGTGTTTAGCAGACAGTAAGTTTGTAGTACTGAATCTGACAGCATCCATATAAATATCTGGTGAGGTCCAGAGAGGTCAAACAGGAGTTGAAAATTACAATGTGACTTTTCTTTAGCACTCCTTTCTTCCAAATTTTTCACAAGTACAACTTCAGCAACAAAGTTAGAATTCCATATATGTGTAAGTTTTCAAACTTCTAAGAGCTAATATTGATAAGCTAGAAAGTTGTTAGAATAGAAATAACATTGGGCTTATGTCCTTGAAGGAATGATGATGAGCTAAAATTAAGGATAATATTACACAAGTGTAGGGTTCCCAAGGAAATATTAGTTGAGAGGTATAGTGTAATTGGTTGTGAGGTCTGTGTAAACAAATACTAAGTGTTGCAACTTGTGAATGATTAACAAATACAGAAAATTCAAGGCTATCTTGGTAATGACAGTATTCCCATTTATTTGAATTCCTAGATAACTTTCTTGAGTGAATGCTAAATTTAAGTCCAGAAATTATCATTGAAGCAAGATTCTGTTATATCATTATATAAATATCCTTTTTATAGGTAATTTAATAATGTTGATGAAGTTTATATTTTGTCAGACAAATTTACGTAAGACCATTCTGTAGATTCCTGAGTTCTCAATAACAGTGTTTCTTAATTTAATTTATATTATAACACATAGAAAATGACAATATTTGTATGGTACTTCTGGGCAAATGGACTTCATGCAATGATAGGAGGTAAATGGCCTGGGGTCTCCTAGGGTTGAGGGGATCAATATGTTCTTATTTCTTCTTACCCATTAGAGAGGCACAGGCTGGGATGTTCTCTTTGTTGTTTCTTTGGTGAGACTGGCTTTTTATTCACTACTTTTGTTCACTGTTGTTTTATGCTACTAGGTAGGATGGCAGAACTCTAGAGTTAGATTGGAGTTAGAAATTGGGTTGGAGTTCCAGTTGAACCACTTGGAGCCTGTTTCTTTGTCTTAAAATGAGAACAGTTATGATCCCTCTTCTCTTTCTTCTGTAAACCTATGATGATCAATAGAGATAATAAATTATATGAATATGCTTTTAAATAGATGGTTATTTTTAATATAATTTAAGAAAACTGCAGGTACATCTCTTTTGTAGCTTGCAAGAAGAAATAGATTCTTTTGTTTTATATACATATATGTGTCTGTGTATATATATAGTGTATATATATATAAATATATATATAACATATAATGGCATAGTGTCACAGTATATCAGTGAGGGCTTCTAACTCCGAAGCTAGGAGAGAGAATTGCAAAATTTAACAATGGCAATAAAAATTAAGGATTATGAGAGATGTATTACATTTATGCAAATATTTCTTTCCCTCTCAGGCATAGTATTTTCTTTAATAATGATTAACTCTAATTATGGGTTCTGATAATTATTACACACAAGTATCTAATGTTCACCTGTTTTAATGAAGTTTTTAAATAAAAGGGATAATGAATAAAATTTATTATTAGTTTATTATTAGTGACCCATGCTTTTCTGAAAGTCAGGGTATTTATGCCATTGTTTTCCCTAAATAATAAATCTAATTGTTTAATGGAAGCATATTCTTTTTTTTTTTTTTTTTTGAGATGGAGACTTGCTCTGTTGCCCAGTCTGGAGTGTGGTGGCATGATCTTGGCTCACTGCAACCGCTGCCTCCTGGATTCAAAATGATTCTCCTGCCTCAGCCTCCTGAATAGCTGGGATTACAGGCATATGCCACCACATCTGGCTAATTTTTGTGTTTTTAGTAGAGATGTGGTTTCGCTTTGTTAGCCAGGCTGGTCTTGAACTCCTGACCTCAAGTGATCTGCCTGCCTCCTCCTCCCAGAGTGCTGGGATTATAGGCCTGAACCACCATGCCCAGCCTAATGAAAGCATATTCTAATTGTTGGAAAAACATTTAGGAACAAACAGCGTCTGGCCTGGTAGACTAAAATCCACAGAGGAACAGGTGAATATATTAATTCTATCAATCAGTTAGTTAATCAAAATATTCTGTTCCTTAATTCTTCCTTCCTAGACTATGTGTAGGATAATTCTTGGCACTCTTAATGAAGAACTAGCCTGATGCCATTGGTGAAAAAGTTTTTTTGGTATTACTATACATTGTGTATATTTCCCTATACTTTTAAATGTAGAGATTTTTTATTCTCTAAGTGACCACTTTGTAACTACTGGTATGGGTTGGCTCTGTGTTCCCACCCAAATCTCATCTTGTTGCTCCCTTAATTCTCACATGTTGTGGGAGGGACCCGCTGGGAGATGATTGAATTCTGGGGACGGGTCTTTCCTGTGCTGTTCTTGTGATAGTAAATGGGTCTCACGAGATCTGATGGTTTTAAAAACGGGAGTTTCTCTGCACAAGTTCTTTCTTTGCCTGCTGCCATCCACAGAAGATGTGACTTGCTCTACCTTGCCTTCCACCATGGTTGTAAGGCCTCCTCAGCCATGTGGAACTGTAAGTCCAATAACAATAAACCTCTTTCTTTTGTAAATTGCCCAGTATTGGGTATGTGTTTATCAGCAGTGTGAAAACAGACTAATACAACTACTTCTTCATTGATTAGATTTTTAAAAAAATGGAAATTCTAATTAGTTTAAGCTCATTTTATTTCCTTATTGTCTGCATATATTTCTTCACATATTTTCTCTTTACTAGTTTTCTTCCCATTTTTAAAAGTCTAATCTTTTTTTTCTTTTGTTTTGGCATCCTGTACCATTGTATTTTTTTTCTGTTGGGCAGTATACTACTCTGAAGGGTATACTACCAATATTAATAAGTTAGATACTTCCACTACTACTAATTTAGAAAGTATGTTGAGAAAGTATTTTTCATATGAATTATTTATTTGATTCTCATACCTATCTTTTGATAGGATGTGTACTCGTATTCCTATTTTACATTTGAGGAAACTGGGGCACAGAAAAGTGAAGTGACCAGGCTGATACATGTAACTGGCAGACTTGAACCAAAATTTCAACTCTAAAACCCACACTTTTTCCAGTAAACCTCAATTTTATATCAGATAAGTATAGTAACTTGAGAGACTTGCCTCGAATTACAGATTCAAGTGAACGATTTCTTTAGGTAGAATGAAATTTTTCTTTGCTAGGAGAAATTGGAAGTTAGGGTAGCCAAATACTGTCAGTATGTGTGTCTGTATATGTATGCCTATGTATGTGTATGAGTGTAAATGCCTTTATGTTTTATCAAAAAACTCCAGGCCCATTGCAAAAGATTCAAATAGAAGAAGAAAATAACATGAAGAGACTAGAATTCCATCACCCAGAGAATATAATGAGTAATATTTTGTTGAACAATCTGTTACACATCTCTATATGAATATATTTTTCCATAAACTGGTTCATCTGTTCATGGTATCCTATTATCTGACCATTACCAATTGATAATTTGTTATGAACATCTTCCTGTGTCTGAAAATAGATCTACTGTATCAGTTTTTTTTTTGAGACAGAGTCTCACTTTGTTGCCCAGGCTGGAGTGCGGTGGCACAATCTTGGCTTACTGCAGCCTTTGCTTCCTGGGTTCAAGTGGTTCTCATTCCTCAGCCACCTGAGTAAGTGGGATTATAGGTGTGCACCACCACATCTGGCTAATTTTTCACCATGTTGCCCAGGCTGGAACTCCTGGCCTCAGGTGATCTGCCTGCCTCGGCCTGACAAAGTGTTGGGATTACGGCCTACTTTATCAGTTTTAATAGTTACCTGGAATTTTATTGTATGGGCCGACTGTGTATATATCTCATTTATACTTGTATTATTATCTACTTCAAATAAGTTCTTATCATTGTTGGACTTTTGATATGTATTGGCAGATTGCCTTTCTGAAAAAAAGATATATAGTCTTATTAATAGCCTCTGTGTACCACAGTTCTCAACAATACTAGGTATTAATCCTCTTTTAAAAAATATTAACAGTGTATTTTATTTAATTCCATATATCCAAAACATAATTTCCATAGTCAATATTGAAATATTATTAAAATAATTTACAGTTTTTTTACTTAGTCTTTTAAGTCCTATATGTATTTTTAAAATAGACTTTATTTTATATATTTCATTTTTATTTATTTATTTTTTTTGAGTTGGAGTCTTGCTCTGTTGCCAGGCTGGAGTGCAGTTGCGCGATCTCGGCTCACTGCAACCTCCACCTACTGGGTTCAAGCAATTCTCCTGTCTCAGCCTCCTGAGGAGCTGGAACTACAGATGTGCAGCACCACACCCAGCTTTTTTTTTGTATTTTTAGTAGAGACGGGGTTTCACCATGTTGGCCAGGCTGGTCTCGAACTCCTGACCTCAGGCGATCTGCCTGCCTGGGCCTCCCAAAGTGTTGAGATTACAGGTGTGAGCCACCATGCGTGGCCATCGACTTTATTTTTAAAGCAGTTTTTGGTTCATAGCAAAATTGCATGTAAAGAGTTTTCCCATATATCACTTGCTCTGACATATGCACAGCTTTCCTCACTATCAACATCCCCCACCAGAGTGGTAAATTCATTACAAGCAATGAATCTACATTGACACTTAATTATCACCCAAAGCCATAGTTTAGGGTTCACTTATCATGTTGCATATTATATGGGTTTGACAAAAGTATAATGACACATATCCCCCATTATAGTATCATACAGAAATAGTTTTATTGCCCTAAATATTCTCTGTGCTTCACTTTTTCATCCCTTCTTACCTCCAACCCTTGATCTTTTTACTGTCTCTACAGTTTGCCTTTTCCAGAGGTATTTCCCTTTTTTAATTTTTGAAAGCATTTTTGCCTATCTTGCTTTACTTTATATTTCGATTAATTAGAAAAGTTGGCCAGTATTTCATGTTGGCATTAATATTTCTTTGGTGCATTTTATATTTTTATCTTTTGCACATTTGATAAAGGCTTTAATTTTATCTGTAGCAACCAATTATTTATTGCATATTGATATTTTTCCAATTTCACATTTATCTTTTAATTTTGTTTTATGTTCTTTATTTGGAAGTTTAAATTTTTTTGTAGTCAAATTAGTCTTTGAACTTGGAACCAACCCAAATGTCCATCAATGATAGACTGGATTAAGAAAATGTGGCACATATACACCATGGAATACTACGCAGCCATAAAAAAAGGATGAGTTCATGTCCTTCGTAGGGATATGGATGAACCTGGAAACCATCATTGTGAGCAAACTATCTCAAAGACAGAAAACCAAACACCGCATGTTCTCACTCATAGGTGGAAACTGAACAATGAGAACACTTGGACACAGGGTGGGGAACATCACACACCAGGGCCTGTCGTGGGGTGGGGGAGGGGGTAAGGATAACAGGTGATATACCTAATGTAAATGACAAGTTAACGGGTGCAGCACACCAACATGGCACATGTATACATATGTAACAAACCTGCATGTTGTGCACATGTACCCTCGAACTTAAAGTATAATAATAATAAAAAAAAAGAAAGAAAAAAATTAGTCTGAAAAAAATTTCTATTTTTGGTGTTTTTGCCAAAGAGCTACTAAACTCAGGGAAAATCAGAAGTTAGTGTTTTCAGTATATTTCTGATAAATTGCTTTATTACAATTACATCTTCAATGTATGTAGAAACTTAATTTAGTTGAATTATATTGATACTATTGTTTTAAATGTTTGATAGAATTCACCCATGAAGTTACCTAGGCCCAAAGGTTTCTTTGTGGGAAGGATTTTAATTATGAATTCAAATTCTTTAGCAGATAAATGATTAATCAGACTTTTGGATTCTGCTTGTGTCAGTTTTGGTAATTTTCAAGGAATTTGAAATTTAAACAAAATTCAGGAATTTATTTAATTGTAAAAGGTATTGGCACAAAACCATTCATAATATTTATCTTTTTAATTTTTTTAAGATCTGCAGTGATAAGCCCTCTTTTCTTCCAGTATTAATAATTCACATATCACCTCTCTTTTTCTATTAGTCTTGTTTAGGAGTTTATCAATTTCATTGATATTTTCAGAGAGCCAATATAGTATTTTGTTGATGTCTCCATTTTCTGTTTTCATTGATTTCTGCTTTCTTCCCCCTCTTCTTCTTCTCCTTCTCACACAAAGGTCTCAGAACTTCATCCATGTGTTTCCTTCTCATTTTATATCATGGTTGGGGAGTCATAGTTGCGGGTGGGAGAAGGGTTAAAAAAATGTGTTTTATTTACATAGAAGCAAACCTTGAAAAGAAATACTAGACCAAGTCTGGAATGTAACTGATCCAGCTAACTTGTTTCCACTTTCTATTCATACCCATCATGCCTCTATCAATCCAGAACTTGAATTCGTTAAAATGTGAGGGAATGTTTAATATATAATAATAATAGCTATTGGTCTGTCATATTTGATACAAGCATCTTTCTGGCCTGTTTCCATCTTATTTCCATTTATTTTTCATCTGCTCAGAAGTTCAGATTGTTTTCTGGTCAGTCACTGCCCTGGTTCCACTAAGGAGGGTAATGTCCCTTGAGTCCCCAGCTGGCCTCCCTGGGAGAGTGCCACGAGCTACTCTGGCTGGGCATGGTCCCCGGGGCAGGTCTTGGGCACTGCGGGTCTGTGCCTGGACACCGGCATTTTGCTTCATTCCCACTGAGGGCCCCTCCCCAGCAGGCTTGAGAGATGGAAGTGGCCGGACACCTGGAGAAGGGCTGGGAGCACTACACCAGTCTCCCAGGCCTGAGGGGCCACAGTGGGGAGTTCCCAGCTCAGCCGCAGGGGGTGGCCACCCTTGAATCCTCACCGAGGGCATCCAGGCTGTCCTGGATCCTGCCCACACCTGAGACCTTGGCTCCCGCTTCTCCCGGCAGGCAGGCAGAGCAGGCGGCCGGATGTGTGGGTTGAACCCTGATGGCAATGGGAAGGGTCTTCGTGACACAGCATTCCAGCACCCAGGCAGAGACAGGACGGCTGGGCTGCTAACCTGGCTGAAGGCAGTGCTTACTCAGTCCCCTCTCCGTGCCTCTGGGGTCTCCAGACCACCCCACTGGGTGCCCAGATCAGTGTGGGCTCAGCCCCCTGCCCACTGCACCCTCCCTTAGGGTGCCTTCCTTGCCTGTCATGGTGCTCCTGATCCTGCACCCCTCCCCTCCTCCTCCAGCCTTCCCTGGCTGGCTGCTGCAGTCAGTCTCCAGGGCTCTACACAGCACTTCCTGGTGGTGCATCCTGCAGGACTGCCCAGTGGAGGTGTCTGGCAGGCACAAGCTTGCTGTGTGCCTGGCCTGCAGAAATGCACCGTAGGCATGCATTTGTTGGATGTTGTAACACTGACTCTGGGAGGCGGAGTGAGGTTCCTTATGGGTACTTCTAGCATCCCCTCCCCACTTCAGAGGTGAGTGTGGAGATCTGGGGTTCTCTGGGTGAGGCTGGAGGCTGTGGGGTGCTCCGCTCATGGCCACTTCATGGTGGGCTTAGGCACAGTTCAGAAGGCAGCCAGCTGTGTGTCCCCTGTCTCCGGCCTCCTTGTGTATGAGTCACCATCGGGAAGTCACCAGCATTTGTTTTAATTTAACGGGACTTGGCTCATCCCTGGAGCTCTGCCACAGGCTCATCCTTCCTTCCACTGTGGAGAGGAAGGGGGCGGGGTGCAGAGTGCTTGCAAAAGAAAGCACTTTCCCTTTATCATCTCAAAAAAAAATTCTTAGCAGAAGCAATGAGAGAAATTTGCTGGACTGTCAGAAGAGCCACTGCTCATCAGACGAGAGAAAAGAAAAGCAGAGGTCATCAATTCATGGGCAGTGTCTCAAGAAGGGATTAAATCATTTAGAGACATATCCTTAAGAAATCATTGAAGGCTCATGCTACTGTTTTCTTTCTTGGCCTTCCCATCACATGCAGATGGTCCCTGCCCAGCTGTTCACATGCTGCCCCGGCACCATTTTTGTTGGAAATCTGGGCAGACCTCGTGTGTACGTGTGTGTGTGTGGGTATAATACACACCTGTGTGCCTACAAATTGTTATCTGTGTGATATGGTTACATAAACACACACAACTGTTGTCTAGCCATGATAGCCTCAGTTTTCTTGTATTTGTGTTATGTTGTGAGCTACTACAAATTCATTCAGATAAGTAAGGGCAGAAATAAATATAACCCACCAGCTACAGGATGCTGGAAAGCCGGTTAGAGTCCTTGGGGGATCGGGGGATGGGGAGTTGGTCTCTGTCACCGAAGTGCCGTGCAGTGCCTGGCATGGTCGCGTCCTCGTTCCTGTCATCAGGCAGTGGGGAGCGACAAGGCACCTGGGGCTGGCGCATCCCTTGAGTCACTGCACAGCAATGGGAAGCTTTGGCTCGGATGCCAGCTGGGCCTGGGTTCAGGTCCCAGCTCCCCACTAGTGACCTGTGTGGACAGCTCTGCTCAACCTTCAGGGCCGTGTGAGCCTGAAACATGTGGTGCTGCATCTGGCATTTAGATTGATATATGAGGGTCCTTTTGGTCATTTGCGTGCCTGCTGTTCAGGTGCTTGTCTCGGCAGGATGGCCCACAAGTCCCAGCATGACAGCAGGCATGGGGCACAAGGTGGGTATAACTAAGATGTTGTGCTGGCTAATTTATTGTCAACCTGATTGGGCCCTGGGGTGCCCAGGTCAGATATGATTCCAGGTGTCTGTGAGGACATTTCTGGGTGAGATTAGTGTCAGAATCAGCCGCCTGAGTAAAGGGGACCCCTACCACGTGGCTGGGGAGCATCCACTCTGCTCACAGCCTGGAGAGAACAGAAAGGCCAAGGAAGGAGGATGCTTTCCTGCCTGCCCTTTGAGCTGGGGCATGCGTCCTCTCCTGCCCCTGGACTGGGGTTTACACCATGGGCTCCCCTGTTTCTCAGGCCCCTGGACTCAGACTGAAGCCAAACAATGGCTCCCCAGGCTCCGGCCTGGGACTTCTTTGTCTCCACAGTTCTGTGAGCCAGTTCCCATGACAAATCTGTGCCATGGACCTGGGTGTCTCCTACAGGTTCTGTTCTTCTGGAAGACCCATACATACACGGAGGTGGTAGACACAGTCCAACCAGCTGTGAAAAACAAACAATACAAAGAGATAAGAGGTTTCTGTTGGAATTAAATAGAAGACTTTCCAAGCATTAATCTCCTTTTGCTCATCCTAAAAACTCTGGCTGAGCACCCCCCTGCACCGGCCCTGGTCCAAGGATCACTGGTGGATCCTTGTATTCTGCCCAGCTCAGTCCTGGAGGCAGCACTTGCATTCTTGGGGGATGAATAGAGATGCTCAGAGGCCAACTGCAAGGCCATGCCTGGGGGCTGGATAACGCTCCCCTGCCTAGGGCACTCAGCTGCACAGGGTACTCCCCTGCATAGGATGCTCCTCTGCATAGGGTGCTCCCCGGCATACAGTGCTCACCTGCATGGCTTGCTCAGCTGCAGAGGGTGCTCCCCAGCACAGGCACCTCAGTGGGGCCAGACCCATATGGCTGCCACCCTCTCCCTGTGGAGAGGACCCAGTGAGGAGAGCTCAGCAAGATCACAGAATAGAAGGGGGCTGGAAAAGTGCCAGCCCCCACCAAGAAGCCTCAGTGCACAGGGCAGCCATGGCTGGGCTAATAGACTCACTTTAGGTCTTTTTTCCCTCTTACAGGAAGCATAGAGGCAGCGACTATGTAGGGCAGGGCCCAAGCTTTTCTCAAGGCCTGGGGCCTGGAGCATGGCCCTCCTGCCTGCCCACCCTGGAGTGCCCTCCTGTCTCTTCTCCATGTGACATTAGCCTCCCTCAACATCTTCTGGTCCCCCAGCAGTGTCACCTGAGGCCTTCCTGGAACTCAGTGTCAGGAGTGTCAGCCACACTGAGCTTGGTGAGCAATTCATAGCGTTGCCCAGTAGGAGTCTGAGCATCCCCAGTGGCCACCTGGGTAAATGTCAAATGGGGCTGCCCCACCCCCAGCCCTTATTTCACCCTGGGGTCCCAGGGAGGTTCCTGGAGCAGGTTCTGCCTCCCCTCCCTTGATCTGTGTCTCTGTCACTGCTCAGGAGTGACAGTGCCTGGACATGCCCCTTGGGCTTCTAGGGTGGTGGTGGGGGGGTCCAGTGGCAGGAACAGAGGAGCAGTGTCCTTGGGATGGCCAGAGGCATCTTCCTATCAATGAAGTCAGTGGCCGATGGCTGGAGGGCTGACTGCAGGCCTCCTGGGGACCTGCTCACTCACTGCACGGGAACAGGAGCCCCCAGTGCAGCCCCATCCTCAGCCCAGCTGGGGGTGGGAGGGAGAGGACAGGGCCGCTTGGATGCACACCCTTTTCCTGTCCCGGGAAGAGGGGAGGCCGCTGCATCATGGAGCACCCTCCCGGGGCTTGGGTGAGTGAGTGCTTACTGCTTTCTGGAGAAGCAGGTGACCTGTCTGCTTTCTGCATTGGTTACCCAGCCCCATACTACGGCCAGGGAATCAGGGCAGGTCCTGAAGGTATTGGGTTTATCTTCTGTCCTCCTCACTCTCCCAGAGAGACTGATGGTTGAGTGTAGCTACAGCCAGCCCCTCTTTCGTGATCATCAGATGAGCTGCGAGTGGAGACTGCTGGGGCTGCGGGCACTCAGGAGATGGGAATGCAGAGATAAACCCATGATCCCTTCTCTGCAGGGGCCAGAACCCACAGAGGTGGGATAAAGCCAGGGGAGCACATGAGCCCCTGGCTCACCCGGGAGGGCCCAGCAGGCCCTCTGCCCAGCAGGTTCCCCAAGTGAGCCCTGGGGTAGGATGGGCAGCCTGAAGGGGAAGAGGCTTGAAGGGGCCATAGACCAGCCTTGGCTTAGAGCAGGCTGCAGGTGACCAGCTTGTCCCTCTGCCCAGCACCTCCCTGGGAAAGTGCCCATCCCAGCCCAGATGGAATGGCTATTCCCCTGGTGGGAGGCAGGGTGTGGAAGTAACAGGAAATGCTCAGATGGCCACAAGCCACCTGGAGCTTAGACTTGGCCTTAGGGGGTGTGAACCAAGGAAAGGTTGGGGGCTTCAGGCCCAGGCTGTGCCTGGAAGGACGATGGGCAGGGGAGACGGGGTCCATCAGGGGCTTCTGTGATGCAGGGACAGAGTCAGAGCCAGGCTTCCAGGAAGGACACACCCTGAAAGGCGTGGAGGGGACAGTATCAAGAGCTCGGGGCAGGACGGTGTTGGGGTGAGGCAAGGCCTGGCCCAGGTCCCGGCTCTGCATCTGGGTAGGTGGCTGTAGGTGGGGAACTGCTCCTCATGGGAAGCTGACCATCTCTGTGCTGGGCAGGCGAACAGGAGGTGTCCAGAACAAGGCAGGGCTGAAGTGCAGGGGGCCCAGGCTGGAGACTCCACGATTGGAGGGCACCCAGTGAGAGGTCATCGAAAGCGAAGAGTCCCCCTCAGTGCTCAGGGCTAGAAGGGCCAGGTCCAGGACTGCCGGAGGAGGGCCCAAGAAGTGAGTCAGGGCGCAGATGCCAGGAAGGGAGAGAGGGCACAGGGCAGGACACCGTCAGGACCAGGAAGGGACAAGGGGCCGCCAGTGTCCTTCAGATGTGCCAGTCAGCGTTCCATGAGGAGACAAGTGTGACAGTGGGCATGGCCGGTGGTTCTCCAAGGCTTCCTCAGGGCATGTAGTGGGCTGTGTGGGGTGTCACATGAGAAATGGTACTGAGATTAATAGGCGTGAGAAAGCTGAATTCCTCACAACTGCTCCCCTCAGGGCCCACAACGGGCTCCTGCAAGGGCAGGGAATGCAGGGTGCTGCAGCCCCCGGTGGGAGGAGCGGCCACAGTGGGGAGAGAGGGAGGCCAGAGCCGAGTGGAGAGAAGTGTGGGACTGAGGAGGCTTTTATTCCCCGACCTTTTCTGAAGAGAGAAGAGATAGAAGCAGAGTCATGAGTGTTAAAGATGGGCAGGGAAGAAAACGGATGAAAGCTGGAGGAGAGGGTCCTGGAGTGTACATAGGAGTGAGCCCCTGGCTCCGCCGCCTCCCTGGGGGTGCAAGTGGGAGTGTCCAGGCGTGCATGTGCATGAGGGTGTGCGAGGGTGAGTGTGCAAGGCTGGTTACACGCGGGTGTGGTAGGGAGCACAGGTGGGGGTTGGCGCAGTGAGAGGCGGGGGCTAGATGAGACTAGGGTGAGGACCCATTGTTCAGGGCTGCCTGCTGCCCACAGAAGCGCAGGGCAGTGAAGGCGCCCAGGAGCAGGTGGTTGGGTTGACTCAAGTTGGAGGCCCTGCTGAGGGTCAGCAGAAGAATGAGGGGTGGTGAGGGGCGCTCTAGGCACGGTGGTGAGGTAGAGAGATGAGAGGCCTTTGTATTTTGCATATTCTGTTGGGGGAGGAAATAGTGAGCCATCAAGGGCTACTGGCAACCTCCCCCTAAACCAGTCCAGGAAATGCTGAAGGAGAGAGACTCAGAGCAAATATAGACTCACAGGGATGCCTGGGGCACAGACAGGGTCGGTTCAGGTTGCTAGGGAGGCCATGGCACAAGTGGAGGACAGCTGGGAGCCTCCACGTGGTGCTGTCCCCCTCCTGCTCTCTTGGCTGAGCCGGCTCAAGAGGCAGGCGCCTCTGAGCTGGCAGTGGCTGCTCTGCTCCTGGGTACAGCAGGTATCAGAGTAGGCAGTTCAGGCCCAACACAAACCCAAACATGCCTGCAGGAGCAGCTCCCAGCTGCACCCAGCTCCTAAAGGACACACGTGTGCCATAGAAGAGAGACAGAGCAGGACTTAGAACAAGTGACCAAAGTCCTCAGAGGACTTCGTCGTAAGGGAGCATGCAATGAACATGAGCTCAAAAGAAGCAGCTCTCATGACAAACCAGTTGGAGATGTTGGGTGTAAAAAAATATAATTTATAGATAGAATAGAATTCATAAATATAATGTATGAAACTGTAATATTCTAAATAAATATAATTGTGGAAAGGGGCTGGAAGATTTCATCAAAGGACTCTCCAGAAAGTATCAGGAGGGTATAAGGAGGTGGGAGGCAGGTTGAGAGGTAAGGAAGGTGGAACAAGACGGCCCCTGTCCATCTCCAAGGAGTCCTGGGAAGAAAGGAAGAACACGGGGCAGGAGAATATATATGAAGAAGGGCTGGCAGAGAATTTCCAAGAATTAAACACAGACACAAGACTTTAGATGGAAGTGTTCACAGAGTGGCAAGCACACACACCAGAAAAATTAGAATCACAGGGGGAAAAACAGTTACAGAGAAACAAGAGCGAGTCTGACCTCAGAATTCTCAAGGCCCCACAGAAGGCAGGAGACCAAGTCACCAGGTCAGTGGGGAGCATGGACAGGAGGTGTGAAGTGGGTATAGCTAAAAAATGAGAAGGATCGAATTGGAATTTCAGCCCAATATACCATTAGTGTGCACCACTAATGCCCAAATAAATGATGCTTTGTATTTTTCTTATCTTCAAATACATGGAAATACAGCTGACCCTTAAACAATGTGTGGGCTAGGGGCACTGAACCCCCTCACAGTTGAAAATTTGCATATAACTTTTGACCTCCCCAAAACTACTGACAGCCTACTGTTCACCGAAGACTTACCAATAACACACACGGTCAATGAACACATGTTTTATAGGTTATATATATTATATTTTGTATTCTTTATTTTATTTTTATTTTTTTTTGTTTATCCACACTACACAGATGTATCACATGCTGTATTCTTCAATGAAGTAGGCTAGAGAAAAGGAAGTGGTATTGAGAAAATAATAAGCAAGAGAAATGTATTTACTCATTAAGTGGAAGTGGAGCATCATAAAGGTCTTTATCCTTGTCTTAAGCAGGCTGAGGAGGAGGAGGAAGAGAAAGGAGAGGTCTTGCTTTCTCAGGGGTGTCAGAGGCAGAAGAAAATCTGTGTGTAAGTGGATATGTGTGGTTCAAACCCATGTTGTTCAAGGGTCAACTGTAAGTAAGTGGCATGTGGCCTGGAGAGGTACCACATATACGGGGAGGCTGCTGATGTAAGTGTGTGAGGAAGGAGATGGGGACACAGGAGAAAGGGGTTAGACCAACACAATAGTAGCAGGGGCTGAAGTGGGGCCTTCACAGGCAGATGAAAAGGAGGGGGAAGGGAGGCACCCTGCCAACTGGGGACCACATAGCTTTGTACATCTGAAAGCCACTTGAAACAGGGAAATTTTATCATCTCTAGACCTGTAGGGAGGGAAAGGAAATAAGGAAACACAGTCCCCTGGGGACCAAGAAAAAAGTGGTGGAAAGAAAGTAAGATGGTAAAAGTCATTGAAAATATCCTTAAGACAGTAAAATGTAATGATGTTACAGGACCACTGGGTTCCTACACCTGCTGCGCAGTTGCAGACCAATGCACCAAGACAGCAGCCTTTGCAGCAGAGAAAGAGTTTACCGATCTCGGGGCAGCTGAGTGAGGCAGGAGGGACCCTCACTTCATCTCTCTGAGGAGTTTTGGGCTGGAATTTTTAAAGGATCGTGGAGGGCAAGGGGTGGAAAATTGGGGCCACTGATTGGTTGGGGTAAAGAGGATACAGTCATCTGGGTGTAGACACTGCATGCTCTGGTGAGTCAACTGCTTTTGGGGTCCCTCAGACCAGATGCAGTCAGCTGTTGGATTGGCTTGCAGGACCTAAAAGGATATCTCAAGGGAACAGCTTAACAATTCACAATGTTCAAGTTGCTATCTATAGAGGATAGTTGTTATCTATCTGAACTTAGGAAAACTAGAGTCTTGTAACTGATTTTAAGTTGATTCTGAGGCAGTATGCGTGGAACAGCAGTGAGGAAGGGTCAGAGAGCAAGCTGGCCTAGAAGCCAATGCTCAGGACACTGCAAGCTTGGTTTATTTTCCTTTCTCTCCCTCCCTTCTTTCCTAATTAATTTTATAAAACCTATAGGGATGGATTCAATAAGATTAAGCTCATCTATTCAAAACATGGATTCTCAGGCTGTGTGTGTGTGTGTGTGTGTGTGTGTTTAAAGCAAGCTGTCTGCTATGAAATGTTAACAGAAAGGAAGTGGGTGTGGGAAGCGACCAGTAAGGCAGGGAGAGGTGCATGGGGTGGGGTGGGGAGCGGTACCAGGTAACTTGGAAGGAGGTTACGCACCTGGAAGATGCAGCCACCAGCCTCAGTGAGACAACAGCAAACCTAGCATGTCCCCAGGCATGGTGGGAACTTTGAACATCCTTGCTCTGAAAATTTGCATCAAACAGAATAAAAATCATGAAAATAAAAGAGACCTGAAATATAGACTTTAAGTTTGGGCTGCTGGGCAGATACTCCATGTGCAAGGCATTCACATTTTTTCCAGCACAGATGGAACATTTATAATACTGACCATAAAGGTGGCCACAAAGGAGGCTTCAACAAATAGCAGAGATGACACTGGGCATGGTGGCTCATGCCTGTAATCCTAGCACTTTGGGAGGCTGAGGTGGGTGATCACAAGGTCAGGAGATCGAGACCATCCTGGCTAACACAGTGAAACCCCATCTCTACTAAAAATACAGAAAAATTAGCTGGGCATGGTGGTGGGTGCCTGTAGTCCCAGCTACTCCAGAGGCTGAGGCAGGAGAATGGCGTGAACCTGGGAGGCGGAGCTTGCAGTGAGCTGAGATCGCACCACTGCACTCCAGCCTGGGCAACAGAGCGAGACTCTGTCTCAAAAAAAAAAAAAAAAAATAGCAGCGATGATAAGCAGGACATGCTCTCTAATTACAATGCAATAATGTTAGAAGTCAATCACAGGAAGACAGCCTTAAGCCTAGTTACATCTGGAAAACACAATAACTCACAGGCCTGAGGGAAAATGATAATGGAAAATACAAAAGACATAAACCAAGCAGTGCATATTGACTCTCATGGGATGCAGGTAAAATGGCACTAGAGGGAAATTTATAACCTTAAGTGCTATGTTAGAGAACAAAATACAAGGCAAATTAATGAGCTCTGTGTTCAACACCAGATGGCACAGAACAAGCTCAGGGAAGAGGCTGAAGGCAGAGCCGGGCTAGAGAAGGAGAGCTCAGGGAGGCTGAGGGCAGTGGCCTGGGGAAGGGGCCTGAAGCCGTGGGCCAAGGATGGATTCCTGCTGGGAGTGTGGGGAGTGGGTCAAGGGTGCTGGATTCAGCATTTTAGGATGGGCCGTGCTGTGTGGATGAGCCATCAAGATAGACATCAGGCCCATCCAGGAACTGGCAAGACAAGAGGTAGAGCCAAGAGAATCCACGCCAGAGTCCTGGATTACTGTGAGCCATGTCGGTGGTGTGGAGAGACCACTCAGACTTAATGAGCCTGAAAGACTGTGGGTTCTGTCTGCTTACACGGGAGAGCCGGGATTAAAGCGAACAAAAGGCTTGGGGAAAGGGAGCGGGCTGCTCAGGGGAAGCGGATGTCAGTGAAAGACAGGTTTTGTTTAAGGTGAGATGTCCGCGTGAGCCTAGTGGAGGGGTCATGGGGCACCTGTTTCTCTGAGTCCCCAGGGGGCAGGGAGAGGGATGAGTGAGGGCTGGGTGGAGACCAGAGTGGCTGGTGGTGGTCGTTGTGCCCAAGCACAGCAGGGCTGAGACTGACAAGCTCATCCAGCTTCTGAATCCTGATGGTGGCCCCAGAGCCTGGTGCCCTGGGGACTCTGCTGAGGGTGATGCAGGAGCATGGCCCTCAGGTGCTGGGAGTGAGGTTAGCAGGGTCACCCCACACCTGGCCTGCACCCTCCCCCCTTGAAACCAGCGGGTGTGTCTGAGCACTGGGCCTGAAAGCACGGCATCTGGAGGCCCAAGGCTGAGGTCCATGGCCTCCTCTGCCAGCCCTGCTTGTCCAGGGGCTGAGCTGTCCTGTCCTCTCCCTCTGCTCCTTCACACAGAGGTCTTCAGGGCACCCTAATGTGTCCAATCAAGGCCAGGCTTGTTGGTGAGACAGGCTTGGTCCCCAGCTCCATGCCAGATGTCTCCACCCTCAAAGGACCCAGCATCTCATGACTTCCTGTCCCACTAGCAGTCCCTGTGCCCAGTTCACCCATCCCCACTGACCACCAGTGTTTGATTTTTCCTTCAGAAACATATGAGGAAATGGATTGTTGATTAGCCTGATTCAATCATTCTACATCGTAAACATATATCGAAGAATCACCTTGTATCCCATAAATGTATATATTTATTATTTGTCAATAAAAAATAAAATTTAAAAAGATTCAGCTCCCAGCTGCCTCCTCCAGGAAGCCTGCAGTGCTTTCCCTTGCGGGGGACCAACTTTACACCAGTTCTTACCCTGGACCCTGCAGAAGGCACTTGGGTTGCCCATCAGGGACACATCCATGCCTCTGTAGCTTTCTAGCAAGCTTCCTGTCTGTTTTACTCAGCCCAGGACTTTGGGAAGGTGGAGGTGGTCACCTTCTACAGTCAGCACAGCTGCAGTTCAGAGGGAAGAGGCACAAAGTGCTCAGGTTGAAGTTGCCCAGCTGGAAATGTCCTTTCTCCCCGTGAAAGGGGATAGTGATATTTGGGACTCATGGTTGATGTCACCATGGCACTGGATGGGAGGTCTACAGGCCTCAGGGGCCCCCCTGGTCACCCCTTCCTCTCTGCAGGTGCCTCTGCTCTTGAGAAACTCAGGACCAAGGACAGGTCACTGGATATGCTGGGGGTGCCAGGGCTGGTGGGGTAGGGGGTTCCTTGGTGCTGGATTCACCCCAATCCCAGCAGGGAGAAAGAGCCTTGGACAGGCCCTGGCCCAGGGAGGGGGCGGCCAGGCAGGCCTGACTGGGGAGGCCCAGGCATTGTGGTTGGGTCAGGGGCCCATGTGAGGGAGGCAGCCTCCCCTTCTCTAGGATGGGGCCAGTGCCCAGCTCTGCAAGACGCGTGTCCTGCACCCCACACCCCAGTGGAGAACAGCATGAGGCCCTCGGGCCCAAACCTGTGGTTGTTAGTTCTGGAAGGAGATTTTGAATCCCCTCTCAATTGTCTTGAGGTTCATAGGCATATTTGGGTTTTCTGTTCCTTTTCCAGACATGTTCCAAGTTTGGTCTCTTCGGCTTACTGTCTGTTTTGTCAGTTATTGGCATAATAATGTTCTATAGTAATTTGTAAAATGTCCATTATATTTAAAGTTATGTCTCCATTTGATTTCTTGTATTATATGCTGTGCCATCCCTCTTTTCATTTTCTTGGTCAATTATTCTAGAGTTTGGTTTATTTTCATTAGTATTTTCAAAGAACCACCATTTTGATTTTGCTGACCCTTTTTTTTAATTTTTAATTTTCGTGGGTACATAGAAGGAGTATATATTTATGGGGTATGTGAGATATTTTGATACAGGCATGGAACATAATGATCACATTGGCTGGGTGTGGTGTCTCATGCCTGTAATCCCAGCACTTTGGGAGGCCAAGGCAGGTGGATCACGAAGTCAGGAGTTTGAGACCAGCCTGAACAACATAGTGAAACCCTGTCTCTACTAAAAATACAAAAAATTAGCCAGACGTGGTGGTGGGTGCCTGTAATCCCAGCTACTCAGGAGGCTGAGGCAGAAGAATCGCTTGAACCTGGGAGGCAGAGGTTGCAGTGAGCTGAGATTGCGCCATTGCACTCCAGACCAGGCGACAATGTGAGACTCCATAAAAAAGAAAAAAAAAAAAATCACATCAGGGTAAATGGGTTATCCATCCCCTCAAGCATTTATCCTTTGTGTTATAAAGGTGGCAAGTCCCCCCAGGCCCTGGGCAGGTCCAGAGATACTGTCTGGGAGCCAGTGACTGGAGTCAAGAACCTTAGAAATCTGCTTGATGCTTTATTCTACTGCAGGTAAGCCGGCACTCACATCACAAGACAAAGTCCTTCTCACTTTTCTCTCTGCTTTCCATGGGAAGAGGAGCCTCTTCCATGGTCATGGCCACCACAGGCCTACATGGGATACTGCCAGGCTACCACCAATGTTCACTTTAAGCCCAAGCGCCCTTCAGTCAGCTTATGGTCAATGCTGCCAGGCCTGGGACTCACCCTTCAGGGCAGTGGGCTCCCCTCTGGCCCAGGGCGGGTCCAGAAATGTCATCCAAGAGCCAAGGCCTTTGGAATCAGGGATCCCAGGAGCCTGCTTGGTGCTCTGCCCACTGAACTGAGCTGGTACATAAGGTGCAAGACTAAGTCCCCTTTACTTTTCCCTCTGCTTTTCTCAAGCAGAAGCAGCCTCTTACCATAACCACCATAGCTGGGAATGTGCTGGTTCTTCCCTGAAGCCAGCATGTCTCAGAGTCTCACCCAAGGCCCACGGCACACTACCTGGATATCACTGCTGGTTCTTCAGGACCCAAGGGCTCTTTAGTCAGCAGGTGATGAATCCTGCCAGGACTTGGTCCTTCCCTTCAAGGCAGTGGGTTCCCTTCTGGCCCAGGGTGTGTCTAGAAATGTTATCTAAGAGCTAGGGCTCAAAATGAGGGCCTTATGACCCTGAACAGTGCCCTATTCTGTGGCTGAGCTGGTATCCAAGACACAAGACAAAGTTCTCTTTAGTTCTCTCTCCCCTCCTTAAGTGGAAGGAAGAAGTCACTTTCATTGCTGTGAGCTGCACTGCCTAGAATTGAGGGAAAGATAGCACAAGCATGCCCTCAGCCAGCCCAGCTGGTGCCTCACTAGGTCACATGCCTCCCACACCCACTGGCTGTGAGCCGAGCACAGCACTAGGACTTGCCTAGGAATTGCAGTCCTAGATGGATTTTCAAGTCTATTTAAGACCCCAGAACCTTTGAGCCCACAGTGATGGGGCTTGCAAAAACTTATGTTCCAACCACTGGGATGGATGATGGCCCTCTGCCTAGGGCTGGTCTAAATGCTTCCTTTGTGGGTGGGTGTCAAGTGAGTTTAGCCTGTTTTTTTTCTTTCTGCTATGACAGGGCAGCACAGAGTTCAATGCAGGGTCCCATAATCACTGCACTCTCCTTCCCCCAGTGCACAGATTTTCCATGCCACAGGACCACTACTGGGGAATGGAGGAGGGGTGGCTTCAGGGATTCAAGACTGTGTTTTCTACCTTCCTCGGTGCCTCTTTCAGCGATAGAAAGTTAAAGCCAGGTACTGTGGTTGCTCACCTGATTGTTGGCTCTTATGAAGGCATTTTTTTTTGTGAATGTGGATAGTAGTTAAATTTGGTGTTCCTGCAGTGGGGGCGACTGTTGAAATTTCTATTCAGCCACCTTGCTCTGCTCTCCCTTGACTCTTTCTGTTTTATCTTTATTTTTCCATTTCATTAATTTTTGCTCAAATCTTGAGTATTTCTTTCTATCTGCAAGTTTATTTCTAAACTTTTATTAACGTCTTCATCTGGGCTCTGAATAGCCTTTCTTAATAGGTACCGTAAAGATTATAAATTCGTGTAGTATCTTATAGTGGAAGCCCTCAATTTTTGATACGTATTATTTTATCAATGTTGAGTTACAAGCAGTTGTATAGTATGAAGTCTTATGTGTCTCAGTTTTTGCACTCAATATTTTGTTTGTGAGATGTTACATGTAGCCATAATTTATTTATTCTCAGATATTATACATAATCTTTCATAAATGAATATGTCACCATTTTTCCATCTCTCTGTTTGTGCATATCTGGCTTGTTTCCAGTCTTTGGATATTATGAATAATGCTGCTGTGACCATCCTTGTACACAACTCTTGAAGTATATGTCCATACATTTATATTGATTATGTATCTAGGAGTGAAATCTCTGGGGCATAGGATATGCTTATATTAAATTCTATTCCATGATGCCAACTGTTTTCCAAATTATTTGTACAATATGCACTCTCTCCAGCAGTGTGAGTACCTACCTCTGCTCCACAGTCTTGCCAATTCTTACTGTTGTCAGTTTTTTAAATTTTAGCCATTTGGCAGAGGTATAATGGTGGCTCAAAGAGGTGTGAATTTGCATTTTCCTGACTACTAATGAGGTAAACAATTTTGTATGAGTGTATGAATTCCCTGCTGCTATGGTTTGAATGTCCCCTCTAAAACTCATGTAGAAACTTAATTCCCAATGTGGCAGTATTGAGAGGTGGGGGCCTTTAAGAGGTGATTACATCATGAGGGCTCTGCTCCTAATTCATTCATGGATTAATGGGTTAATAAATTAATACATTATCATAAGAGACAAACAGGTGGCTTTATAAGAAGAGGAAGAGAGACCTGAGCTAGCACATTAGCATACTAAGCCCCCTTGCCATGTGACACCTTGAGCCACCTTGGGGCCCTGCACAGAGTCCCCATCAGCAGGAAAGCTCTCATCAGATGTGACCCCTTGATCTTGGACTTCTAAGACTCCATAACTGTAATAATTAAATTCCTTTTCTTTATACATTGCCCTTCTTTGGGTAAGTCCTAGTTCAGGTCTTCTATATTCTTGATTATTTTCTGTCTACTAGTTCTAACAGTTGCTGAGAGGGAGATGTTGAAGTCTCCAAACTATAATTTTGAATTTCTCTCTCCTTTCAGCTCTATCAGTGTTTGTTTCATGTATTTTGAGGCACTGTTTTTGGTGCATATACATTTAGAATTGTTATGACTTCCTGGTGGATTTAATCATTGGTATGTTAGAGCTTAAGCCTACCATTTTGTTATTTGTTTTCTGTTTGTTTCCTCTGGTTATCATTCCTTTTTCTCTTTTCTTGTTACTTGAATAATTTTTAGTATTTCATTTTGACTTATTTATAGTGTTTTTGAGTGTGTTTCTTCATATAGCTTTTATTTTGGTTGCTCTGGATATTTCAATAGACATATGTGACTTATCGCAGTCTGCTGGTATCAACGTTTTGCCACCTTGAGTGACATGTGGAAACCTTTCATCCATTTAGGTCCCTTTACTTTTCACTTTTTTTTTTTTGAGACAGAGTCTCGCTCTGTCACCCAGGCTGGAGTGCAATGAAGTGATCTTGGCTCACTGCAACCTCTACCACCTAGGTTCAAACGATTCTCCTGCCTCAGCCTCCCGAGTAGCTGGGATTACAGGCATTCACCACTATGCCCAGGTAATTTTTTGTATTTTTAGTAGAGATGGTACTTCACCATGTTCGCCAAGCTTGTCTTGAACTCCTGACCTCAAGTGATCCGCCAGCCTCGCCCTCCCAAAGTGCTGAGATTATAGCATGAGCCACCATGCCCGGCTCCTTTCACAATCTTATATATTGTTATCTTGAGCATCAGATAATGCTATAATTTTTGTTTTGATCTTCAGATTCTTAAAATAAAACTCATGTGAGAAAGGGTGGTCTATGGTTTGTACTCGTATGCATGGTTTTTATGTTGTTCTTTCTTATGCTCCATGGCTCCTTCTTTTATAATTTCCTTCCTGCTGAAGGTCTCCCTTTAGCCCATTTTTAAGGATAGGTCTGAAATTAACAAATTCTTCTAGCTTCCCTTCATCTGAGAATGTCTTTAGTGCCCCCTCATTTTGGTAAAATAGTCTTGCCAGATAGAGATTGTGGCTGACAGTTCTTTTCTTTCAGCACCTGAAAAATGTTGTACCAATTCCTTCTGGCCTTAAATATAAAAAAGATTTATTATGACAATATATCTTTTATAAGAGGTTATATCACCCATGGTTTCAAATAAGAAATCCACTGTCATTCAAATGGCACTTGTAGGTAAAATGTCATTTTTTTCTCTGGTTGTTTTCAATATTATCGTCTTTAGTTTTAATAAGCTCAATTATGATATGTCTTCATTATTACATATATATAGATGACCTGTAGGCTCTGTTTCTCTGGAGAACCCTGACTCTTACATGGTCTATAAGCCTAGAACATTTTGTTATGCCAGAAAGTACAGAAGTCCTTGAAAACTGATTAAAGCAAAAAAAAAAAAAAAAAAAAGGACCCAGGACCCAGCTTGATGAGGCTCCTGCTGGCCAAATCTGAGATAATATGAGCATAAAAATGAATAATGACAGGATTATAACCAAGTGACTAAGAACAGGATACGTGTTACCATTTTAAGTTATAAAACGAATGAATGAACATTCCTTTTTACAAGGAATAGTGTAGAATTTAAAAACCACCATATTGTAGCCACCATTGTAGTAAATGACTCAGGCAGAAAACATCAATGGATGCTCAAGTCATTAGATGGAAGTTAAATGAGAAACAGATTTATTTATATGAATTACTTTTTAATTTTAAAGGGGAAAAATGGTACCTTTACAATGGGAAAATCTGGCAGACACTACCATGATATCAACTGAAGGTTAATAACATAAGTAACAAGACAAACCAGCATCATGTTGATGTCCTGGGAAGGATACATCACCATTCCTGGCAGAAATGCATGACCTAAATCTAATCACAAAGGAATGTCAAACTCAAGTAAAACACATTCTACAGAATAGTGGCCTGCACTCTTCAACGATGTCAAAATATCAATGTTAAATTAGATAATTATATTATGGTTATCTAAGAGGATGTCCTTGTTTTAGGACACAGGCTGAAATGTTTGGAAATGGTTGTGATATCTGCAAGATATTCTTAAATGTTACAGAGAGAGAAAAAGAGAGAGAGCAAGAGAGCACAGGTAGGACAAAAATGTTACCTGGTGACTCCAGGCAAAGAGTTTTTGGAGGTGGACTGTGTTACTCCTAAAACCAAGTGTGTTCTGCCAGCTCAGGGGTTCTTGGCTGCTTGGATTTTTGAATCAAACACACACTCATCCGAGGGCTGTAAACAGTGCAGGTGACACAGCTGACTGCCATCTTGGTTTAAAAATGAAGACGCTGGAGCTGGATGGTTGAATCTCTATTACACCCCCAATTTGTGTGATCTTGGTCAAGTTCTTTAACTTCTTTAGGCCTCAGTTCCCTCATCTGTAAAATAGTATGAGAATAGTCACTGTGTTCTAAGATTGCTTTGAAGATTAACATGAGTTAATAATATCTATAATACTTACAAGGGTGCCTGGCACACAGTAACCATGCATAAATGCTAATTATTATATTTACTATTAGTAGTAATTGGACAGGTAGCAAAGAAGATCCTTCAACTTTCTATGTCTCTCAGTGGTCTGAAACTTCCATCTGATACTATTTAAAAGAATTTGGGTAAGTCCTCATACAGAAAATGAGTCTTTCTTAATTTTGGAATGATGAAAAAACACTGGGTTTTAGTCCCACCAGGATCTTCTACCTGGAAAGGAACTGAGCCAGGTGGGTGGGCAGTACAGCAATGGAAGGAGGGAGTAGGGAACTGATCCTGTCTGCAAAGACAAGAGAACAAGGAGACCCTGGGGAATGCAGAACCTGGCACTGTTTTCCTCCAACTACCATGAAAATGGCCAGACTGCCTGATATGGTTTGGCTGTCCCAACTTGAATTTTGTCTCCTAGAATTCCCACATGCTGTGGGAGGGACCCAGGGGGAGGTAATTGAATGATGGGGGCCGGTCTTTCCCATGATATTGAATAGGTCTCATGAGATCTGATGGGCTTATCAGGGATTTCCACTTTTGCTTCTTCCTCATATTCTCTTGCCACCACCGTGTAAGAAGTACCTTTCACCTCCCGCCATGATTCTGAGGACTCCCCAGCCATGTGGAAGTGTAAGTCCAATTAAACCTTTTTTTCTTCCCAGTCTCAGATATGTCTTTATCAGCAGTGTGAAAACAGACTAATACACTGCCTGACACTCTCATTCATGAATAATTTTTGCATCAAAGAGTAAGAGTAAAATAACAGAAGATAAAAACAAAATATTTTGCAACCAAAAGAAGAATGCCTAAGCTATGCTCAGTAGTACATTCATAGTTTTAAATGGCCTTAAAATTTAAAAGAGAGAGTTTCATGAACCATTATGCTTATATCTTGCTTCTTCCAAAGTGCTGCTAAAGTCTTAGCCTGCTGCAATGACAGAGTACCTGGGCAGGTATGTGAAATACTCCACCTTGGTAGAGATAACAGAAACCTAACCTCGACCTTCCCATTAAAACTAAAGGGAAAATTTGACTGAAGTTTTCAAGTAGTACCCTTAAGGAATCACACATAGAAGGTACTCAATAAATATTATAGCTTGAATACATAAAACAATGCCACTGAGAGCCTCAAGGGTCTGGATTACTCTCAGATAACCAGCGTATTAGTTAGATATTGCTCTGTAACAAACCACTTCAAAAGTTAGGGGCCTAAAATAGTAATCTTTTATTATTTCTCATGAGTCCACAGGTCGATGGGGCACTTCTGCTGCTCTGGGCTGGATGTGGCTGATCTTAACTGGCTCATCAGTGATCAGCCAGTGGATTGGCTGGGCCTGGCTCATCTCAGATGACTTCAGCCCTCCTCTCCATGTCCTGCACATCCCTTCAGTAGGCTAAGCTGGGCTTGTTCTCATGGCAGTGCCAGAGGTCCAAGAAATGAGTGAAAATGCACATGTGCTTTTCCAAGCCTCTGATCCCGTCCTGTTGGCCAAAGCATGTCACAGCATCAAGCCCAACAGCATTTTGGGAGGGCCCTACTTAAACGAATGGCAAGAGTGATGCATGAAAAATTGGGCTGATTTCTGCAATGAATCCTCTATGATTGAGAATCCCGTAGAGAAGTATTTTGGGACAGTTCATCCTAATGACAGACATAAAATAATGAAATGTCAAATGACAGACATAAAATAATGAAATCTGTGGCTGTCTCCTTACCACAGTTGATTCTAACCCAGTTATTGAATTATTTGCCATACCTCACCCAGTTCAGCATGGCTATCACTATGATGCACCCTTGTATGTCCCTGAGGATTTATAAGAGACCTAAATTTTTAATAAAGAAAGAAACTGGTCCACTATCCAACAGTTCACAAAAATCAATTTCAGGTATATCAAAGACCCAGATATAAAAGGCAAAATTTCAAATGTTTCAAAATTAAATGGGGGAGACTCTCTTAATATCTTCAGATTAGAAACAATTATTTAAAAAGATGCAAAATGCACTACCTATATAGGACACATTTTCAAATCTAGCCATATTGAAATTGAGAATTTTTGTTAATCAAAAGTTACCTCAAAGTCATGATATGAGATAAAACATTTGTAGCACATGTAACCAAAAAGTGACTAGAACTTGAGTAGATAAATAACTCCTGTAAACAGTGATGTTGATGTACTGGAAAATGTTTAACAACTGACCCTTGGGTCCCAAAAGTCCTTATTTTTAGCATTTGCTTGTTTCCAGGATATAAACACTTCCATGCCGCCAATTTCAAGCCACTAATGTAAGGTCACCAAGTAGGGCCTTGGGGATAGATGGTCGCAGTTGGTTCTCACAAGGCAGGTATAAAGGCTGCAGCACAAAAGTCAGCATGAAAAACAAAACAACCCAATGGGAAAAGTGCAAAAGACTTCAGAAGGCTTTTATGAGTGCTGTCTTAGTTCGTTTGTGTTGCTGTGAAGAAATACTTGAGTGTGGGTGGTTTACAAGGAAAAGAGTTGTATTTGGCTCAGCGTTCTGCAGGCTGTGCAAGAAGCATGGAGCTGGCATTAGGCAAGGGCCTCACACTGTTTCCACTCATGGCAGAAGGGGAAGGGAGCCCATGTGTGGAGATCACTAGGCAAGAGACGAAGGCGAGGAGGTGCCAGCCTCTCTCTAACAACCAGGAACAAATAGAATGAGAACTCAGACTCCTTCCCCAGGGAGGGCAGTAAGGCATTCATGAGGTATCTGCCTCCATGACCCAAACACCTCCCATTAGGCCCCACCTCCAACACTGGGGATCAAATTTCAACATGAAACTTGGAGGAAACAAACAGACAATATCAAACTATACCAGGGCCATAAAAGAGAAAACCTAAATGGACACTAAAAATATGAAAAGATGCTCAACCTAGTAACTGATGAGAGAAATGCAAATTAAAGTCACAATTAGATACATTTCACATCCTCCAGATTGACAGAAGTTAAAAAGTTTGTCAGTTTGGGGTTGGTGATTGGGGGCTGTGGAAGCTCTCACCCATGGCTGGCGGAGCCTGTGCTAGTACAAACCACAGTGAGAAGCAGTTTGGCATTTCCTAGAAGAGGTGACTATGCCCACGTACGACCAGCACTTTCATTCCTGTAAATGTAAACATGCCCTAGGGAAACTCTTGTCCATACACACCGCAGGACACACAGGGTTCGTGGGAGGACCATTAGCAATGGGAAAAAATGAAAACAACCCATGTGCCCATCAGCAACACAATAAATTATAGTCTCTATATATGATGGAATACAATTTCACAGCAGTAAAAACTAATGAATTATGGCTACGCGTATCAATGTGGACAAATCCCAAGAACTTCATGGAGAGAGAGAGCATCACAAAAGAATACACGTAACATAACTGCAATACTATGAAGTTCCTCATCTATGCTAATAAAGACAGGGGTGTTTATCAGCAAAGTCAGGTTGGTGGTTGGAGAGGGAGGCAGGAGAGCAAAGGGGTTATGATCTGAGCATGGGGCAGGAAGGGAGAGGGGCTATTCTACGCGACTGGAAATAGTCCATTCTCAAACGGTGTGAGTGTGAGCTCTCTGCAAACTGTCGCTGCTGGGACATACGCTTGCATTGGATAGATTCCTCCACATGTGTATTTCAAATTTCGCTTCATCAAAAGGCTTGCGGGGGAGTCACAGTGCAGTGTATTAAGTGTGACAGCTGAGGAAAGCCCCAGCCCTAGGGGACAGAGAGAGGGGCTCATGTTGTCACGTGGAGGTGGGATGGTTTCCGGAGAAGCGCCCAGGCTACAAACTGAGTTGCGAATCACAGAGGCACTTAGGCCGGGAAGGGGCAGCGCAGCGCCCTCCAGGCAGAGAAGCAGCCCCACGGTCACCCTGCTGCGGTGCGGACTCCTCCTGTCCCGTTCCTGTCACACCTGCTGCCTGCCCCCATCCTGCACACAGGTGCGCACACGGCGCGCATATCAGAGGCGGACGAAGAAGCGGCCAGAATTTAGCCAGTCTTCCTCCTTCATCTTCCCTCCTCCTAGTAAAACACACACACGCACACACACACACACAAATGGGCATCACTCTTTCCCCTGGTCGTGCCTCTATTTCAGCTTGTGATTTTCACGTTTCACAAGGGTCTTCGTGTCAGAACTTGGCCGTCCCCACAGCCTGCGGAGGCTTCGGGTTGGATCTCGCGTTCGCTCCACTGCTTGGCCTGCGCTTCAGCCTCTAGCGACCCAGTGGGGCTGCGCCTTCCAAGCCGCCTCCGCCTCCTGCCTCCACCGCGGGGCCGGGGCGACCCCACGTCTGCGCGGCCGACCGCTGTGTCCAGGGAACATCCTCCTGAACTGGACACCTGGCCAGGCCAAGGAAAAAGGAGAAGCTCTTTTGCAAGGCGGGAGGAACGCACCCTCTTTAGGGAGATGGGGCGAGCCTCGCTGCGGAGCCCGTGCAGAACCGTGGGACAGAGGGCTGTGGGCTCCGCAGGGAGGGGGCGCAGCCCGGGACAGAGCCCTCCACAGGCTCCTTCCGCCCTCCAGGGACAGCTCCGAAATCCCCGTCCGACGCCCAGGGCCGGAAGATGCGGCTCGGAAAGCGCGGCTGGGCCTTCGGTCTTGCTCCCGGTCTCCTCCGCCCTAGGATGTCCCCTTGGGGGCTAGAGCCACCCCTAGCCCGCGGAAGGAAGAGGGGCCCTTCCTTCGCGGACCGAGGGCGGCCGCCTGTGTTGGGATACCTGCACCTGGGCAGCCCCGGGGCGAGCTCCTTTCCAAGAAAGAGGGACATTCATTTCCCTCTCCAAGGTCGCAGCGTTGAAAAGGCTTCTCCTGGGCATTAAGCTGTCCAACTAAAGATAGGAAAAGGAGGGAAAAACGATGGAGCCGAGCCGCAGCCGCTCGCCTGCCTCCACCTACCTCAACCACAGCCTGAGCCGCCGGTGACCGTCACTCAGGCGGCCCCGGGCGCTCCCCACGCCCGGACCTGAAGCCATATCCGGGCCCTCAGAGCTCCACGGCAGCGCGGCGGCGCCCCCTTCGCTTGGAAGCCCCACTGCCAGAAGAACCACTGCGGTCGGGAGACTACGTCTGTATTTGTAGGGAGTGAAAGGAGGCGCGGGGGCCCCCTAATCACGTTTCATCACAGGGTCTTAGGGGCTGGATTCTGAGGCACCTGCTATAATGGGAGCAAACAGGGCTTTCCTGGTTTCAGGAAAGCTTGTGGGGGCTGGCAATGCCTCTCCCTTCATTCCTGGTAAACACGCTTGGCCAGAGCACAGCGGCCATGGGGCTGTTTCCCATGAGCCACGGCCAGTTCTAAACGGTCCTGATCGGGCCACCTGCCACCAGATGAGAAACAAGTAAAATTCAGTTGTACCAGGGGATTGCTTCTCTGCTCTAGCTGTGAACGGAGTCCTCAGCGGCCTGCAGGCCCGCGCCACTCCAGACTGAGACCAAAGACACCCGTGCCACCGTCGGCAGCTCGCGAACTTAGACTTCAGACCTCTGCTTCACTGCAGTAGATAAAGAGACCATGGTGGGGATAGGGCGGAAAGTTATGTTCAATAAATACCTTTTAAATGATTTAAATGTGTCCTTCCTTCTCCAGCACACACACGTACTCCTGAACTGGACACCTGGCCAGGCCAAGGAAAAAGGAGAAACTCTTTTGTAAGGTGGGAAGGATGCACCCCCTTAGCTACAGACAGGCTTCCAGGTGGCTCGCCTTCTACTAGTAGAACAGGTAGGGTTATCTGCTAAAATGTGGGACCTGCTACCTTGAAGCCAATCTTCTCTGAGCAAGACTCAATTTATCTTTTAATTACAACACATGAATTTTAGGTCACCAAGTAACACCACCAGTCAAAGGGTTTCATTTTCTCCTTATTGCCTATTTATTACAATTCAGAAGAAAAATGGCCAACTGGAAAAAAAAATATGTAACACGTATTACAGACTGTCAAATTTCTTTCTTCTTCTTCTTCTTTTTTTTTTTAAGACAAGGTCTCACTCTGTGACCAGGCTAGAGTGCAGTGGTGTGATCGTGGCTTACTGTAGCCTTGAACTCCCAGGCTTAAGTGATTCTCCCACCTCAGCCTCCTGAGTAGCTGGGACTATGGCATGCACTACCACACCTGGGTAATTTTTATTTTTATTTTTTTGTAGAGACAGGGGTTTTGCCGTGGGTCCAGGTTGGATTTTTTTCTTTATATATGAAAAAACTTGGCAAAGGATATGGAAAGACAGGTAATCCAGCTGGATCTTGAGGATATAAAAAGATGCTCCACCACACTGGTAATTAGAAAACTATACTTTAAAACTACAAGATACTATTTTCCAGTCTCAGATTGGCCAACTTCAAAAACGAGGAGAGTGGCTTGTGTCTGAGAGACTGTGGGGGTCTGTGCTCTCACTCATTACTGACCATATGCCCCTAGGGAGATGGCATGGCAGGCAGTTTGCTAACGCCTTCCAAAGGTAACAGTGCACACACTTTTTAACCCAGCAATTCTGCTTATTTGTCCTACAGACTTGCTTGCATATGAAATGGCCTGCCAGTGAGGATATGCACTGTAATGTGGTTTCAGTAGCAAATGTGCAACCAATCTACATCTCCATAAATAAGAGGTGGGTGAAATAAATAGTGATGCATCCATAGAGAACCATGAGTAGCCATGAAAAAATGTCTTTATATGAACTAATTTGCAGAGATCTCTAAGAAATATTATTAAAAGAAATGCAAGGTGCAGAACCATGGGTACATCTACCACTAATGTAAAACTAAAAAGCATTGTGTAAGGATATAAAAGAGGCTGTTGATAATGTTCTTTCCAGGGAAAGAAAATGGGGTGACTGTGGGAGAAGGGTTAGGGAGACTTAACTTTCACTTTCAAATTTTTTGCTGTGTTTAAACTTTGTCTATTCAAAAAAATTAACAAATGAAAATGCATTTAAAAAATTAGAGGCCAGCATTACCTACAGTTTCCAGCCTTCTGTGTAAAAGCAGATGTATTCACATTCTCCAGAGAAAGAGAACCACTAAGGTATCTATATTTCTATATCTATATCCATATCTCTATATCTGTTTATATAGAGAGATTTATTATAAGGAATTAGAGGCTGAGAAATCCAGACCCCAGGCAGCAAATAGTGGTATGTGACATGCCTTCATCAACAGAATATGCTGGAAGTGATGTTTTGGGGTTTACAATTCCAGTCTTTAGAGAATTGTTAGCCTCTGCTTCTCCTCTTCTAGAGTCCAGACAAGGTAAGGTGTTAAACTGTACTGAGACAGCCATGCTGTGAGGAAGCCCAAGTTGTCCATATGGAGAGAGAGACCACATAAGGGAGCATTGAGGTGCTAGACTTGTGAGTGGAGCCTTCTTGGACCCTCTAACCTAGCTCAACTCCATATATGCAGTCCATGCCATGAGGAGGAGCAGAAGAGCTGCCCAGCCAAGCCCTGCCCAAACTCTCAACCCACAGAATTGTGAGAAACAATAAATTGTTGTCTTAAACCACTAAATTTTGGAATGTTTTGTTACATAGCAATAGGTTTGCCCCTAACATACTGGATTTCACTTACAAAGATGACAATTCCTTTACAGGGACAATCAAGTGACCATCCCATGGGAAACAAATATTTGCATTCCTTTATCTTGTTACTGAGGTGACATCTAATCGTATTCTTTTTTTTACCTTATGTGAGACACTAATGGGCGGTTTTCTCCTTGATCTTTTATGGAAGAAAGCACAGTGTCAAACAGCAAGGGGCTTCTAATAGGGGACTTGCAGATGGCCAGCCTATCTCAGAATAGGACACAAAGATCTTGGGGTACCTTGTTTAGGATTCAGACAGTAGTCCCTGTAAATCCCATATACTTGCTATGAAAAGGAAAAATTGGCACATCAATTTGAGGTCAAAATGTTAGATATGAGGCAGGACTAACTTGCAGCTCCCACTCAGACAGACAGAGCACATGTGGAGACTCGCATAATGAACTACCTCAGGAACATACCAGGAAAGCCGAGAGAATCCACAGGCCACCTGAAGGAGGTGAATTGCCACTGCAGGCTCCATGGGACAGCTGAGGAAACCGCTAGTCTGTTTGCTTTCTCAGCTAGAAAGCTTGTAGCCTGAGGCAAGTCCTCAGCCCTGCTCACTGGCTGCCTGGAAATAAACTCAGTGCTATTGGGGGGAGCATGGTGGGAGCGAGACCAGCCTTTTGGGCTATGGGCTGCATGGGAGCTGGGTGACGTCTGTGGCTGCCAGCTTTCCCCCACTTCCCTGGCAACCTGTGTGATGCAGCAAGGCAGCCATAATTCCCTTGGGAACATAACTCCATTGGCCTGGGAACCACACCTCCATCCCAGAAAGTAGCAGCAGCAGGCGCCACACAAGGAGAGTCTGAGCTCAGACATGCCTAACCTTGCCCAGACCTGGTGGTCTTTCTCTACCTGCCCTGGTAGCAGAAGACAAAGGACACAATCTCTTGGGAACTCTATGGCCCTGCCTACCACCTGACCTTAGGGCAAGCTTGTATCCTCCATATACTACTGCAGTTGATGTACTCTTAAAAGCACCACCTCCTAGCTGGAGGCCAACCAAAATTAGCACACTTTTTTTTTTTTTGAGACAGAGTTTCACTCTTGTCACCCAGACTGGAGTGCAATGGCATGATCTTGGCTCACTGCAACCTCCACCTGCCAGGTTCAAGCAATTCTCCTGCCTCAGCCTCCCAAAGTAGCTGGGATTATAGGTGCCCACCACCACGCCCAGCTAATTCTTTGTATTTTTAGTTGAGACAGGGTTTCACCATGTTGGCCAGGCTGGTCTTGAACTCCTAACCTCAGATGATCCACCTGCCTCGGCCTCCTGAAGTGCTGGGATTACAGGCGTGAGTCACCGCGCCTGGCCAAAACTAGCGCACTTAATTAAAATACAACAAAGGACCCTCACAGAGTCCAGGTGCTGGTATCCACAGCTGAGAGACCTGAAGACAGATAACATCACAGTACTCTTGGCAGACACTCCTCAGTACCAGCCCAGAGCCTGGTGGCTCTTCTGGGTGGCTAGATCCAGAAGAGAAATACCAGTCAGTCACTGCAGTTTGGCTCTCAGGAAGCCCTATTCCAAGGGTAAGGGGGAGAGAACCACATCAAGGGAGCACCCTGTTGGACAAAAGAATCTAAACAGCAGCCCTTGAGCCCCAGATCTTCCCTCTGACATGGTCTACACAAATGAGAAGGAACTAGAAAAACTGTTCTGGTAATATGACAAAACAAGGTTCTTTAACACCCCCAAAGGTCACACTAACTCACCAGCAATAGATCCAAACCAAAGCAAAATCCCTGAATTGCCAGAAAAAGAATTCAGAAGGTCAATTATTAAGTTAATCAAGGAGGCACCAGAGAAAGGTGAAGTCCAACTTAAAGAAATTTTTTAAAACATGGTATAGGATATTAATAAAAAATCTCCAATGACATAGATAGCATAAATAAAAACAATAACAACTTCTGGAAATGAAGGACACATTTAGAGAAATGCAAAATGCACTGGAAACTCTCAGCAATGGATCAAAGAACTTCAGAGCTCAAAGATAAGGCTTTCAAATTAACCCAATCCAACAAAGACAAAAAACAAAAAGAATTTGAAAGAATGATCAAAGCCTCCAAGAAGCTTGGAATTATGTTAAAGGGCCAAATCTAAGAATAATTGGTGCTCCTGAGGATGAAGAGAACTATAAAGGTTTAAAAAACACATTTGAGGAAATAATCAAGGAAAACATCCCCAGCCTTGCTAGAGACCTAGACGTCCAAATACAAGAAGTTCAAAGAACACCTGGGAAATTCATTACAAACAGATCATCACCTCAGTGAATACCAGGTTATATAAAGGCAAGATGAAGGAAAGAATCTTAAGAGCTATGAGGCAAAAGCATCAGGTAACCCATAAAGGAAAACCTATCAGATTAACAGCAGATTTCTTAGCAGAAACCCTACAAGCTAGAAGAGTTTAGGGGCCTATCTTTAGCCTCCTTAAACAAAACAATTATCAGCCAAGAATTTTGTATCCAGCAACACTAAGCTTCATAAATTAGGGAAAAATACAGTCTTTTTCAGACAAACAAATGCTGAGAGAATTTGCTACTACAAAGCCATCATTACAAGAGCTGCTAAAAGTAGCTCTAAATCTTGAAACAAATCCTTGAAATACACCAAAATAGAATCTCCTTAAAGCATAAATCTCACAGGACCTATAAAACAATAACACAATGGGAAAAAAAGGTATTTAGACAACAAAAAGCATGATGAATAGAATAGTACTCACATCTCAATACTAACATTGAATATAAATGGCCTAAATGCTCCACTTAAAATATACAGAATTGCAGAATGGATAAGAATTCACCAGTCAAGCATCTGCTGTCTTCAAGAGACTCATCTGACACATAAGGACTCACATAAACTTAAGGTAAAGGTGTGGAAAAAATATATTCCATGCAAATAGCCCCCAACCCCTTCTAGCTTGTAGAGTTTCTGCTGAGAAATCTGCTGTTAATCTGACAGGTTTTCCTTCATAGATATTGGGGGAACCCGCCCCCAATATTTTAGTGTACCAGCTGAGAAATAAAGAGAAACAATATGAAGAGAGGAATTTTACAGCTGGGCCACCAGGGGTGACATTACATATTGGTAGGACCATGATGCCTGCCTAAGTCTCAGACCAAGAAGTTTTTATTAAGGGTTTCAAAAGGGGAGGGGGTGTAAGAACAGGGAGTAGGTACAAAGATCACATGCTTCTGAGGGTAAAAAGCAGAACCACTAATAAGGGTCTAACAAAGATCACATGCTTCTGAGGGAACAGGACAAAGGGCAAAAGCAGAACCACTGATAAGGGTCTATGTTCAGCGGTTCACATATTGTCCTGATAAACATCTTAAACAACAGAAAACAGGGTTCAAGGGCAGAGAACCCGTATAACCACAAATTTACCAGGGTGGAGTTTTTCCCCACCCTAGTAAGCCTGAGGGTTCTGCAGGAGACCAGGGCATATCTCAGTCCTTGTCTCAACAGCACAAGACAGACATTCCCAGAGCGGCCATTTATAGACCTCCCTTCCACCCCTGGAAAGCATTCCTTTCCCAGGGTATTAATATTCCTTGCTAGGAAAAGAATTTAGCTACATTTCTCCTACTTGCACGTCCATTTTATAGGCTCTCTGCAAGAAGAGAACTATGGCTCTTTTTGCCTGACCCCACAGGCAGTCAGACCTTATGGTTGTCTTCCCTTGTTCCATAAAAATCACTGTTATTCTGTTCTTTTTCAAGGTGCACTGATTTCATATTGTTCAAACACACATGTTTTACAATCAATTTGTACAGTTAACACAATTATCACAGTGGTCCTGAGGTGACTTACATCCTCAGCTTATGAAGATAACAGGATTAAGAGATTGAAGTAAAGACATGCATAAGAAATTATAAAAGTATTATTTCAGAGCTGATAAATGTCCATATTAAAATGAAATCTTCACAATTTATGTTCCTCTACCATGGCTCCAGCCAGTCCCTCCATTTGGGGTCCCTGACTTCCTGCAACAATAGGTTACCTGATGCTTTTGCCTCATAACTCTTAAGATTCTTTCCTTCATCTTGACTAGATAATCTGATAAATATGTGCCAAGGTAATGATCTTTTTGTGATGAATTTCCCAGGTGCTCTTTGAGCTTCTTGTATTTGGATGTCTAGGTCTCTAGCAAGGCCAAGGAAGTTTTCCTTGATTATTCCCTCAAATATGTTTTTTAAAGTTTTATTGTTCTTTTCTTCCTCAGGAACACCAATTATTCTTATATGTTGTCACTTAACAAAGCAAGCAGGAGTAGCTATTCTTATATCAGACAAAACAAACTTTAAAGCAGCAGCAGTTAAGAAAGACAAAAAGAGACATTATATAATGATAAACAGACTAGTCCAAAAGGAAAATATCACAATACTAAATATATATGCACCTAACGCTGGAGCTCCCAAATTTGTAAAACAATTACTACTAGATCTAAGAAATGAGATAGACAGCAACACAATAATAGTGGGGGACTTCAATACTCCACAGACAGCACTAGACAGCTCATCAAAACATAAAGTCAACAAAGAAACAATAGACTTAAACTATACCCTAGAACAAATGGACTTAACAGATATTTACAGAAGATTCTACCCAACAACTGCAGAATATAGATTCTATGCATCAGCACATGGAACATTCTTCAAGATAGACCATATGATAGCCACAAAACAAGTCTCAACAAATTTAAGAAAATAGAGATGATATCAAGTACTCTCTCAGACCACAGTGGAATAAAATTGGAAATCAACTACAAAAGGAACCCTCAAAACCATGCAAATACATGAACATTAACCTGCTTTTGAATGATCGTTGAGTCAACAATGAAATCAAGATGGAAATTAACAAATTCATTGAACTGCTGGGTGTGCTGGCTCATGCCTGTAATCCCAGCACTTTGGGAGGCCAAGGCGGGTGGATCACAAGGTCAGGAGATCGAGACCATCCTCGCTAACATGGTGAAACCCTGTCTCTACTAAAAAATAGAAAAAATTAGCCAGGCTTGGTGGTGGGTGCCTGTAGTCCCAGCTACTTGGGAGGCTGAGGCAGGAGAATAGCTTGAACCCAGGAGGCAGAGCTTGCAGTGAGCCGAGATCACACCACTGAACTTCAGCCTGGGTGACAGAGCAAGACTCCATCTCAGAAAAAAAAAAATTAATTGAACTGAACAATAATAGTGACACAATCTATCAAACCCTCTGGGATACAGCAAACACAGTGCTAAGAGGAAAGTTCAGAGTGTTAAATGCCTACATCAAAAAGTCTGAAAGGGCACAAATAGACAATCTAAGGTCACCCCTCAAGGAACTAGAGAAGTAAGAACAAGCCAAACCCCAACTCAGCAGAAGAAAAGAAATAACCAAGATCCAAGCAGTACTAAATGAAATTAAAATGACAAAAAATACAAAAGATAAATGGAACAAAAAGCTGGTTCAAAAGATAAATAAAATTGATAGACCATTAGTGAGATTAACCAACAAAAGAAGAGAGAAGCTCTAAATAAGCTCAATCAGAAATGAAACAGCAGATATTACCACTGATACCACAGAAATACAAAAGATCATTCAAGACTACTATGAACACCTTTACACGCATAAACTAGAAAACCTAGATGAGATGAATACATTCCTGGAAATATACAACCCTCCTTGATTAAACCAGGAAGAAATAGAAACTCTGAACAGACCAATAACAAGGAGTGAGATTGAAATTGTATCTAAAAAGTTACCAACAAAAAGAAGTCCAGGACCAGATGAATTCACAGCTGAATTTAGACATTCCAAGAAGAATTGGTACCAATCCTACTGACACTATTCCAAAAGACAGAGAAAGAGGGAATCCTCCCTAAATCATTCTATGAAGCCAGTATCACCCTAATACCAAAACCAGGAAAGGAAATAACAAGAAAAGAAAACTACAGATCAATATCCCTGATGAACATAGATGTGAAAATCTTCAACAAAATACTAGCTATCTGAATCCAACAGCATATCAAAAAGATAATTCACCATGATCAAGTGGGTTTCAAGTGCATACCAGAGATGCAGGGATTGTTTAATATATGCAAGTCAATAAATGTGATACAACACATAAACAGAATTAAAAGCAAACATCACATGATCATCTCAATACACACAGAAAAAGCATTTGACAAAATCCAGCATCCCTTTATGATTAAAACCCTCAGCAAAATCCACATACAAGGGACATACCTCACTGTAATAAAAGCCATCTGTGACAAACCCACAGCAAACATAATACTGAGTGGGAAACAGTTGGAAGCATTCCTTCTGAGAGCTGAAATAAAACAAGGATGCCCACTCTTACCAATCTATTCAACATAGTACTGGAAGTCCTACCCAGAACATTCAGACAAGAGAAAGGAATAAAGGGTATCCAAATTGGTAAAGAGGATGTCAAATTGTCACTATATGCTGATGACATGATTACATACCTAGAAAACCCTAAGGGCTCATCCAAAAAGCTCCTAGAACTGGTAAATGAATTCAGCAAAGTTTCAGGATACAAAATTAATGTAAACAAATCAATAGCTCTGCTATATGCCAACAGCAACCAAGCTGAACATCAAATCAAGAACTCAATCCCTTTTACAATAGCTGCAAAAAATAAAAATAAGAAACCTAGGGCTATACCTTACCAAGGAGGTGAAAGACCTCTACAAGGAAAACTACAAAACATTGCTGAAAGAAATCATAGATGACACACAAATGGAAACACATCTGATGCTCATGAATGGGTAGGATCAATATTGTGAAAATAACCATATTGTCAAAAGCAATCTATAGATTTGATTCAATTCCCACCAAAATACCATCATCGTTCTTCACAGAACTAGAAAAAATATTCTATAATTCAAATGAAACCAAAAAAGACCCCACAGAGCCAAAGCAAGGCTAAACAAACAAACAAAAAAATCTGGAGGCATCACATTACCTGACTTCAAACTATACTACAAGCTATACAAACTATATTACAAAACTATATCCAAACTATATATACAAAACAAAACTATAGTTACCAAAACAGTATGGTACTGGATTAAAAATAGGCACATAGACCAATGGAACAGAATAGAGAACCCAGAAATACAGTCAAATACTTACATCAACTGATCTTTGACAAAACAAGCAAAAACATGAAGTGGCAAAAGGACATCCTATTCAACAAATGGTGCTGGGATAATTGGCAAGCCACACAAAGCCGAATGAAACTGGATGCTCATCTCTTACCTTATACAAAAATCAACTCAAGATGGATCAAAGGCTTAAATCCAAGACCTTAAACCATAAAAATTCTAGAAAATAACATTGGAAAAACCCTTCAAGACATTGGCTTAGGCATAGACTTCATGACCAAAAACCCAAAAGCAAATGCAACAAAAACAAAGATAAACAATGGGACTAAATTAAACTATAAAGCTTCTGCACAGCAGAAGAAATAACCAGTAGAATAAACAGACAACCCACAGAGTGGGAGAAAATCTTCACACTCTATACTTCTGACAAAGGACTGATAACCAAAATCTACAAAGAACTCAAACAAATCAGCAGGAAACACAAAAACAAACAGAAAAAAAAACCAAAATTGGGCAAATGACGTGAATAGACAGTTCTCAAAAGAAGATATACAAATGGCCAAAAAGCATATGAAAAATGCTCAATATCACTAATTATAAGAGAAATACAAATTAAAACCACAATGTGATGCCACCTTACTCCTACAAGAATGACCATAATCAAAAAAATCAAAAAATAGATGTTGGCATGGATATGGTGAAAAGGGAACACTTTCACACTGTTGGTAGGAATGTAAACTAGTACAACCACTATGGGAAACACTGTGGAGATTCCTTAAAGAGCTAAAAGTAGATCTAATATTTGATCCAGCAATCCCACTCCTAGGTATCCATCCAGAGGAAAATAAGTCATTATATGAAAAAGATACTTGCACACACATGTTTATAGCAGTACAATTTGCAATTACAAAATATAGAACCAGCTCAAATGTCCATCAATCAATGAATGGATAAAGAAAATGTTGTATATATGTATATATACCATGGAATACTACTCAGCCATAAAAAGGAACAAAATAATGGTATTCGCAACAACCTGGATGGAGTTAGAAACCATTATTATAAGTGAAGTTAACTCAGGAATGGAAAACCAAACATCATATGTTCTCACTCGTAAGTGGGAGCTAAGCTATGAGGACACAAAGGCATAAAAATGATACAATGGACCTTGGGGACACAAGGGAAAGGGTGAGGGTGGATGAGGGATAAAAGTCTACATACTGGGTACACACTACTTGGGTGATGGGTGCACCAAAATCTTAGAAATCACCACTAATGAACTTATTCATGTACAATAAATAAATAAATAAATATTAACAAAGGGAAAATTGGTACATGGAATGTCAAGAAGCCTCAGGCAAGGCCGCCCTGGGGCAGAACCCCCTCCTCCCCCATTAACAAACAGTGCCCTCCCCAACCCTATCCAGCAGCTGGCCCTGAAGGAACAGAGTACACCTGAGAGGCCCAGGCAGGAGGCTGGAGCTTAGGGTATAGAAGAGGAGCCGAGAGGTTGTAAAGACAGAGTAGCTGCAAGGGAGGTGCAGACTCCGCCACCTGAGGGGTGCCTGCAGGGGTTTGAGAGTGAAGACCAAGGCTCTGCACCATGGGGAAGCCTCCTGCATCTCCCACCATGTGGACTCTGCACAGGTTGGACATTATATCCCTTGAACCTGAAGAGCTGCCTTAACATTTTTTGGGATTCTATGTTTGTGCTGACAACACCACCCCTTCCTTCCACAACACTGGGCATGGTGCCCAGCTTGGACCATGAGTTGGCATTCATTGAGTGGATGATCAGCCCTAAGGCCAAGTCCTCCCACAGCCTGGATTTGTGAATGTTATTGATGTTATTGATCAAGGCCATGCCCATTGATGAACCTGTTGTTCATGGCTGCCTTCACTTCGTAATGGCAGAGTTCAGTTGTGACAGAGACCGTGTGGGTGCAAAGCCTGAAATATTTACCCTCTGGCTCTTTACAGAAAGGGTTGTCAATTCTGAGGAAATCAATAAGAAGTAAATTATTCCAGTTCCTAAAAATGTGAGTGTTTTTTGTGGTGAGAGAGACCACATATTTCAAAGAGAAATGATAGAGATAGACTGGAGAAAATACAACATATGCATTTAAAAATTTTAATAACTCTTGGCTGGGTGCAGTAGTTCATGCCTGTAATACCAGCACTTTGGGAGGCCAAGGCAGGTGAATCACTTGAGGTCAGGAGTTCAAGACCAGCCTGGCCAACATGGTGAAACCATGTCTCCACTAAAAATACTAAAATTAACAGGGCATGGTGGCGCATGCTTGTAATCCCATCTACTTAGGAGGCTGAGGGAGGATTGCTTGAACCCGGGAGGTGGAGGTTGTGGTGAACTGAGATTGCACCACTACACTCCAGCCTGGGTGACAGAGCGAGACTCTGCCTCAAAAAAAAATTTTAATAACTCTAATATTCCAAGGCTTCCACAAATTAATAAGAACAAGGCAAACACCATAGAATAGAATAATAGAAAAATGGGCAAAGGAGTTGAACAGAAAAAGCACACAAAAATACAAATGATTTATAAATTTATGATAGAGACAAATGTCATAAGTTATTATGAAAACAGAAATGTCACAGTGTTTTTCACTCACATTGATAGTATTGAGTCTTGCTAAGGATGGAGTGCACATTGTGCCTTTGGGAGAAGCATCAATGAGCACACTTGTTTTGGAGGGGGTAATCTACCTAAAGTAACATTAAATTTTTAAAAAGTGCATATCTTTTGCCAGATAATATCATTTCTAGATGTCCAATCTATAGAAATAGTCATACAAGTTCAAAAATAAATACAGAAGGATTTTCATCCTGTCATTAAATGAGATAACATTTTTTAAAAAAACCTGAATACTAATTAATGGAAAATGGTTACATAAATAGTAATGCATACATTTTCTAAAATACGCAGTTACTATAAGGAATGAAAAGCATCGATATTTTCTAAATGGAATAACTACTAAGATATATTGTTGAGCAAAAAGGCAAGTTGAAAAACATTATGAATTACATGATTGCATTCTAAAATGTAAAGTCTGTGTATGTGCATGTGTGTGTGTGTGTGCAGGTGTGTGTTCTAGGGAAAGGGGCCATGGCCACCTAACTCCTCCACTGGTGTGTAGTGGGCAAGGTTGCTGCTGTATAAGGTAAGATATTGGTTTGGCTGCTTTAGCAAAGATCAAAATAACAGTAACTTAAAAAATAAAGAAGTTTGGTTCTCCCTCTTGTTAAAGTCTGGATTGGCAGAAGGGCCAGAGGTCAAAGTTTCCAGAGTCCTACCTGTCTCATCACTGTGCCATTCTGTCAGTGCATCTCTAGTCCACACGGTTGCAGCTGGAGGACCATGACATGGAAAGTAGGAAGAAGGAATGTGGAGGAAAAGACAGACAGGCCCTGTGGAAGGCATGACCCAGAGTTGCACACGTGATTCACGTCACCTTCTGGCCTAAACATAGTTACGTGGCCACACCACATAGACTGAGAAAAAAGCAGTCCTTGGCTAGGCAGCCCCATACCCAGCTAAAAGGTAGAGGGCTCTATTATTAAAAGGAAAACAGGAGAAGTCAATATCGGGGGATAATGAGTAGTCTCTCCCAAGGATGTCCTGCTGTCTTCCTTGCCAACAGAAAATCATAAAATCAACAATGGAGAAACAGCAGACCATTTATGAAAGAATGCGGTTTGTCTTCAGCAGACTTGTCCACAACAGTAACAGGCAACAGAAGATGGAAAATTATATTTGCAAAGTAGTGAGAGGAGCCAGTGTGAGCATAGCATTCTATGTTATGTAAATGATCATTTAAGAAGAAGGGAAGGAGAAAAACATTTCAGAGGAAGACAGTGAGAACTGTCTGGGCACGGTGGCTCAAGCCTGTAATCCCAGCATTTTGGGAGGCCAAAGCAGGAGGATTGCTTGAGCCCAGGAGTTTGAGACCAGCCTGAGCAACATGGTAAAATCCTGTCTCTATTAAAAACAAAATAAAACAGAAAGAAAAAAGGTAGTGAAAATGTACCATTAATAAACATGTGCTGAAAGAACTACTATCAGTTGTACTGTATTTCAGGAAGAAGGAAATTGAACCCAGAAAGAACTAAGGTGCAAGAAGTAATGGTATAGAAGAACACTGGAAATATATGGTATTCTAGAAAGCTTTAGCTGAATCCATCAGTAATAATAACAGTAATAATTCTGAATGTATAAAGGTAAATTGGAAAGTTCCAGCTAGAACAAGATGGCTTAGACTAGTTTTCCTTGCACCTTCCTTCTACACACAGCTGGAATAATGCAAAAGGCAACCAAAAAAGAACTCTCGTAGGCTTTAACAGGAAGGTGAACTGGTTTGGGCCTCAGGGAAGGATGAAGTGCAGCTGCAGGGAATCTTACTTCCCCTTACCAGATGGAGGACCGTGACCCAGGTCCAGTGTTTCCCATCCCCAACACAGTGACAGAAGGCAGCCAAGGAAGCCTCATTCCTGTCCTGGAACTACAGGAGTCCCTCCTACGGCACCAGGTGTATTCGTCTTCTGTTGTTGCTATAACAAAATTACCACAAACTTAGTTAAGTAACTACACATTTATTATCTTAGAGTTGTGGAGGTCAGAGGTCTCAAACTGGTCTCACTGGGCAAAACTCAAGGTCTCCAGGGCTGTATTCCGTTGGACCTGTAGCAGGGAATCCATGTCTTTGTCATTTCCAGCTTTAGAGGCTGCCCACCCTCCTCGGCTAGTGGCCCCTTCCTCCATCTCCAAGCCAGCCACATCATGTTGAGTCCTGCTTGTTCTTCCATCTCTTACTTTCTCTCTACTGCCTTCACCTTTCACTTATAAGAACTCTTGTGAAGGCGTTGGATGTTTGTGATTATACTACAGAATCCAAGATTACCTCCCCATCTTACAGTCAACTAATTAACACCTTAATTCTATTTGCAACCTTTGCCATTAGCATAACATATTCATGGGTTATAGGATTAGGGGTAGACATTTCTGTGGGAGGCATTAATCTGCCTACCACAGACTGCCTTATGGCACCCAAAGATACACATCTATTCCATATGCAAAATACATTCCACCCCAAGATTCCCAGGCTTATCAACTCATTAAAGTAGCAACTCAAAGTCCAATTTCTCATCTAACTTTTAGGTTAGCTCAAAAGTGCCAAATTGCATCATCCAAGGCTCTGGAAGTTATCCATCCTGAGGCACAATTCTTCTTCATCTGTGAACCTGGGAAATTCAAGAAACAAGTTATCTACTCCCAAAATACAAAGGTGAGACAGGCATGGGATAACAATGAAACTGGGAAATTCAAGAAACAAGTTATCTACTCCCAAAATACAAAGTTGAGACAGGCATGGGATAACAGTGATAGATATTTCCATTCAAAAAGAGAAGAGGAAGAAAAAGGAGTTGTCAGTCCCAATCAATTTCAAAATCAAGCCAGGCACATTCCATTTTGTTTCAAGGCTTGAGAATAATTATCTGTGACTCAAGGCTCAGACCCCCCCTCTGACCTAGAGGCTCTGCCCTTGGAGTCTTCTTTCCTTTTTCTTGAAGGATATCACATGTTTACAGCTGAGTAGTTTTATCATCACATTTCTTGCCTGTAGAATTTGGGTGGAGGGGGCAGTCTAACAGCCCTTTTTCATTTTGTATTCCATCTGTCTTTTCTTTCCAAGCTGGCAGTGTTTCTGTTGGTATAACATCCTCAAGATTCTTGTGAGTCTCCCATGTTTGTCACAGAGATTCACACCATTGGACAAGAGACTCCTCTAAGGATCTTTCATAGAACCCTGTACCACCTGCAAGGGAGATATACCAGGATCCCACCATCAATAAGTGGGCAAGAGAAGTGCTCACCTCCTCCACAGCCTGAAACTCCCCTCTCCCATCAAGAAACAGCAGGTCAGGTGAAGGCACTGGCAGAGGGCATCCTCTCATAAGTACTTACCCTGGAAAGACTCTCTGTGCCCTATAAGCAGAAGAGATCCTGCCATAAGGGCCCAGCTAGGAAAGCCTCTGTTCATGTGTGTGAGTCTGAGCCTTCCCTACCCCATTGAGTGACACCAGGCCAACAAACCTAGGGAAATACCTTCAGCCTCCTGGGCAGCAACAGCAGGGACCAATGAGGAGCCTAGCAGCAGCAGCTAAACCAAACAGGCAAAAATAACACCACAAAGTTTCTGAAAATTAAACTGTTATTGGAACCACGGCCCACAAAAGTAGGTCATTACCCACATACTAAGCCTTAACAGGGTGATTGCCTTGCTACAATAGAAAATTTAAATAGAAATCAGTCTCCTAACGGAAGAAACAAAATGTCCAGAATACAATAACATATCAAGAACCAGGAAAGCAACAACTGAAATGAGAAAAGACAATTGAATAACATCAACATGGAGATAAATTAGGTATTGAAATATTCTGGCAAAGACTTTACAGGAACCATCATAAATATGCTTCAAAAATTAATTGCAAATGAAAAAACAGAAAATATCATCAAAAAGTAGAAGTTATAAAAAAGAAGCAAATGTAAGTTATAGAACTAAAAATACAATAAGAGAAATTAAAAATTTGCTGGATGAGCTCAATAGTAGAATGGAAATGACAAGGATAAAATCTGTGAATTTGCCAGGAGCGGTAGCTCACGCCTGTAATCCCAGCACTTTGGGAGGCCGAGGAGGGCAGATCACAAGGTTGGGAGATGGAGACCATCCTGGCTAACACAGTGAAACCCTGTCACTACTAAAAATACAAAAAAAATAGCTGGGCGTGGTGGCGGGTGCCTGTAGTCCCAGCTACTCCAGAGGCTGAGGCAGGAGAATGGCATGAACCCGGGAGGCAGAGCTTACAGTGAGCCGAGATCACGCCACTGCACTCCAGCCTGGGCGAAAGAGTGAGACCCCATCTCAAAAAAAAAAAAAAAAAAAGTCTATGAATTTGAGAACAGATCAATAGCACTTGCTCATCATGTGAATAATATCGTTAAGAATAACAGAAAAAAAATAGTCTGAAAAAAATGAACCGAGCCTCAGGGACCTTGCTAGTTTAAAAAAAAAAAATCTGAGTTCCATACTATCAGAGTCTAATAAGGAGAGAAGAAAGAGTTGAAAGAATATTTGAAGAAATAATTCCCATTTCGATGAAAGATATAAACCTATAGATTCAAGAAACTGTGATAATCACAAACAAGATAAACCCAAAGAAATCCACACCAAGACACATCATCATTAAACTTATTAAAAGTAAAGACAAAAAAAATTGAAAACAACCAGAAGAAATGACATCTTAGCTTACAAGTGTCATTTGAATAGGAATGGATTTATTTGAAACCATGGGTGATGAATATCTTATAAAACATAAAATAGAACATATTTTGCATAGAATATAGTCTCCTATAAAAAATAAAATATAAAAGAAAAATCTCTTTGTAGGAGATTTGTATGGGAATTGGTGATTTTGGAGGCCTAGAAGTTCCACAATCTCCCATACACAAGCTGGAGCACCAGGAAAGCTGGCGGTGTCATTTAGTCCCAGGCCCAAGGCCTGAGAACCAGGCACTCCCATGTTCAAGGGCGGGAGAAAATGGTTGTCCCAGTGGAGGGACAGAGGATGAAAATTTGCCCTTTTCTCACTTCTTTGTTCTATAAGGTCCTCAACAGACAGGAAGATGTTCATTCACATTGGTGAAAGTAGATCTTCACTCAGTCCACCACTTCAAATGCTAATCTCTTCTAGAAGAACTCACAGACACACCCAGAAATGATGTGTTACCAGACATCAGGGCAACCTTTAGGCCAGTCAAGTTGACACATAAAATTAGCCATCATTGTGTACTTTTCCTGCCCTGGTCTTTGATTTGGCCTAGTGGTGATATGGAATTTAGAACCTCAGATCCAGTCTCTAGCTGTGCACATTGCTCCTGGAGCACCATGCTTCTGGCCATTTCAGAACGGAGGTAGGAAATATATGAGTTTTTCATTTGTTTGCTTTTTAAATCTCTTTATCCTGTTCCCTCAAATTCTAATCAACACCACAGGACTCTTCTGATCTTAGAGCTTCAAATTTATATTTGTTTTATCTGAGTTCCTTCCTCGGGAAAGGACCCTTAGGCCTGTCAACAAAAGTATCAAAGAACTGAAACTCACAAAATCACCACATCCTCATAATGAGATGCCAGAGCCCTCATTCATCATGATTGCTTCCTTAACCTCTCTAGTTCCTGTTTTCTTATACATTGTTACATTTCTTCCCTGCCATATAAACCTTTAATTTTAGTGGGCTGGGCAGAAGAATTTGAGACTGAACTCCCATTTCCTTGGCTGCCTCAGTGATTGGCTGTGCAGCAAACAGCAGGACCTAACTGAACCCCTGGTGTTTCAGTAACATAATCACATCATATTTCTCTTTCAATTTATTGGGTTAAATTACATTAATAGATTTTATGATGTAGAACCATCCTTACATTCTTGCAATAAACTGTATTAGTTTTGGATTGGTGTTATTTGACTAATATTTCATTCAGGTTTATAAATAAAATGTCTGTAATTATCACTTCTGATATTCTTAACTGGTTTTGGAATCAAAATTATGTCCGCCTCATAGAATGAACTTTTGATATATTTTGGAACAACTTGCTTTACTTGAACATTTTTATATAATTTGAAAATTTTGTAAAATTTACCTTCAAAACCATTTTGGCCTGGGATTGTTTGTTTGAGGGGTTGATGGAAAGCAGACTTCAGACTATTACAATTTTATTGTTTCCTGGTTTACCTGTTCCAATTCTTTTTCTTCTTTTGCAGTTTTTGTTTTCTATATTTTTATAAGATTTTATTCATCTAATTGAGGGCTTTAATTTTTTCATGTATAGTAAAATATTCCTTTATGATTTTTAAAAATCTCCACTGTATTTGCAGTTATTACCTCTTTTTGTTCTGTATTTCCTTTCATAGTTTACTTTTATGCTCATCTTTTTTCCTTGGTGAGTCTTGTGAGACATGTCTATCTTATTAATTTTTTCAATGACTTTATTTCTGCCTTTGTTAATCTTCTCCATTGTTTTATTTGATTGATTTCTGCCCTGATGGTTATTATCTCCTTTTGTGTTTGTTTTTTTTTTTTTTTTTTGGTTTTACTTTGTTGCTCTTATTCCAACTCTTGAGTTGAATGCTAGTTTGTTTTTAAAAATTTTATTTTCTGAAAAATGCTCTGAAAGCTATGATTTTCCTATTAACAATTGCTTTATTGGCAGTCTGTATTTTTATTATCATTTAGTTTTAAATATTCCTCAACTTCCTTTTAAATCCAAGAGTGATTTTGTAAAATGCTATTTATTTAAAAGAAAATTGGATTAAAAAATCTTTTTTGGGCCAGGCACAGTGGCGTATGCCTGTAATCCCAGCACTTTCAGAGGCCAAGGTGGGCGGATCACGAGGTCAAGAGATCAAGACCATCCTAGCCAACATGGTGAAACCCTGTCTCTACTAAAAATATAAAAATTAGCTGAATGTGGTGGAGTGCACCTGTAGTCCCAGCTACTCAGGAGGCTGAGGCAGGAGAATTGCTTGAACCCAGGAGGCAGAGGTTGCAGTGAGCTGAGATAGTGGCACTGCACTCCAGCCTGGAAACAGAGTGAGACCCCATCTCAAAAAAAAAAAAGTATCTTTTGTTGCTTTAGTTGTATTATATTTAGGAAATGTGCTTTGTGTGAAATTCATCCTTTGGAATTTAGGAGAGCTTTGCCTATATTCTAATGCATGGTGAATTTTTGTACATGTTCCTTGATTGCCCTAATTTAACATGTATTACCTATTTTGGGAGGTTTAGAGTTCTTTATATATCTATTAATTATAGTGATCAGACCTTAATATGCATGCTAATTTTTTGGTCTGTTTTATCCATAAGTTTCTAAAGTAGTATGTTAAAATAGCCTACTACAATTATTGATTCTCTATTTATATCTACAATATTTTCAGCTGTCATCTTATATATTTTGATGCTGTAATAGTGGGGACACAATTTCATGATGTTGATATATGTGTTTTGTATTTCTTTTAAGTAGTTTAAATATCATTATTCTGGAAATTTTATCCTAAATTATTTTAGAAACATATTTCATTGTTTCTAAGTCAAGATTTTTAAACATTTTGGCATCTCAGTTTAAAACTGAGTTGCTAAGTTGCTAATTAATGAGCATAAAGTTCTAGTTAAACAAAATGAATGTCTGCCATACAACATTGTAACCTATCCTTAACTATACCCTATTGAGCCATAATCCAGCCACTGTACTCCAGCCTGGCCCACAGAGCAAGACCCTGTCTCTAAAAACCAACAATAGCTACAACAACAACATTGTATTGTACAATTGTACAAACATGTACAGTTTACATGTATTAAGATGGTGATTTCATGTTAAGTGTTCTTATCACAGTAAAATAAAATTTTAAAATAAAATTGAGTTGCTTCTTTTACCTGCTGTCTGGGAGGCAGTAGATGTGACCTAGTTGTTATTGCCTGTGTTTGTGTGAACATAATGAACTATTCTTTTTGGCATTACTTCAATTGAGTTATGTGCATTTTTTGGTACTGGATGTGTTGAATTTAATTACTGTTTATAACTTCTTTAAAAGCTTATGATTTGGCATTGAAGTGAAAAGTTATGTTGTAGGCAGAAAATTAACTACAAGAGGCTAGTGTGACCTGTTTATATGTCATGCAGGACTACAGTCAAGGTATCAAATATTAATTTGTCAGAAACTTGCTGCTGACTTTAATCTGAAGCTATTTAACTTCTAATAACATATGATTCCATTGAGAAAGGAAATGAAGCTATGAATGAAATAAAAAATGAAATACTAATAAAACCCTGAGTTTTTACAGAACCATTGCTAACGGTGCTTATTATGAACACAGGTTAGAAAAGTATTACATCACTCTGATGCTATGCGTAATCACCAAAAGTCAAATGTTGCCACCATATTTAATTTTAAGCCACAAACAGTAACAGCGTAAGCTATTTCCCCAAATAATGTGCTTGTACTAAAAAGGAAAATAAGGCATCAGATAAACTGATGACAGAATAACTAAAAGAGGCTGGGCATGGTGGCTCATGCCTGTAATTGCAGCACTTTGAGAGGCCAAGCTGGTGGATTACCTGAGGTCAGGAGTTCGAGACCAGCCTGGCCAACATGGTGAAACTCTGTCTCTACTAATAACACAAAAATTAACTGGGCGTGGTGGCGGGTGCCTGTAATCCCAACTACTTGGGAGGCTGAGGCAGCAGAATCACTTGAACCCAGGAGGCAGAGGTTGCAGTGAGCCAAGTTCGCACCATTGCATTCCAGCAGGGGCAACAGAGTGAGACTCTGTCTCAAAAAAAAAAAAGAATAACTCAAAGAATCTGGAATGGATGTCTAGGAGACTAACTAAGCATATTTGTTTTGATGCATCTGATCAGCTAAAGAATAAGTTCACTAAGAAGTGAATTAAGTTGGTTGTTGTTCCATAACATATGACCCCTTGAAGATTCCATCAGCAAGCCATTTAACAGTTATTTGAAGATGGAACATGATTTCTGTTTGTTGTCTGAAAACCTTGCACTGATTGCAAGTTCTGGTAAGATCACTAAAGCACTGGCATCAACTTACAAATGGCATCCATGTCTTGAAAGAGAAAAATTCCCAGACAACACTGAAGCACTCTTAAACTGTGCTTCATCACAAATTCTATCTTTATCACAGAGGACATTTGAGTATGCCCAAAAGCTTGGATAACTGACTGTGAGTGAAAAAGTAATTCGGGAGAATTATATTCTGATTTGGAAAAGTTTTTGTTTTGCTTTATTAGGGCTATTTCCAGAATTTTAAATTTTATTTTATTTTAATTTTTTGAGACAGAGTCTCACTCTGTCACCCAGGCTAGAGTGCAGTGGCACAATCTCGGCTCACTGCAACCTCTGTCTTCCAGGTTCAAACGATTCTTGTGCCTCAGCCTCCTGAGTAGATGGGAGTACAGGCACCCACAATCATGCCTGGCTAATTTTTGTATTTTTAATAGAGACAGGGTTTCACCATGTTTGCCAGGCTGGTCTTGAACTCCTGGCCTCAAGCAATTCACCTGCCTTCACCTCCCAAAGTGCTGAGATTACAGGCTAGAATTTTATTTTTAATTCTATTGTCTCTTTAAATTTCTCCTGGAGACCACATATTGTTAGATACTGTTTTTGTTTCAAACTCTGAGAGTCCCAGCCTTTTAATTGTTGGATTTAACCCATTTATATTTTGTAATTACTGTTATATTAGTGATTATTTCTGCCAACTTCATATTTACATTTACTTTTTTCCCTTTAAATATATTATCTTTCATTGATTTAAAAGTTATAACTATATGTTCTATGACAATTGCCTTAATTTAATATCCAAATATATGTTTATTTGCCTCTTTTCTTTTTTTTTTTTTTTTTTTGAGACGGAGTCTCACTCTTTCACCCAGGCTAGAGTGCAGTGGCGCGATCTTGGCTCACTGCAGGCTCCGCCCCCCGGGGTTCACGCCATTCTTCTGCCTCAGCCTCCCGAGTAGCTGGGACTACAGGCGCCCACCACCTCGCCTGGCTAATTTTTTGTATTTTTTAGTAGAGACGGAGTTTCACCGTGTTAGCCAGGATGGTCTCAATCTCCTGACCTCGTGATCCACCCGCCTTGGCCTCCCAAAGTGTTGGGATTACAGGCGTGAGCCACCGCGCCCGGCTGCCTCTTTTATTTTCTTAAGCATATCAACATATACATCTTTCCCTTAACAATAAAAGTAATTTTGATGTTCATGTTACCATTGGTCTCTATTTCCTGCTCTCCTAATCCTTGTCATGTTGATATTATTTAAAATTTTAGTTCTTGGTTGCCATATATGTGTTTTTCTTTTCTTTTCTTTGGTGTTAGAGTGAGTGTATTTGTACTTTTCTTCCTTCCTAAGGCAAGGATAACACTTGCTGATTCATTTGAGGATGCTTTCTGCCTATTTCTCCTGTATCATCCTTCTGAATCTGTAGCTCTTCTTTTTTACATACTTTCTCTGAAAGTATTTTCAATGGGAGTCTTTGTTGATCTTTGTGTGGCAAGCCTGATACTCTAAATGCCTGAACACATTTTAAATATATACTTAGGTTTAATGAAAAATTGGAGATAAAAATTTGTTTCAAAATTTTTTATTTTCAATACTTTAAAATATTTCTCAGTTTTTCTATTGCTTCCAACGTTGTGTTTGAGAAGTTTGATGCCAATTTGATTCTTATTCCTTTGTAAGTGCTCTCTGCAAGCATTTAGAATTTTCTCTGTCTCCTAAATGTTTTAAGTTCACTGTAACGTATCTGGGTGTGTCTTTTTCTTTTGTTGTCTGTTTGGCACTTTATGAGCCCTTTCCATTTGTCTTTATGTCTGGGAAATTCATCTTTGCTTTCATTCAAATATTTCTTTTTCTCCCTCTTTCTCTCTTTCTTTTGGGACTCGATTTACCCCTACACTTTGGATATTGGCACTTCTATATCTATCTTCCATATCTTTTATCATGTTTCACAGTTTTAATCTCTTTATTTTTTCCTGCCTTCTGAAGTGTTATCAGCCTTCACTCTCAATTCCCTAACCTGCTCCTCAGCTCTGGCTGCCACTCTAGAAGGCCCATGCCAATAGACCTGTCGGTGGTTTTCTAACTTTTACCATCACACATAACACTGTAGTGAATAACCTGCACATGTGAAAGGATCTCTATAGGATAAATGCCCAAAATTTGAATTGTGAGTCAAATGAATTTCTAATTTCTGATAGTTAAATTTTTCTCCATAGTAGTGGACCGATTTACACTCCACCCGGTGATGTGTAAGAGTACCTGTTAAAAATCTCAAATTTTAAAGAGATTTTGTCAATCTGATAGTTAAAAATAATTCTTAAGCTACTTTTAATTTTTATTTCTCTCAATATGAGCAAGGTTGAACATCTTTTCAGATTTCTTTATATTTTTAATGAACTTTCAATTCAACATCTTTTTTGTAGTTTATGTAAAAATTTATTTGACCAAAATGTAGAAAATATGATATACGATATCATATTACATATAATACACTTGCAAGAATCTAAAGAGAAGTGTGGATTTTATTCAACTGCACAGTTTGCTAGTGTATTTCCTGGGTAGTGTGATGCTGAATAAATAGGAGTGGAGTGGTGGGGTGGGGTGGGTAGGGGACTCAGATAAGTCAGAAGCAGGGTGATGTAGTCGGATCAATTCAACATCTTTAGATATTTTTTAAAAATTGAATTCTGGCCTTATTTATGACAATTTCTAGGAGCCCTTTGTTAGGGAGTTTACTCTTTGTCTAATATGAGACACAGTGTTTCCTGCAGATTGTCTTTCATTTTCTAATATTGCTTATAGTTTTTTTTTTATTTTTTGCAATGCAGATTTTCTAAACTTTCATTATAGTCATGTTCATCAATCTTTTCTTTCATGGATTTTATATTTTGAGCATGTTTTTTTAAAAAAAGGCTTTCCCTACTTCAAAGTCTGAAAAATAATCTTATACTTTCTTTTAGAACTTTTAGAACTTTTTATATTCAATTTTTAATATTGTAACCTTTGATGTATTTGGAATTTCTCCTGATTTAAAGGGTCGGGTATAGATGTACTATTTTTTTAAGATGGCTATCAAGTTGTTGCCAGATCATTTATCAAAAAAACCATCTTTCTCTGGGCGTGGTGTCTCATGCCTGTAATCCCAGCACTTTGGGAGGCCGAGGCGGGTGGATCACGAGGTCAGGAGATCAAGACCATCCTGGCTAAAACAGTGAAACCCCGTCTCTACTAAAAATACAAAAAAATTAGCAGGGCGCGGTGGCGGCACATGTAGTCCCACCTACTTGGGAGGCTGAGGCAGGAGAATGGCATGAACCCAGGAGGCAGAGTTTGCAGTGAGCCCAGATTGCTGCCACCACGCTCCAGCCTGGGGAACAGAGTGAGACTCTGTCTCCAAAACAAAACAAAACAAAACAAAAACAAAAACAAAAATCTTTCCTCTACTGTTTGAAATGCCACCTTTATTGCACACTAATTTACTCTATATGTTTGAATATGTTACTTGGTTTTTAAATCTCTCCTATTGGTCTGACTGTCTATAAAATCAATGCCACACCATTCTATTTATCAAAGCTTTATAAAGCACTTTAATAACCAGCAGTGTTGCTCTATCACCATTACTTTTCTTCTTCTGAGTTTTACCGGACATTCTTGGCTCTTTAACTTTCCAATGTATACTTAAGAATGTTTGTCCAATTTAAAAAAGGTCTAATGATATTTTCACTGGATTCATATTAAATTATGAAGCAAGTTAGAGAAAATTCCCATTTTTGTTATTTACTTTTCATGTCTAATATCATGGTATGTCTTCCCGTTTGTTCAAGACTTCTTTTTTGTTTCTTCACTGCTATTTGACTACTTTGAAGTTTTCTTCATTTAAGTTTAACATACTGATCTTGCATATTTCTTGAGTTTATCCCTAAGTATTTTAACTTAATAATGCTGTACTGAATTTGAGTCTTTTATTTTTAGTTTTTCTTAAGACAGAGTCTTGTTCTGTCTCCCAGGTTGGAGTGCAGTGCTGCGATCATAGCTCACTCCAGCTTCTAACTCCTGAGCTCAAGTGATCCTCCTGTCTCAGCCTCCCAAGTAGCTAGGACTTCAGGTGCATGACACGACATCTGGCTGATCTGTTTCTTTTTAATTTTTTTTAAAGATCAAGATCTTGCTATATTGCCCAGGCTGGTCTCAAACTGGTGGCCTCAAGTGATCCTCCCACCTCAGCCTCCCAAAGTTGTGAGATTACAGGTATAAACTACCATGCCTGGAAGGGTATTTTCTTAATTCATACATTCTTTTTCTTTTCAGAGCTTTATTGATATATACTTCACATACTGTAATATTTACAGAGTTTTGCAAATCTAATTTTAAAATATCTTCAAAACTCCAGAAAGAAATCACACACACATTAACAGTCATTCCAATTCCCACTCCTCCCCCTGCCCCACCTTGCCCTGGTTCCAGCCAACCATGAACCTACTTTTTGTCTCTGTGGATTTGCCTATTCTGGACATTTTACATAAATGAATCCTAGAATATGTGGTCTTTTTGACTGGCTTCTTCCATGTAGTACAGTGTTTTCAAGGTTCATTCATGTTTTTGCATGCATCAGCATTTCACATTTTTATTGACAAATAACATTTCATTATATGGACATACCACACTTTATCCATTTATCAGTTGATAAACATTTCGGTCATTTCCACTTTTGGACTATTATGAATAATGATACTACAAACATTTGTGTACAAGTTTTTGTGTGAACATACGTTTTTAATTTTCTTGCATATATACCAAAAGTGAAGCTGCTGGATCATAAGGTAACTATGTTTAACTTTTATAGAAACTTCCAAACTGTTTTCTTAGTGGCTGCAACATTTTGCATTGCCATCAGTAGTTCATGAGAGTTTCAATTTCTCCATAACCTCACCAATACTTGCTACTGTCTGTCTTTTTTATTATAGCCATCCTACAGAGTATGAAGTGGTATCTATTGTGTTTTTTTTACATTTACCTAATGACAAATTGTGTTGAACATTGTTTCATGTGTTTATTGACCATCTGCATATCTTCTTTGGTGATATCTATTCCAGTCCTTTGCCCATTAAAAAAATTAAGTTGTCATTTTATTATTGGGTTGTTAATTCGTATTTTCTACTTGATTTTTGCTTTTTTATACGTGAAAAGCTGTGGGTCTCAATATTAATTTTGTTCACTGATACTTTAGTAAATTTTCTTATTATTTGTTGTACTTTTTCATTATGTTGGATTTTTCAGGCACGCAATCATGTGATCTGAAAATAGGCTAGTTCCTCTTTCCTGCTGTTTCTCTTGTCTATAATACTCTCATTGGCTGATACCTCTAATGCAATGTCAAATAATAATGGTTACAGGAGACATTCTCGTTTTGTTTCTGACACTCTCAGGAATCCTTCTAATGACGTGAATTTGGGGGCTGGAATAGATTTATATTGATAATGTTATGAAGTATTAACCTATTATTGGTTTATTTAAAATATTAAAATCAGACTAGATTTAAATTTTCCATGGTCTATGGAACTGATTATATGATTTATCTCTTTAGAGCCAAAGATTTTGTGAATTATATTAATTTCCTGATATTCAGTCATCCTCTTATTACTAGAATAAATTCTGCATATTCATAAGGAATATATTCTTATTCTAAGGCATTGTTATATTCTGTTTCCTAATATTTTATTTAAGATTTTTAAATTGGAATTAATAAGTAAAATTGGTGTGTAGCTTCCTTTTTTGTGGCTATAATCCCTGCCAAATTTCAATGTTACATTTACGTCATAGAAAACATTTAGAAGTTTTTTCATTTTTCAATGTTTTGTAGCAGTTTAAAAAACACTGAAAATGCCTGTTATTTATTAAGGACTATGTAAATTCCCTTATAACATTATCAAAGGCTATCCTGGAGAATAGCTTATTGACAACTATATTAGTCTGCTGGGATTGCCATAACAAAGTATCACAAACTAAGTGGCTTAAACAACAGAAATTTATTGTCTCACAGTTCTGTAGGCCGGAAGTTGAGATCAAGGTGTCAGCAGGGCTGTGCCCTGTGGAGAATGCTGGGGAAGGATCCGTCCAGGCCTCTCTCCACTTCTGGTGCTTCCTTGGTATGTGGCAGCATCACTCCAATCAGCACGTGGCATCCTTCCTGTGTGACTGGGTCTGTGTCCAGACTTCGCCTTTTTAGAAGGACACCAGCTGTGTTGAATGACAGCCCACCCAGCTCCAATGTGACCTCATTCTAACTTAACTAACATCTGCAATGACCCTGTTTCCAAATGAGGTCACAATTCGAGGGACTGGGGCTTAGGACTTCAACGCAGGAATTCGGGGGCATACAATTCAACCCTGAACAACAACCTTATCCATTTCTTCTCACAAATCACTCTATTTAAACTTCCTAACTTTTTTGGAGTTCGTTGTGATGTTATATTTTTCTAGGAAATTATCCATTTCTTAAATGTTTTCAAATATATCTGAATAATATGGACCAAGTTAATCTTTATGATTTTGTTAATTTTCTGTTTCTTTTTTCTCGACAAAAATAAATAATTTTGGTTTCTGGTTATTTCTCCTTTATTGTTTGTTCTTTGTGGTGTTTAAAAAGCTATTTTACTTATGTTATTTAGTGGTTTACACATTCCACTCCACCCCATCCCCCAACCATGAACATTTGTATTTATTTCTCAATTGTGCTGTTTTTTCCCAAAATCACTAATTTATATTTTCTTTGTTAATGCTTTCTTTATGCTTTTTCAGTTTATTTTTCTTTAAATGACTAAATGTACTCATTTTAAAATAATTATACAGTAAAATTGACATTTTTTACTATGGTAAAGTCCATGAATTATAACATATATACGTTCATGTGACTACTGCCATCACCACAGTACACAGCTGTTCTATGATCTAAAAAGAAATCCCCCAAACAGGAAAATCTCGTGTGCTGTTGACACCCTCCCCCTGTCCCAGCCCCATCCCCACTGATCTCCCTTGCATTCTGTTATCCCCCACTGTAGTTTTGTGTTTTAGGCAATTCCATGCTAAATTATCCAGTATATAAACTTTGGAGACCACTATTCTCACAAGAACAGTGCATTTTTCATTCAGATTGTTCTGGGTGTCCATACAGGCCAGTCTCTGTGGGGCTGCTACACACCACACCCCTCCCCACCGGCCCACCTCTGACTGGGCTGAGTGCCCAGGGTCTGTTTCCTGATAGAAACCTCAAGCAACAACAAGAGTAATTCCTGACAAGTGCCCATTCCCTTCCCTCATGACAAGATGCACAATTTATCTTCCGGGAAGGAACACCCAGCCTTTGGCATTACTTTCTTAAGACTCCCAATTTGCTAACTGATTTCAAGAGTAAGGAAAAATCCTTTGTTTCCAGGTGAGTGCTGGGAGTGTGGTATGATGGGGATTCTTCAGACCCAGGAAGTGACCTGGCCAAGGGTCCCCTAGTCCTCTCCATCCTCCCTTCCCTGGGTTGCCCCCCTACTCTCTGACCCCCTTCACCTGACTCCAGCTGTGTTTCTAGTGCTTCCTGATGTTTCTGCATCCTGAGACCCTCAGCCACCCTGCGGTCCAACAGCTCCTGACAAACCCTGCAGGGCTTTTCCATTTTAGGTGGCTCAACCCTGCTGCAGCTTTTAACTCTACTGGCCAGCCTATCTAGTTTTGTTTTTTTTTTTTTTTTTTACTACAAATGTCATACAGACTGCTTGCAAGAAAATGCAATTAGCACATAAATATATTAAGTAAAATACAAAATGTGCTTTCATTGCCTGCCTCCAACACCAAGGTCTTTTTCAGAGGTGACCACTCTTTATGGACAGCTTGGGATATGTGCTTCCAGACTGTTTTCTGTGCATCTGCAAAGACACACACACACACACACAAAACACACACACACATCCTTACACACATGCTCACACACACCCCTGTACTTCTGCAGTAGATTCTGTTGGTGCTGTGCAGATTTTCTTCATCTGGCTGGTGCATCCTTCCCAGCTGCACCCTACTCTGGAGACTCACCCGGGGCAGAAGCAATCTGTCTCATCCAGAAATGTCTGGAAGTGGTGCCCAACCCACAGGGCAGCCCCCAGTCAGTCACTAAGTAATACAGGTACAAAATCCCAGCCCTTTTGCTTGGAGGTGGGGACCCTCTGTGGTACCTTTCACACTCCAGAGCTCCCTGGGACCAGGCGAGGCTTCCACTGGATCCCTTGCCTGGCTTCTCCCCTGCCATTCCAGGCTTCCCCTGAGAGCACTCTCTCAGCAAATCTCTTGCACATAGGCCTGTGTAATAGGTATGCATAGGCACACATAGCTGTTCTCAGAGAGGAGCTCCTGCTCACTGAAGCAGAGGGTGGTGTCTTTCTTCACATGACAGCACCCCATGGCCACCTCTGAATGTGAGTCTACTTCACTTTCTTATGGCAGCAGAGCTCCCCCTGGAATTGATTAATAGCCCTGTTAGTGAGATTGAGCACATTCGTTCATTAGACACGTGATTTATGAAGTGCTACTCTATGCCAAGTGCTGCTTTAAGCACTGGGGCTGTCTCCAACTTTTCTCTTTTACAGAAAATCAGAACATTTTTAAAGCATATTTGAGCATTTGTGTAAGTGGTTCTGAAGCACAGAATCCTGGAAATGGAATTGTGGTTCAGAGGAAAACTGCGTTTGCAACTGGGATGCGTGTCTCTTGGGGAAGTGTTCCTCCTTCAGCTCCAGCGACAGATCCTTGCTTCGTGTCTACTTTTCTCCCACATCTTCCTCTTTGCAACTGCTCCTCCACAGCCCATCCCACCTGCCCAGGGAACACCTGAAACACTGTCGGGACTGCTGCTGAGCCCTCCCCCACACTGCTGTTCTGGGCATCTGCCCTTCCTGCTGCCTCAGGCCCTCGGACACTAAGGCCTCCCAACCTGTCTTCTCCCTGGTCTCTGTTTTACGGAGGAGGATGTTGGGACTCAGAGAAGTTAACTTTCTTAAGACTCCCAATTTGCTAATTCATTTCCACTTTTCTAGACCCATTTGTCCAAGTTCCTCCCAAACATCTCCACCAGCCTGTCCCAGACACTTCAAATTCAGCATCCTGGATTATTCTCTTCGTGTCTGCCCTAAAACTTGCCTTTTCTGTTTCCTATAATAAATGCCCAAGGGAAAATGTCCTGTGACTTCTGCCTCTCCCATCCCTCCTTGTCAGGCACAGGTCTCCTGAGCTCTCCTGAGCCTGCCTCCTGGGTCTACCATTGTGACTGTCCCCTGCAGCCCTGGTCTGGATTTGTGGCCGCCAGCTGCTTTACTGCCTTCTCCAGCAGGACATCCCTGGTCCTCACAGGCCCTGGAGAGTACAACTTCCAGGGTGACTGTCAGCACCCCCCTTGGCTCAAGCAGCCTGCTGGGGACTCAGGAGGGCTGGTGGCACCAGAAGCCAGTGCAGTCGGACTCAGGTCATTCCATGCAGGCACCTTTCAGATCCTCAGGACCTGGGAACCAGCAACACACATAGCTGTGGGTCCTCTTGAGCCGATGCCATGGCTCAGCTACTGCAGCCCACCCCGTGCTGCCCCCCTCTTACCTCGCAGGGCCTCCTCTCTTGGCCCCCTGGACAGCTGCCTCTCCCCTCCCAGGACAGCCTGGGACTCTGGGATTTGCCAATATATGCGTGGAGCATCAGAGGACCCAAGTGCTGCCTTTGAAGGGCACTGACCACGTGTCAGGGAAAGGGGAGAGGACAGGAGGGTAGACATCTGGGCTGGTGTCTTAGAGATCCAAGACCCACAGCTCACCATGCTGCTTGCCTTCAGGTGCCTCACTGGCAAGTCAAAGGCTCCCAGAAGGCCTTTCCCGGAGAGCAACCCTTTAGAGATCCAAGC